>NW_024412418.1:31967571-31996343 GCF_014898765.1 Herpailurus yagouaroundi
CTCCCCCCCCCCCCCCGCTCTCTCTCTCTGTCTCTCTCTCTGTCTCTCTCTCTCTGTGGCCGTTGTGTGATTCTCTGTCTCCTGCTCACTTGAGCCTTCTCTGTCTCACTCAAAAAACAAAAAAAGGAAGACAAATTTAAACAAAGGAGGTGAATAAATCTCCCTTAATAAGTAATACTTTGGTAAGATTTGGTTTTCTTGGAATAGCTTTAGGAATGTTGGTTAACCTTACTGCTTTTTAATTTTTTTTTTTTTTATGTTTATTTGCTTTTGAGAGAAAAAGACAGAGTGTGAGCAGGGGAGGTGCAGAGAGACAGAGACACAGAATCTGAAGCAGGCTCCAGGCTCTGAACTGTCAGCACAGATCCCATTGGGGGTTTCAAACCCACAAGCTACGAGATCATGACCTGAGCCGAAGTCGGACACTTGACCAACTGAGCCACCCAGGCACCCCTAACCTTACTGCTTTTAAAATTTTGCTTCTCATTTCAATAACTATTTTATCGTCTGCAGTTGACTTGCTGGTGAAAATAGGGGAAGTTGTGGACAAACTTTTTGATTTGGACGAGAAGCTAATGTTGGAATGGATTAGAAATGGGGCTGTTCAGCCTCTGGACCAACCCCAGGAAGATGCTGAAGAGCAGCCAGTGTTTAAAATTGTGCCCTGTGTACTTGAAGCTGCCAAACAAGTACGGTAAGCGAGCTTTTTGTGCAAAATGTTTTGGGAAAATCCAATTGCTGGAAATATCCATAGATGTAAGTTTTAGTTTCTTTTTGACAGGATGAATAGCACCCCATCAGTCTTTGTCAGGTTGGATTCACTACTAATATTTGTGGTAACCCTGTGTTTGCTCTTTTTAAGAATCATAATGGTTACAAAGTACCTATTCTAATATTAGTTAGCTATAGGCTGTTTTCCAGCATTAATTATGGTTATGGTCTTAAAATCTTCTGCAATTTTGTGTAATTTAAGTCAAATAGGAAAGATTTTCTGGTGTTTTATTTTCCATTAAACATTTAACAACTTTTTCAGTTAATGTCAGACGTCATTTGTTTTCTTGGTTCTTACGTTTATATGTCAGTCTTAGATAAGTGACTGAATTTTGGGCTCTGATGTCTTGCCAGGAGTGATTACTAGGTGTTGTAGGTCATTGAAACTGTTTCTTGCTAGTCACTAGAAAATTAACTTGTGAATTGATCTGCTTAATGTTCAGTCGTATAACGTTGGTGGTTAATAACCCACCTAAAGTCTTTTATGTCCTTTATCCAGGTGGATTAAACTTAACATCTTTTCTCCAAACCTGCTTCCTCACTATTCTCAATGTCAAATATCAAAGTAGAGTTTTCATTTAATTTTTTCAACACTTTCATTGTGAAGTATATATACAAGAAAGCCTATAAAAACAAATTTATACTTAATGAATAATTACGAAGCAAACACTTACGTTTACAGAAAACAGGGCCTCATCTCCGTGGCCCCTGTGTGTCCCTTCCAAATCCCAATTCTCTTTCTCACTTAGAAATGACTACTTTCTGGACTTTTTCAGCAATTATTTCTTTGCTTTATAGTTTTATTATTCCATATATTTTGGCTCTGAGTTTCTTGTGAAAAAAACTATACCGTATGTATTCTTTTGAGTCTTAGTTCTTTTGTTCAACACCATGTCTTTATGATCTACCTGTGTTTTCTTAAAGTCATCATTCAGGCCACTGTCTCTCAGCTAGACACCTATGGCATTCTCTCACCTGAGTTCCCTACCTCAAGGCTGCTCCTTCCAAGCCTAGACTCTAGAACCATCTTTCCAATACACATACTCATCATCTCACTCGCGTGCTTCAAACTCTTCCATTGTCTTCCTTAGGATGAGGTCCAAATTTTTTTTTTTTTATAGAGAGAGCATGCAAATGCTTGAGCAAGTTGGGGAGGAGTGGGGGGGAGGCAGGGAGAGGGGTAGAGAGAGAGAAAATCGTAAGCAGGGTCCACGTTTAGCATGGAGCCTGATGAGGGGCTTGATCAACACCCCTGGGATCATGACCTGAGCTGAAATCAAAAGTCAGATGTTCAACTGACTGAGCCACCCAGGTGCTCCAAGGTCCAGGTTTTTAACAAGCATGGCTTACAAGGCTCTGCAGTGCCTCCCCATCCTTATTACTTGTTCTGTGTGTTTCAACCATGTGAAGTTTCTTTCATCAAGGGAACCAACCTCTCTTGGCCTTCAAGCCTTTGTGTACCATGTCTCTTTTACCTCAAACATTTCTCTTTCATGTCTGTGCTTAAATATCATTTCTCTCTCTTTTTTTTAATGTTTATTTTTTATTTTTGAGAGAGAGAGAGAGAGCATGAGCAGGGGAGGGGCAGAGAGAGAGGGAGACACAGAATCCGAAGCAGGCTCCAGGCTCTGAGCTGTCAGCACAGAGCCCGATGCAGAGCTCGAACTCCCGAACTGTGAGATCATGACCTGAGTCGAAGTCAGATGCTCAACCAACTGAGCCACCCAGTCGGCCCATAAATATCATTTCTCTTAAGATGCCTTTCTCAACTCTCTAAACTTAGTTAATACTGCTTGCCATGTGGTTCTCTGGTACCTTAGACTTCCTTTAGTGTTACAGTCCTATCATTTTATCATGATCGCTCCTTTAATTATCTTCTTTTCTTTAGACTATAAACTTTGTGAAGATACAATGTTTTACACGTCTCTGTTTTCCCATCTGCTAACATAGTGCCTGAAAGTAGTAGGTACTTAAATATGAGCCTTCTTTTTTATTGTTCACTATATTTTCACTTAATCATTTGAAGAACTAAGATTGTGAGCTTCCAGGAATCCAAACTGTTGATCACAAAAATTATACTTACGTGCTTTTAGTATTCTCAGCTAAGGGAGCTAGGGGAGTCCTCTGAAGTTTGCAGGACATTGTTACTGTTGATGCTTGCTTGCTGCAGTGGGCCTATCGTTCATTCTATAAAAGTTTCAGTCATTTTTCGTCCTGATTATTTAAGTAAACCAGAATGATAAAGTATCACCTCAAAGGTTTCTGCATTGTTGCTTTTGTGGGACAGGGCCAAAAGGAATTTTTACTTCTCATTCTCGAGTGTTGATTATATTCCATAGTATCTCTTTGTTTTTTGACTGTTTTTGCCATTAACATGTAAGCTCTGGTGAGCACCAAGACTTCGCCCTTTTCTTGTTTTATCCTTAGCACCTGGGACAATGACTAGTACAGAGTGATAAGTATTTGTTGAATGAATGAATGAATGCAGTCCCACAGAGTTGTTGATTCAGTGTTTTTGTTTTTTGAGTTTAGTTCTGAAAATCCAGAAGGGCTCGATGTTTACATGCATATCTTACAGCTGCTTACCACAGTGGATGATGGAATTCAAGCTATTGGTAAGGTGTTTTATAGGGAAGCACAGGAGTTACTCATTGAATTGTTTTGTTTTTATATAACTACTTTTTTTTTTTTTTTATCATTTCTATTAAGTACAGTGTCCTGCTACTGGAAAAGACACTTGGAATTTACTTTTTGACCTGGTCTGCCATGAATTTTGCCAATCTGATGATCCACCCATCATACTTCAAGAACAGAAAACTGTGCTAGCCTCTGTTTATTCAGTGTTGTCTGCCATCTTTGCTTCACAGGCTGAACAGGAGTATCTAAAGATAGAAGAAGGTAAGTATCATTTTCATTCACTAGAGTAAATTCTAGTCTGTTAGATTTTAGAGCCCCGGCTTGGGATTATTGTTCATTTGGTTTGTTTGTTTGTGTTGGTACTTTTATTCCCCTGATTATAAAAATATTACATGCTCACCACAAAAAAATTTGCAAAATTTATAAAAGGAAGCATAGTGCTTATAATCCCACCATCCAGAGATAATTACTATATACTCACATGCATATATATTTTTAAGTCCTGCTTTTTAGGCAACTTTTTAAATTTAGAAGTATAATATGAATATTTTCTGTGTAAACGAATGGTTTTTCACAGAGTGATTTTTTTTTTTATGACTACAATTAAATTCATGATCCATTTAGAATCTAATCACTTGTTACATGTGAGGTATGGCTTCAGCTTTTTTCCAGATTGCTATTCCGTTATCTCAACATCATTTAGTGAATAATCTGGTTTATCCACACTGATTTGAAATTTTGTCATTTACTGTGTTCTGAGTTTCCCTATATGTTTTATTCCCTTCTATTGCTCTATTCGTGTATCAGTAGCTATAGTTTTTAAATTATTAAAACTTTACGTTTTAATGCCGAGTAGGGCTAGTCTCCTTTCATCCTAATTTTTCAGAATGTTTTTGACTATTATTCTTGTTTAACACTGAATTTGACAAGTTACAAAAACAAATCTTTTTTTTTTAATTTTTAGTTTTTATTTATTTTTTATTTAATGTTTTTTATTTCTTTTTTGAGAGAGAGAATGCTCTCTCTCTAAGCCTAAGCCACCCAGGCACCCCTAGTTTTATTTTTTATATTCATTAAAAAAATTTTTTTTTTCAAAGTTTATTCATTTTTGAGAGAGAGAAAGAGTGTGAGCAGTGGAGGGGCAGAGAGAGAGAGAGACACAGAATCTGAAGGCTCTAGGCTGTGAGTTGTCAGCACAGAGTCCAATGCGGGGCTTGAACTCATGAACTGTAAGATCATGACCTGAGCCAAAGACAGATGCTTAACTGACCGAGCCACCCAGGTGCCCCTGTATTCAGTTTTTACTGTAGGCTAATTTAAATGATTATTCAGTTTTTGAAGAAATCACAATCTTTTTGAAATTTAACTTAAAGATGGGGCACCTGGGTGGCGCAGTCGGTTAAGCGTCCGACTTCAGCCAGGTCACGATCTTGCGGTCCGTGAGTTCGAGCCCCGCGTCAGGCTCTGGGCTGATGGCTCGGAGACTGGAGCCTGTTTCTGATTCTGTGTCTCCCTCTCTCTCTGCCCCTCCCCCGTTCATGCTCTGTCTCTCTCTGTTCCAAAAATAAATAAACGTTGAAAAAAAAAAATAAAAAAAAAAAAAAAAGAAATTTAACTTAAAGAAACATACAATTTAAAAGCTTTGTTTAGGATTTTATTGATAAAGTTGAAAATTCAAATTCTTTTTCTCTATGGCCTCCAAAGGCACTGCATGATAGGACTGTTGCCCAACTGTTGAAATTTGTTTTGTGCCCTCCTTCCCCCTTACTCACTTGGCTTGAGCCATAATGGCCTTTTAGTTCCTCAGACCGTTTCCTCTTTGGGGCTTTTGCACTTATTGTTTCCTCTACCTGAAATGTTTTCCTGGGCTCTTTACCTTGATGCTTCTCTATTAGTTCTCCCCTCAAAGAGCCTCCTCTGCTGGCCGCTTTATTATATTCTCTTTTAATTTTCTTCCTAGAACTCACCCAAAGTTGAAATGATCTGTTTTATTCATTAGTTTATTTGAGAGCCTCTTGAAGGCTGTGGCCTGAAAGATCTTGTTTGCCACCATATCTGTAGTACCTGAAATAAAATATCTAGTAACTAGTAAGTTGTACTTAACTTACAGTACTTATAGTACTTACTTACAGTACAGTACTGTCAGTACTTTTTTTTTCTTTTACTTATTTCTTTTTATTTTTTGGTAAAATTTTTTATTTTTTAAAATTTACATCCAAATTAGCATATAGTGAAACAATGATTTCAGGAGTAGATTCCTTAATGCCCCTTACCCGTTTAGTTCATCTCCCTCCCACAACCCCTCCAGCATCCCTCAGTTTGTTCTCCATGTTTATGAGTCTCTTCTGTTTTGTCCCCCTCCCTGTTTTTATATTATTTTTGTTTCCCTTTCCTTATGTTCATCTGTTTTGTCTCTTAAAGTCCTCATATGAGTGAAGTCATATGACTTTTGTCTTTCTCTGACTGACTAATTTCACTTAGCATAATACTCTCCAGTTCCATCCATGTAGCTGCAAACGGCAAGATTTCATTCTTTTTGATTGCCGAGTAATACTCCACATTGTGTGTATATACCACATCTTCTTTATCCATTCATCCATCGATGGACATTTGGACTCTTTCCATACTTTGGCTATTGTTGACAGTGCTGCTATAAACATTGGGGTGCATGTGTCCCTTCGAAACAGCACAGCTGTATCCCGTGGATAAATGCCTAGTAGTGCAATTGCTGAGTCGCAGGGTAGTTCTATTTTTAGTTTTTTGAGAAACCTCCATACTGTTTTCCAGAGTGGTTGCACTAGCTTACATTCCCACCAACAATGCAAAAGAGATCCTCTTTCTCCACATCCTTGCCAACATCTGTTGTTGCCTGAGTTGTTAATGTTAGCCATTCTGACAGGTGTAAGGTGGTATTTCATTGTGGTTTTGATTTGTATTTCCCTGATGATGAATGATGTTGAGCATTTTTTCATGTGTCGGTTGGCCATCTGGATGTCTTCTTTGCAGAAGTGTCTATCATGTCGTTAGCCCATTTCTTTACTGGATTATTTGCTTTTTGGGTGTTGAGTTTGATAAGTTCTTTATAGATTTTGGATACTAACCCTTTATCTGATATGTCATTTGCAAATATCTTCTCCCATTCCTTCAGTTGCCTTTTAGTTTTGCTGATTGTTTCCTTCACTGTGCAGAAGCTTTTTATTTTGATGAGTACTCTCAAGTACTTTTGAATGAATGAATGAATCAACACAAGGAGGAGAGACCAGATTTAACTGGCTAATTCCATGCCTCTTTTGTACACTAGATCTTCCTCTAATTGACAGCTTGATTCGTGTCTTACAAAACATGGAACATTGTCAGAAGAAGCCAGAGAACTCAGTAGACTCTAACACAGAAGAAACGAAAAAGTCTGATTTAACCCAAGATGATTTCCACTTGAAAATCTTAAAGGATATTTCATGTGAATTTCTTTCTAATATTTTTCAGGGTTTAACAAAGGTAGGAAAGAAATATTGATGGTTTCATCAGCAAAAGAAAGTGTGGGTTGCTTAATGCTTCAAACATTATTATTACTGTATTATTTTTTAATATAAAATTATAATTATGTTATATAAATTTGGGAAAATAGAGAAAAAAACTTATCAGTGTAAGCTTATAATTATAAGCCAGGAACTTATGTAGTTTGGTATATTTATATATGTGTTTTTCACATGCTTTTAACCCAGTATATAGAATTTTTATAGACTGCTGTTTACACCAAACATTATATTATGAGCTCTTTTCCAATTTTAGTATATATGCTGCTGAAGCAAGCACTGTGAGCCCTTTTCCAGACTCTAAATTTACTGACAGACATTTCACCAAAAGCCAGTTTATTTAATACCCAGTTTGCCAAAAAGCCAGTTTTCAAAATTTACTGCAAACTTGTTTTAAGGAGTATTCTTCCTGAATATGCTCAGGATTGTTAGCATATTATTCCTTTGGGCATACTTTCTTTCCATGTATTTTAGAAAAAATATAAATATAACCATTTAGAATATATTCATATTCATTGAATTTTTTTAAGAAGAATATTTCTTAAAAGAAGTTTCGGTTATTCTGGTAATTTTCTTTTTTTGGAGGGGGGTGTGCGGGGTGTCAACTATCCTGCTTCCTTTTCCAGATTTGGGTTATTAGTTTGGCATAGATTTTCAGAAGTCAGATTACTGGGCTTAGCATTTTTAAAGTGAAGATGACTGAGACTTAATGACTACATACTACCAAATGCTTTCATATGAAAATGCTGGGTTTACATGATTATTACTATTGGGTATTACAATTTTTATATTAAAGTTCAGTGGGTGAGAAATTATGCCTTATTTTGACTTGCATTTTTTTTTTTATTAGTGAAGGTGAACATCTTTCCATGTATTTGTGTATTATTTGTGTTTCCTACTTTATAGATTTATCTATTTTGATTATTTACATAAACTCCTTGGGCAATAATCTGTCTTTTGCATATTCATTGCAAGTATTTTTCCCATTGTTTACTGTCACTTTTATGTGATTTTGTTTTCAGAGGGATTTTTTTTTAAGTGGCAGGAATGTAGAAGGAAGGTGGACTGAGAATAAACCAGGGATATGTCATGAAAATTCTTATGTATTGTACTTCATGGAATATGGATTTAATCTTGAGGAAACTGAGGAGCTACTGGAGAGTTCGGTTTTAAGGATCAAGTGATGTGATCTGTTTTTTAGAAAGATTACTCCAAAAGCAAGAGAGAGGATTAGAACTGGAGACCTACAGACCAACAGGCTCTTATGGGTGGTAACCTTTAAGAGTAATCTGAAAAATATTGAGAGCCTAAACAGTGAAAGTGTGGATGAAGAAGGAAGGATGGGATGAGAGAGATTTGGTAGAGTAGAATTAAACTCTTAGGAGGATGGGTCAGCAGCAAAGAAGGAGGAAAAATCTTGGCTGTATCCCAGGTTACTGCTTTGTGCAGCAGGGTGGGTGGGTGGTGGTCTCCTTCCCTAAAATAGGATTACAGTGAAATAGTGTTTGGGTTTACATAAGGGGGGGATGATGCTGGGTTCAGTTTGGGACATCTGAAATGCCCATAGGATCAGTAGGGAATTATATATACTGATTTATAGTTATTAATCAGATAAAGCTTTAGAAATTTTCCTCTTCTGGGGCACTGGGTGGCTTAGTCAGTTTAAGCCTCTGACTTTGGTTCAGGTCACACTCTCATAGTTCGTGAGTTCGAGCTCCACATCGTGACAGCTCAGAGCCTGGAGTTCTGTGTGTCTCTGTCTCTGTCTCTCTCTCTCTCTCTCTCTCTCTCTCTCTCTCTCTGCCCTACCCGCCCCCCCACCCCCATCTCTCAAAAAGAAACATTAAAAAAAAATTTAAAGAGGTTTTCCTTTTTTACCAAATCTTTTTTTGTTTGTTTTAGGAGACTGTGGCTCAGGGAGTAAAGGAGGGCCAGTTAAGCAAACAGAAGTGCTCCTGTGCATTTAAAAACCTTCTTCCTTTTTATAGTCCTGTGGTGAGTATGAATAAGCGTATAGGTGGCTGAGTTTTAGAGGATTACTAAATGTTTCTATGTAAGTGCTTGATCTCTGAGACCATTGTCAAAAAAGATCGTGCCTGCAATTCACATGACTTAGTGCCCTTGTCAGATAAATGACTGCTGGGTAGTTCACGAGACTAGCCTGAATAGCTATTCTAATTTTAAGAGAATGGAGTCAGCACTGAATTTATTGGACCCCTCACTGTTATGAAGTAAGCATATATATTAAAGATAAGATTCTTAGGTGAGAATGGTCAGTAGGTTTTTATCATTCTTCAAATTATATCACATTTGCTACCATTAGAGACAATTTCAAAATAGTAACTTTTTTAGGAAAATGAAGTATGGAATGTGGGAGGGAGAGGCCATGTCAGCAAGGAAGAGGATAAAACTCCAGTAGTGGACCCTAAAGGGGAAGCATTGGGGGTATAAATACTAATTTCAAGAATAAAACAAAGTGGTATGAGCTAGTCCCTTCTTTGATGTTTCAGAGAACTGAGAATGACTGTAATAGTCTTTATTGTCATCTGGGGATTTGTCAACATTTGTTTTCCTTTGGACTGTTTAGAAACCACGGGTAGAACATTTTTATAGTCACCAATCAGTATCGTAAACCACCTTTTCTTCTACTTCATTTATTTGGTTCTTTTGTTTGACTCACAGATAGAAGACTTTCTCAAAATTCTACATGAAGTTGATAAAACTCTTGCTGATGACCTGGAGGAAAGCTTCCCAAGTTTGAAAGTTCAGACTTAATAACTGAATTAAGTTTCCTTTGCCCAATAAATGAACTTTATTTTCTTCACTGACAGTTGATATTGACATATAGGAGATGTTAGGTAAAGCCTTTTGGACCCTTACTGTCTGGTGCTACACTCCTGCTCTTCTCCCTGCCCCAGTCTTATCTCACTTTCATTTGGCATTGGAATCAGGAGTTTCCTCTGCCATCAAATCCCCACCTCCCTTTTGTGTATGGTTTTGTGTTTATTTGCCCTCTTCAGGTAAAGAAAACAAAAATACAAGCTTATCACTGAGGTTCTTTTTAGATTGAGGAGTTGGTGAAGATTTTCTTCATACCTCTTAATTTGATTTTTATGTGAGAAATTTGTATTTGTATCCACTAAAGTACATTCAGCTGCACTATAGAAAACCCTATTTATAGGGGTTTCTATAAATAAGAAATTCTATCTATTTCTGTAAATAAGATTAACAACTTAATTTGATAGCTTTTATGTTTCTAATGCAATAAGAAATCCAGAGGTGGGCAGTCTAGACCTGATTTATTTGACTCAGGGATCCTGATTCTTTTTCCTCTCCGCGTGGTCTGCTGTGTAGGCCTTTGTGTTTGTATTTATTGTCTTGTGGTTAAGGGGGTTATAAGACTAAAGGACAGCCCTCCATGGCCAGAACTGTGTTGCAAGGCCCTTCCTAACTGCATGTATTTGAAATCAAGTACATACTTTTTTTTTCTAAGATCTGTACGAGAGAGAAAGGCAAGAAGAGAAGGGAGATGTGAAAGGCTTTTTGATAGTCTGTGGTGTTTGCTACAGTATGAAAACACCTCTTAGCCATTCTGTGACTCTTAATTGTGTCATTTACATGCCAGGTTGTCAGTAACAATTCAAAGGCAGTTTTTAGTTTAGCTTTGTTACAGTTCAGTTTTTCTTCAAAGCTGTAAGTATGAGGATAAAAATGTAACATTTTGATGAAAGTACATTAGCAAAATTCTCTATTTTCAGCATAATTCCAGTGGTTGAATTTCAGAAAATGATTTGCTTGAGTGAATTCACATTTTTAAAATTAAGATAGAGGGAGCTTAAGAACTTCTGATTGAATACAGACTGCTATACATGATTTCCCTCACACACTTTTATCATTCTTTATAGTGCTCCTGAATTAAATATATTCAGAGAATCAGCCAGGTACACTTAGGGAAGCATTCAGTTTGCATTATTTTAGTTACTGAAAATAGAATTTTTAATAAGTTTTCAGAAAATATCAGGAATAATAAAGCTAGCTTTTTACCAATCTTCAGGGTTTTTTCTGGGTTATTTACGCTAATGTGACTATTAATCTAGTGTTATTTGTGGGATGAAGTGAGGTTAGGATCCTCTTACTCTGCCATCTTCCCAGCCTCCTCTGCAAAGCCAGCTCTTTAAACCTCTCTTCTGGTATAGCCCCTTCCCAATTTACTGCATAATTTTCTTGGCTCTAAAGCATTGGCCTTGTCTCACATTTTGTATTTTTTCCTTAAGTGACTTTTACTGATAAAACACAGGATGTAGTGTTATTGAGAAGAGTTACACCCTTTCCAGTTTGGTGCTCGTTTTATTATTGAAAGTGTCCCTGTTGGAAAGAATTGAACTATAAAATTAAAATCTTACTATTGAAACTGTAACTGGTAGGTTTACTCTGTATGTTCTCATGTCTTCCATGCTGACCTTATGCTAGGCTGAACGTCACTATATTTAACATGAGATCTCAAAGGCACTGATGAAACCACTCCTGCCTGTGTAAGCAAACTAACATGAATTTGCTCCTTGGTAAGTTATGGGTAGAGACTACACCAGGTGGAGCTGTCTCACAAAGTAATCTTTATTTGCAGCAGATAAAGAGATCACAGAATAATTTCCAAAGCTGTGATCCCCAAGAAGGGGTGAGCGGGTTCTTTTTATATAAGGTTTATGATGAATATTCATAAGGGGACCTTTGTCATCGCAAATAGAGGTGGGTATAAGGTCACACGTGTGTACTTAGAAAATATGCCTATATGTGCATTGTGTGTTATGTTATGAAGCTTGGGACCCTTTTTGAGCAAAGATCTTAATGTTATAATGAGGCAGAGGTAACAGCTTATGACCCATCTGCACAGGTGTTGGCTTGGTAGTTGAGCCCAAACTGGTCAAGGCTAGCTGGAACTCATTTCTTTTCCTTTTGTTAGTTTCTAAAAGGTAAAATGAACAGTTCTTGAAGGGTGAGCTCAACGGATCTGGCAGTGACATCTGCTAGCAGTGCTAGGAATTCCAGGTTATTTCTTAAAGTTTAAGGCTAAAGATACAAATAACCCCACAAGAATAATAGTTCCAAGTTATTAGTCATGTTTTACTCCAGTGCATATGAATTTCACATTTGTTTTAGAAAGAGCACATTTTAAAAGGGGAACACAAGGCCCCTGGGTATCTGAGGGAAAGAGTGCCACGCAGAGTGGGTAAGAGAGTGTTTCACACCAAGGGAGAAACAGGATATACCTGGGAAGGCTAGGGGTGTCCAGGTTATTTTCTGTTTCCCATTTCTGCCTTGGACCTGCCCTATTACTTGTTACTAGTTGCTACTGTAACATTATGAGGTAGTATATATTCATATTTTGATGTATTTGAAAACTTCTAAATCTATAAGTTATAGTAGCTTTTTAAAGAAACAAAGCATAAACAATGTTAAAACTTTTTTAATGCTGTGCAGTCTGACGAATTCACCTCCAACATTTAGCACTTGCATTAATTACAGTGATGTTTTGAAATGGTGCTTCCTCTAGGAGCCTAACTGAAATTTGGAATTATATGTATAAATCAGATTGAAACTTTTCCCTATACTTTATTGCAGAGGAGGGGAGAAAGTACAAAATGAACTTGAGTTAGCATGTTAGATGTATTATTCTATTTCTAATTAAATTTGAGTTTGATTTTTGAAGTACTAAACCACTTAAAGACAGAACACATAAGATATCTTCCCCTTCTAACTCTCCCCCCTTTTAAAGATATTTTATCTTCTACAGTTAATGGAGTGTAGCTAAATTGTTTTCTCAGCTGATCCAACTTTCTAGATCAAAGACTTTTTCCACTCTGTCTTTAACATTTCTCATTGCTTTGGCATTGAATTAGTTACCCTGAATAACTGGAAGTAAGTGTAAAAAAGTTTAAAAGGCACCTGTAAGCATATATACATTTGGTTATGAGGCACGTGCAGAAACAAACATATTAAGACATTAGAAAACAACCTCTGTTTGGGATTCAGAAAATCTTAAATGCATTAAATGTTGAACACATTTTCTATTCTTTAGGACTGGGCTGTAGTGGTACTGTGTCTGAGTTATTTGAATAAATTGAAGAAAAGGAATATTGAGGTTATAGATTAATTTGCCCATTTTAATTAGTATTTAAAATCAGTAGCTTTTTTTTTTTAAGACATAGGTCCATATTAATTTAGAAGTGAACTGTGTATTGTACTTGAGCTTATATTCTTTTGCCACCTTACAACTCCATTCTTTCTGCTCGTGATAGAAGTTTTAAGAAAGAAATAGGTAACGACACATCATGTGTTAGACCAGACTAATAGTTTTCTTTTTATTGCTGGTATGAGATCTAATTTAAGAACTGTTATTAAAAGTCATATTTATAGTGAAATGATATGATGTCTTGGATCTGCTTCAAAATAGTCTGGGGCTAGGGGAATGAAATGGGTTATAAGAGTAGATGAAACAAGATTGACCATGATTTGGAATTGCTGAAGCTGGATGATGATTATACTATTCTATTTCTGTATATAGTTGAGGATTTTCTATTAATTTTTTAAGTATTAACTTAAAAACTAAAACAGTCATTTTACCAGGAAGAAAGGGTTTATTTGGGAATAGCAGAGACTTGAAGTTTGGGACATGCAAGCTATAGTGAAGTCATAGGCAAGTCCAACAAACAGAGGAGAGGAAGAGAAGGCTGTTTTATGGAAGAGGAGGAAGTTGGGAGGGGTTTTGAATGAAAGTCCACTGGAGAAAAGTAAAATTCAGGTGATGATAGTTTCTCATTGGCTGACTTGTAGTTGATTTCTTGTAGAAGATTCTATGTGCATTTTTTCCAGTTGGGACCTGTAATTGAGCGTTCTTTCCTGTTGATTCTTCTATTGGGGTCTGTAATTGACGCACAATGGTGGGGCTCCTCCTCCTAGCCTCCTATTCCACTTTAGTGAGGTTTCCCTTTATTAATTTTCACAAAAGCAACTCAATCATACACACAGTTTTAGGCCTGAATTTAATTATGAATGGTGCTTGCTCCTTTTTGTCTAAATAATACTCGAAATATTGTATTAGCATTAAATACTTTTGAATTCAACACAGTTGAAACCAACACAAATACTTGCTTACATTATCATCATTATGTAACCAATTATGTAAAAATTATTATCTTCATTGTTTTAGCTGATTCAGCAAGGCAACTTTTGTCATGCAGTTAGTGACTACTAACCAGATAGGAACTGATGTCATATATGTTTTACCACCATAGTGGGGTGTGTTTACCAACAAGTTCTTATTGGTGATCTTCAGTGGTGTATTTTGTAGGTAGAGGTGACTATAGGAGAGAGACAGACTCAGAATTTTAGAGATGGAGAGATTGTTAGAGATTAGTATCCAGTGCTAATTCATTGGGCTAGTCAAGCCTACAATAGTCTGGACCAATAAAGTGCCAGGCCAGATCTAAAGCAGCAACCAAAGGAAACTAGGTAAGACTGGAAGTAGGAGGACACCTTGTGGTGGATGCTTCTAGCTTTTCACTCACCTTATGGTATTTGCTCATCAGCTTGACTATTCTGTATCTCTGTATAGAATGCAAAGTTTCCATTGCTAAAATATTATGATGTACCTTAAGTTAATATACATAAAGTCAGATTTGCTTAAATCCAGTTTTGTGAAACTTAGGGACCATTTGTAATATAAAGGCTAAAGAGCCTCCATAGGTTGCTAGTTAGTTTTCAAAGCCAGAGAGTTTGGAATATTAGGCTACTCTTTATACCATGATTATCATACCCATGTGACTGCTCTTTTTTAACAGCTGTATATTCCCTGGAGGTCCATGCCTCCAAGACTTAAATAATTTAGTGGCATCATGGACTATACCATTCTCATTTTACTCTAATTTTCCATGTCACAGGGCCCTGGCAAGGAACAAAAATCTGGGGAAAGGTCATGCCACACTGAAACCAGACTTGGAAGAGAGGATCTGTACTTCAGGCAGTGTGGGTCACTGACTAGCCTGTGGATTGGCTACTATAGGCTAAGTGTACACATCTAATGCAGTCAATTGAAGTTGAAATTAAAATGAATGTGATACAAAATTTACCTAAGGACACAAAACGGATACCTGGGATACCAGCTTATCTGTGTCCCCCTCTTTGAGAATTGTCCCTAAGACTACCTGCATTCTTTCTCTGGTTACAGTATATGGCTAAACAAAGGATGGATTCCTGATCCAAACTGGGCAAATCTCGTTGGTTCAGGAGTACTAGACTGTAAAGATCATGTAGCCTATGGGGCGCCTGGGTGGCTTAGTTGGTTAAGCGGCCTGACTCTTCGTTTGGCTCAGGTCATGATCTTACAGTTTGTGACTTTGAGCCTCGCATCGGGCTCTGCGCTGATGTGTAGCCTGCTTGGGGTTCTATCTCTCTCCCTTTTTCTCTGCTCCTCCTGCTGTCTCTCAGAATAAATAAACTGGAAAAAAAAAAAAAAAAGAACATACAATTTGCAAGGATGAGCACACTGAAGGTAGCCAGTCATGTATTATCTACTGTGTACCAGGCATTGTTCTAAACATTAGGAAGATAGCAATGAACAAAGCACTGGAAATACTGTAGTGGACAGAGACAAAAGTCTTGCCAAATAGAGCTTGCATTCTAGAGAGTCACGTGTGAGGGGTACAGAGGAAGAAGCTGGTCTGCACAGAGGGACAGATAGAAATCATGCAACCTGCAGCAGATTTGATCTCAATTCTTCACCTCTGTGTACCCATTCTCATGCCATGGCTTCTTAGTGGATAGTAGATTCTTCCCTGTTCCTTGACTTTGAGCTTGGCCAAGTCATTTTGCTTTGGCCAACAGAATGTTAATGAAGCTGGTGTAAGCAGAGTACATGTACCGTTCTTTTTCTAAGGCTTAATAATATTCCTTTGTATGCATATACCTCATTTTTTTAATCTTTTTGTTTGTCAGTGGACATTTAGGTTTGACCTGGGCCTTGGCTTTGTGAACATGGGAGTGCAAATATCTCTTTGAGATCCTGATTTCAATTCTTTTGGATATATACTCAGAAGTAAGATTGCTGGATCAATGGTAGTTTTATTTTTTATTTTGTTGAGGAACCTCCATAATATTTCCATAGTGGCTACACCAGATTACATTCACAGTAACACTCTACAAGTGTTCCCTTTTCTACACATCTTCACCAATACTTGTTATCTTTGTTTATTTGTTTGTTTTAGTAATAGCCATCCTATAACTGGTGTAAGGTGATATCTCATTTTGGTTTTGGCTTGGATTTCTCTAATGATTAGTGACAATGACCTTTTCATATACCTGTTGGCCATTTGTATATCTTTGGAGAAATGTGTGTTCCTTGTCGAATTTTTTACTCAGGTTATTTGGGTTTTTTGCTGTTGAGTTGAAGGAGTTCCCTATATATTTGGATATTAACTCTTTATTAGATACAAGGTTTGGTAGTATTTTCTCCTATTCCAGAGGTTGCCTTCTCATTTTTTTTGTTTCCTTTGTTGTGCAGAAGCTTGTAGTTTGCTGTAGTCCTGCTTACCTAGTTTTGCTTCTGTTGCCTGTGCTCTTGGTGTCTTTTTAAAAAATGATGGCTGATGTCAAGAAGCTTCTCCCCTCTTTTCTTCTTGAGTTTTACCATTTGGGGTCTTACATTTATGTTTTTATCCATTTTGAGTTAATTTTTATGTATGGTATAAGATAAAGGTTCAATTTCCCTCCTTTTTGTGGGTACCCAGTTTTCCCAACACCGCTTGTTGAAGAGACTTTCCTTTTCCCATGGTGTATTCTTGGCATCATTGTTGAAGATCAGTTGACTGTGTATGTGTGGGTTTATTTCTGGGTTCTCTATTTGGTTCCATTGGTATATGTGTTTTAAAACAATCCTATTTGTAATAGCATCAAAAAAACAAAACACTTAGGAATAAGCTTACTCAAGGAGATGAAAGACTTAAACATTGAAAACTATAAAACTCTGACCAAAAAAATTAGGCAGACACAAATAAGTGGAAAGACATCCCATGACCATGAATTGGAAGAATTAATATTACTAAAAATACTCCTACTTCCCAAGTAATCTATAGATTCAGTGCAATCCCTATCAAAATCCTAATGGCATATTTTACAGAGATAGAAAAAAAAAAATCCCTCAAATTCAAATGGAACTATAAAAGACTCCAAATAGCCAAAGCAATTTTGAGGTAAAGGAACAAAACTGGAGGTATCACACTTCATGTTTTCAAAATATATTACGATATTACCAAGCTTTTTAGGGTTTCATGAGTAAGATTCAGAAAGTCTCAAGCATCTGAAAATTCTACAACTACATTTATTTTTCACTAGAGATAAGTGAAGGCATACCATACTTGATACTTCACTGCAGATACGATTTGTACTAGAACATGAAGAGCTCTTTGGCTGCCGCCTGCTATGTATACCTTTTGCTGCCTCTGAATACCTTTCTTTGTGAAATGATTTTAAATTTACCTTGGAAATACCAGTTTCCTGTGTTCTGCTAAGGGTACGGTATATATTTATAAAAACTTTTCTGTTCACTAGCACACCTCGTTCATTACATATTGAGCTTGTATCAATATTGAGCTTGTTTGCCTGCAGGCTGTTGAGAAGTTGAAGTCCTAACCAGACCATCTGCCAAACCCTGCCCATTGGAAATGTTTTTCCCTATTACTGTAATGAAATCACTAAAATCATTTCCTGTTCTTGGTCCTTGTTTAGATCTTCTATCTATTGTCAATAAGAGGATATTAAAGTACTTAGGAAAGTCCACATATCCTTTTCATCCTGGTCAACGGTGTAGCACATGGCTTTGTGTTTTAGTGCTGGAAATAATAAATAATGAAGTCAAGCCTATTGTAATAAAAAAAGGGCTGCTTATTAAACTCTTTCTCCAGCTGGTTTTCCTTTGACATCATGGGATCTGTTTATAATGACTTTTATGGGTTTTCCCCCTTACTGTTCAGGGTTTACGTGATTACATGAGAAATTGAAATGTTTTGGGAACACTCCCTTTATACAACTGAGTTTCCTGCTCAATCAGTCCTATTGTGCATGCAGATTACAACAATGGGATCGTAGGAAGAGAGGATGAAGAGAATTTTTATATTCTCCTGGAGAGTTTGATTTCCTGAAGTGTGGGCTTGCTTCTAGGAAGGAGTATACATTGAAATCATGGTGGGTGGGTGCATGGGGATTATGTATTTATTATAGTCCACAATTCAAGAAAATGCATGTACATGGATGGCATTATTATAAGTCACTCAGTCAATGTACGATCACATAGTTTTGAGTGGTGTCTATTGACCCCATGCCATTTGAGGAATTCGGCATCTCTGGAAATTCACTCTTCCTTTGGGACTATATTTGGAAGGCTGGTGGCATTTGTAAATCCATGAGTATGCTTTCTTGAAAGTGCAACTGGCGTTGGACTTTTCCTTCCTGTACCCTAGAGGAAGCATTCATTTGGCCAACACTAAGTACTTCTTGGAGAAACCGAAGTCCTTTAATTCCTCCATCACAGAGAAGTCTGTACTCTGTTATCATTGGGAGAAAAAAAATCTGATATTGTGGACTCTGGACAAGGTCCCTAAATTGAATTCCCTAATTTTTTTAAATGTTATTTTTAGGTTTGCACGAACCAGGTAATGTCCCGTTTGTTCCAAATCAGTTCTAGAAGTTACTTCGTTTTTTATGATTTTAGTATTCAGTATTTAAAGTGATTTGGAGACTTCTTGGTCCAGATCAACCTTTTGCTTGTTGCCCACTGCAAGTGATATATGAGTGGTCTTCAAAGACCCAGATTGCACATTTTCAGATGAGCCTTGAGTAATCTGAAAATCTTAGAATTTTCTTCATTCATTCTGTTTGGATATATGTTTTTAATATAATTTATTGTCACATTGGCTTACATACACCACCTGGTGCTCATCCCAACAAGTGCCCTCCTCAATGCCCATCGCCCACTTTCCCTCTCCCCAACCCTCCCCATCCACCCTGTTTGTTCTCTGCATTTTAAGAGTCCCTTGTGGTTTGCTTCCCTCCCTTTCTGTTTGTAACTCTGTCCCTTTCCCCTCCCCCATGGTCTTCTGTTAAGTTTCTCAAGATCCACATATGAGTGAAAACATATATCTGTCCTTCTCTGACTGACTGACTTCACTCAGCATAATCCCTTCCAGTATGTCTTAATGTGGGTTGCTATTTCTTTAGAACAACTGTAAGAAAACACACAATTTTTCATAACAATTCACGAAGCATTTTCAAGGATTATTTTATGTTTGAGGAAGTGGTCACAGGTTGTACCCTGAACTCTCATGGCCCCTAAGGGAAACCAGGAGGATCATGCTGCAGAAGCCCTTTGGAGGAACGTGCCGATTGCTCCGTAACCAAGAGTTGACTCTCCTTTGATGGAGAAATTAGTAGTTTCCATAATCATATCATCCTGGTTGCTCTGTGCCCAGAGTTTACTCAGACCTGAAAGAAATGGAAATTAATTGAAAAAGAAAAAAAAATGTTCCTCCAAAGCCTCTCATCTGGAGAAGGGATGAGAAAGAGATTCAAGAGTGTGTTGCCAGTGGGAACCAACATGTTTGTTCTCTTTTGCAACTCTGGATGTAAAGGTCCAGAAGAAAGCATTTGGAGGGGGGAGGAGATAGGCATGGGAATTGGGGCACAGCTTTGCATAAATAATTCCAAACAGGAGAAACATTTGGTAGTGGACCCAACATATACATGGAGAGTTGTCCTATAAAGCTGTGAGCATCTGCTGCTGGAAGTAAGTGCAGAAGGAGCAGAAAAGGGGTTTTGTAGCTCACGTGATTGTCATCAGACAAATTGAATTGGTCTACTTCTGTTCCAGAGGGGCTTATTTGCCGTATCCTGGAGTTTGAAAAATACTCTTTGGTTAACATCTATTTTTTTCTGGCTCTGAAGTTTGAGCTCAATTCTTTTTTAGCTCCCTTTGTCACTCTAACCAGTTCTCTCACCCTGTATACCAGTGCTCATTTCTGTAATGTTGCTGTTAAGCCTTGGAGTTATTTCAGTGGCAGAGAATTTGGTTCTCCAGGGGAGCATTGGGACATTAATAGAACACAGGTCTCTGGTCATGTCTTCAATCTGAAGTGAACTTCCAATAGGTGCTCAGTAAGTGCTTTGTTTAAGTTTATTTAGCCAGTAAGAGAGAAACTGAATTGTAGATGAACACTTCTCATTTATTCATTCATGCTGCAGTATGTTACGATTTGTTGAACTTGACATGTGTTAAGCTCTGCTTGGTTTGTGGGACTAAGAAGATGACAATTCAAAATAGGAAGAAAATGGGAGCTAGTTAATAGGTATTCATTCCATCAGCTTCTGAAAGTCAAGGTCCATGTCACTTCCCCTGAAGTGATGTACTTTTGTTACTAGACAGAGAACCAGTTCCAAACTCAAGTTCAGCTGCTTGCATTGCATTTTGGGAGGAATCCATAGGGACCACCTAATATATATGCCATGAAGCATCTTTATCTTGGAGTAAACCCAGAGTGTCTTTGAAAGCTGAATGAAAAGAAATTGGAGAATTCCAAATCTAGTTTATAACCAGTCTCCAATGTAAAACAGGAGAAACTACCTAACTAGTGTTCATTTATATATTCAGCAAGTAGATATTCCCAGATACACGTCAGACACAGCGCCAAGTGCTGGGGATACAGTGCTTGGAATATGGCAATTGTTTCACAAATGTTAGTTATCTAAATGAATGAAAGCTATACTCCCTATCCAGAGACAGAAATACCTGAAGCCAAAAAAGCTTAGCCTTTAAGCAGTGGTTCCCAAAGTTTGATGCACATAGGAATCACCTAAGATCTTTAAAACATACTGATAACTGGCTCTCATCCCCAGATATTCTGATTTAATTGATGTGGGATACAAACTGGGCATCAGGATTTTAAAGCTTCCCAAGAGGTTCTAATGTACAACAAAGTTTGGGAACTACTATGTTAAAGGCCTCAGACTTGCTAAAGCCCCTGGGAGGTGCTTAGAATTTCAAATGTGAAATTTTGTATTATTTTTTCTTATCTTTAATATTTTTATATTTTAAAAATGATTTTGTTAAGGTTTATTCATTTTTCAGAAACAGAGACAGAGCATGAGTAGTGGCAGAGAGAGAGGGAGACACAGAATCTGAAGCAGGCTCTAGGCTCTGAGCTGTCAGTACAGAGCCTGACACGGGGCTTGAACTCACAGACCATGAGATCATGACCTGAGCTGAAGTTGGATACTTAACCGGCTGAGTCACCCAGGCCCCCCTACTTTAAAAACAATTTTTTTAAGTTTATTTATTTTGAGGAGAGAGAGAGCGCACGCACATGAATGGGGAGAGTCAGAGAGGGAGAACGAGATTCCCAAGCAGGCTCTGCACTGTCAACACGGAGCCTGACATGGGGCTCAAACTCACAAACCGTGAGATCATGACTTGAGCTGAAACAGTAAGAGTTGGCCGCTTACCCAACTGAGCCACCAGGTACCCTGAAATTTTGTATTCTTTTTCTTGAGCAGGTTTTCTGAACTGAGTAAGTTTCAGGTGGCACAAAACCTGGATCTGACCCTCTCTATCCTTGAGGTGGTCTTAGTCCAGTCAGTGGGTTACTTAGCCAGCATGAACTTTTCAGAGATAGAAGTTGCCTGAAAGATGCAGATTAGGGGCGCCTGGGTGGCGCAGTCGGTTAAGCGTCCGACTTCAGCCAGGTCACGATCTCGCGGTCCGTGGGGTTCGAGCCCCGCGTCAGGCTCTGGGCTGATGGCTCGGAGCCTGGAGCCTGTTTCCGATTCTGTGTCTCCCCCTCTCTCTGCCCCTCCCCCGTTCATGCTCTGTCTCTCTCTGTCTCAAAAATAAATAAAACGTTGAAAAAAAATTAAAAAAAAAAGATGCAGATTAACAGTCCTCTTATGGCTATCACCACGTGAAAGCTAAACTATTGTAAGCAATACATTCCACTGTTTGTGGGCTTGTTCCTCTTGGGTTTTTTGGTCCATGACCTTGGTGGTGATTTGCAGCGCTTTCAGAAGGAACTCCATTTCGGAGCAGAAGAACTGATTGCTACAAGTGGCAGGGCTCCATAGGTTTTTGGATTTTGCATTATGATTGGATTTCATGGTTAGCGCAAGGTTTACAGCATTTCTGGCACCAGTCCTTTGCAAGAGACTCACTGGTCCTTTTCTGTGTCCCTGGAGCTCTGTACCTCACCATCCCCCCTATCTTTCCTGGGGGAGTTGCCTGGTGATTCTTATGAGGCTGATTTAAAGCTCTACAAAATTTAGTCAGTGATTTTATTACAGAGACAATAACCATTTCTGCTGTATATGTAGGCCAGTTGGCAAACAGAATGGCCACATGTGGAATTTCCGCTTCTTTGCCTTTGGCCAGGTGAATACCCAGGAGTGTTGTTTCCTGGACTTTTCAATGGGATGAGTATGAACACAGCCTGAAGAGGAAAGAATGGAGCAGCTCACTACGCAGGAGTGTTTTGAAGTGGCTCTGAACTTGCTAAGTGGGCGTGTGAGGTGATTTATCCATATCTACAAAGTACAAAGGCTACTCCTGGGTTCTTTGAGGCTTCTTTTACCTGGCCATGTTTTGTTGTGAGTCCTGTTGGCCCCTTAAGTGTATCGAACACCTACTTAGCAGGTCATTTCCAGGTTATTTACACATCTAATTGTGAGTGGCTTTGTTACCCTCCAAGGAAAATATTACATAATACATACGCCAGAGTCCCCAGTGATGACTAAAGGCAGATTAATTGCCTGGTTGCTTCTCTTTGTAAGGAAAGAGTAGGGCTTTCTAAAATTAATTTCTGTCACAATGGAGCCTGTAAAGTCTTCTAATATCTGACCCTTAAGAAAAGGTGCCTTCCACTAACCTCTTCCAGCGTAGAGTCCTGGGGTATTAATACCATGTAAGTAGGATTTCCCCAAAGATGAAAGGATGTGTCCATTTGGAACTCCAGGAGTGGCATTCCTTTTTTTCTCCATATGGTGTTTTATTCTTGACTTTTCCAGATGGTCACATTTAGATTCTTACAGAATCTTCCTGATTATTGTAAAACCTTGGCCACACTACCGTGAGCTCAGTTAGAAATACAAAGGAGAAAGAGGCTAATCGCATTTGCTTATTTTCCCTGCTGTAAACTCAGTGATACCATTTCATAAAAGCTTCATTAATTAGACAAACATTCCTGGCTTTGCTTTTTGCAGCCCCAACCAATGCTGTTTGACTTGTAGGAGAAATGACTGGTTGCACTGAATGAGAAGGGTGATAATGCCTCTGAGCAGTGCAAAGCAAACATTAAGACAGCAGACACTGGGGAAACCAAGTGCGCCTGAGCAGCAGGGCCCATTTCTCCAAGCACCATTGTTTCCTCATCCTGTAAGACAGCCTCCTTCCTCCTTGAAAATATGAATAACCAGCACTTCCTAATGATTTAGAATGCTCCATATTTCCATCATTAGTGGCATTTTCTCATAGTTTGTTTTATTAGTGTGAGCAGGAATGCTGTATTGCACACCTCCAAGGGGCGGCATTCACATGGTTTTGTATGAAAGTCATGCCTTCCGGACTTAGAATGTCATTGGCTCTTTTGGGTGGTATTGGGTGCTTCATAATTATCTCTTAATAACAGATGAGGAGGCTTCTGTATGACTTAAAACCCAAAGTCAAAGAAGGCTAAAAACCTGAGGAAAGTAAAAAGTCCTTTGGGTTCCATAGTCCATTTATTGAAATTTTGTGGTATGCTGAGGTGAAATATTCCCTGGGATAAGTGAGGCCTTGGATTTTGGTCCCCCTCTGTCACTCTGAATTTGGGTAAGCTATAATATATAGCAAATGGAAGGCTTTGTTGTGGCCAATACTAATTGGGCTATTGTGCTCAATGTATTTGAAATGACCACAAGCCAACATTTCTTGGAGTAATATGGTGAAACAAGGTTGGTCAAATAAAAAATAGGGTTTCCAATTGTAATTTTTAAAAGTGTAATTGAGAATTGAAGTAGATATGGAATGAAGCTTGCATAAATCTGTGTGTAAACAGACTTGTACCAAGCAGCTCTTCCTGTAAAGCCATTCGGGTGTTATCATAGATGAGTGTTGACTGAAGGTATCATGTGAAGATTACTGTGCTTTTTGGAGGAAGATTTAATAGATTTGGATCTTGAGGACTCAACTGATTATGTCCTGGCCTGATCTCTCTCCTTCATCCCTTTGCCTCATCAGATTACTTTCCATTTGAGCATGGGTGGAATCCCATATGGCCTGTAACATCTGAGGTGTTGTACAAACAGCCTTTGATTCATACTCAGATACACACATGAGGTTTTGACCTTTCTGATTAAGGATTACAGACAACATTTTGTTTTATCATCATGTTTCCCATTTCTCTCACATCCACTTGCTCATTTTTGTATTCATTCTTTCTCAACAAATGTATATTGAATAATTATTTATTGAGCACCTCTGTAACAGGTGCTGTGCTGGATCCTGGGCTACAGGGATGAAAAGCACGGTCCTTGCTTTTAAGGAGTTTATGGTAAAAGAAACAAGGAAACAAATAATTGTAATCCATAGAGGAATAAGCTCAGGAGGCATTCCTGCTGCTATTGTAGCTTCTGGAGGATGGTTGCAGTTTGTTTCAGAGATTCCCCTTTAATTAAATGGCACAATCTGAACTAAACACATATTCATTCATGGGAGTTGAAACCTAGTTTCCTCTTAGAGCTGGTAGCATGGCAAATAAAACAGCACAGCTGAGCAAGAGAACAGCTACTTTCAGGTTCTTCTTATGCCATTTACAAGCTGTGTAACTTTGGAAACAGTAGCAAAGAACCGTTCTGAGTCTCTGTTACTCTAAGGACAAGTAAACAATATAGGGGTGCCTGGTGGCTCAGTCCGTTAAGCGTTCGACTTCGGCTCGGGTCATGATCTCATGGTTTGTGAGTTTGAGCCCTGCATTGGGCTCTGTTTGGACAGTGTGGAGCCTGCTTGGGATTCTCTCTCTCTTCCTCTAACTGCCTCCCCCACTTGTGCTAAATAAATAAATAAATAAATAAATAAATACACAAAAAAAGTAAACAATATAAATAAACGTACTTTGTGAAATGGAAAACACTATATAAATTTAAGAATTTTTTAAGGAGAAAAAAGCAGTTTGCCACATGCAGGCACAAACTAAAGACTAATAAGCACAACTTTTACTTTGGGCCTAATTTTTTTTTCTTTTTCTTTTTTTTTTTTACCTGAAAAGACAGTCTTTTTCTGTCTGAAAGGATCTTTTAATCATACATATAAACCACACTGTGATAGGCAAACCAGATCTTCCTTTTGCCTAAGTCTCCAGTCACATGGGAATTAGGAAGTATGCATTTTAGACCCTCAGTTTGTGTATAATACAGTATTAAAATCCCCATAGATGAGCCTTAGAATAACTGCAGAGAATGATTTTCCCTCAAGGGGTGCATACTGTATAGCTGGGCTGCACTTTAGTCTTACTGCACACACACAAAAAGTTCTCCATACATTCTGTACAGTATACACCCACATTTAATATATTATGTAATAACTCCGCACTAAAAATTCAACATGCCTGTTGCCATCTTAGAAGTATAACATCTTGGTACTACAACTTTTAAAAGATAAATGCTAGTTATCTAGTTACATGAATGCTAGTGTGACTTTTCAAACTTTGATGAGGTATTTGTATAAGGATTTGGAGTTAAAACATGTAATAAAATAAGTGTTCTTGCCTGTGGTGATAGTATTCTGTATTGAAGAGCCACAAGGAAAGGGAAAAGGAAGGAAACTTGCAATTACCTAGTGCTTCTTATATGCTAGGACCTGATCTAGGGAATTTACATACATAATTTTACGTGTGTATGTGTGTGTGTGTTTAATGAAAGCACCTGGCTGAATCACATATAAGAATAATGAGAATTAAGATGTATATAGGGCTAAACGTTTTATATCAGTTTTCATGTGCACTGCTTTAAAATAGGACAGGGGGGAAATAGGAGTTGCCAACATGTGGGTCAACAGTTGTATCTAGAAACATCATTGTAGAAAAACTGCATTAGCACAGCATTAAAACTATACATTTTAACTTTGTTCTCTCTCCTGAACTGCCATGCATGTAGCATAGTTGCTGGGATGAAAATAAAATGATGTTACAGGCTAATCTCAACTGCTTGCCAAACAACCTCCCCAGAATGATCCACATACAATTCAAAATCAAAATACAGCATGTTCATACTGAATTCATCTTCCTCTTAAAAACTTTTGCTCTTGTTTTCACCTCTTAATTAATAGATTCCTATCCAATGAGGTGTTTAATTTAAAATTTAGAACCATCTTTTAAAATCTTTCTCCCTAGGGGCACCTGGGTGGCTCTGTCGGTTAAGCGTCCAACTTCGGCTCAGGTCATGATCTCACATCTGTGAGTTCAAGCTCAGACGCTGTGCTGACAGCTCAGAGCCTGGAGCCTGCTTCAGATTCTGTGTCTCCCTCTCTCTCTGCCCCTACCCCACTCATGCTCTGTCTCTCAAAAAATGAACAAATGTTAAAAATGTTTTTAAATCTTTCTCCCTACCCAAATCTCCAATAAAATATACTGGGCAGATTTTATACTATATGCCGCCTGGACATCTTTTGCTTCCCTGCAGTCCTTCCTTAAGGTGTCATTACATTTCTTCAGGGTTATCAGGATGGCCCAACTTGACAAGCAACTTTCCTCTCCACCACAGTTTATCCTTCATTTGCTAATTTGCCCAAATCTCAGACTGACTACAGTCTTTCTTTGGTTTACAGCCTGTTTGCAGAGAGAAATTTGTCCAGTCGACCAATGATTTTGAGTCCAGCACATCTCTTATTTACCACTCCAGCTACAGGCATAATCTTATTAATACAACAGCCTCATGAGGGAGATAATAATATTTCTATTTTCTGGATGAAGAAAGGTTCAGAATGGTTAAGAAATTTGATCGCACAGTAAATAGAGTAGTTGGAATTTGAATTGAAATTTCACTGTAAAACCCCCTTTCTTACCTAAAAATGCTTCATTTCCTATACCTATATTGCACAAACACTGAACTGTGATCACACAAAATGCTGTATTAGTTTTACTTGTTATTTTCCCGGAAGAGACACATGAAAGGACAAAGACAGCAAGTTTCCAGATTTGGAACACTTTTGGTCACAGGAGTATTCTGAAGGTATGATACCCATGCAGTCTTCCGGAAAATTGTTTTTTCAAGGATTTACCTCAAGAAAATAAAAAGTTCATGGCATAGAAGAAACAGTAATTTATGGGTCAGATTTTGTTTGATTAAAAAAAGGGGGGTGGGGGATCAACCTTCAGGTGTGGCTGGTTCCAGATACTCAAACAATGTCTTAAGTCCTGCTTTATTTTTCAGTGTGCTCTTCTCTTTGTTGTTATCACTCAGTAAGTCTTCACTGGATGACCTCCATTAGCTACAGGCTTTTATCATTCAAGTGTAAAGATAAAAGAATCTGTCTTCTTCTAAATTATAAACAAGTTCTTGGGCCTGATTCTCATTGGTCCAAACTGGGTCATATGACCATCACGGACCCCCCACCCCATTAATCTGGCTAAAGGCTGGCAATCCTCTGATAGGCCAGTGTAGAGCCATGAGACTACCCTGGGGCTAGGTGGGCAGGATAGAATCAGGTTCACCAAAACCAAGTGGACTGCGAGTGGGAGTCAGGAGGAGTCTCCAGAAGAAACAGCTTCTGTTAACAGAGGAAGAGGGAATAGATGTAAAATATAAGGAACAGCACTATCCTCTATAAGCAATGAACCAATAAGCCAGGAAAATTGTAGTTAGGATCAAATAATCACTGATAATGTGGCATTTGATGCAATTATTAGATGTTAATGTACTAACAATTTGCAAACGAAATTCCAGATGATTTCAACACAGAGTTGAGGCTCAGTAAAGATTTGTTAAATGAATGCATGAGGCATTTGGAAGTTTGGGATAGAGTGGGCAGGGGAAAAGAGAAGCAAGGGCCTTCTAAATTCCTTGTTAAGGAGAGAGTTGTAGATACTGATTAATCTTGGTGCTGACAGGATTATGTACGTTGAAGTGTGTTTATTAAGCATTTAGGGATAATCACTATTAAAATAGGAAAAACATGTGGAATTTCTAAACCACTAGATTACAAAAGGGAGGGGAAGCAAAGAAAATTTGGTCAATCCAGCAAAAATCTGGTTGGAAAAGAAATAGTGCATTTTAAAACTAAAGATACCCATGATATAAATGTGTTAAATTCTTGTTATTAAAACGTAAAGATTTTTCTGTTGAGACAAAATCAAGTTTTATGTTGTTTAAATTTTTTTTTTAAGTTTATTTATTTTTGATACACAGAGAGAGGGAGCATGAGCTAGGGAGGGGCAGAGAGAGAGGGAGACACAGAATCCGAAGCAGGCTCCAGGCTCTGAGCTGTCAGCACAGAGCCTGATGTGGGGCTTGAACTCACGCACCATGAGACCATGACCTGGGTCAAAGTCGGACCCTTAATGGACTGAGCTGCCCAGGTGCCCCAAGTTTTATGTTGTTTAAAGGAGACAAATGTGACAACACACAATAAAGGGATGGATAAAGAGAAACTAGGTAAGTGATAAAATAGAAGGCAGGAATCAAAAAACAGAATTCAAGGCAAAAAATTTATTTATTTTTTTTTAATTTTCTTTTTCAACGTTTATTTATTTTTGGGACAGAGAGAGACAG
>NW_024412418.1:31996443-32164347 GCF_014898765.1 Herpailurus yagouaroundi
TTTTTTTTTTAATTTTTTTTTTTTCAACGTTTATTTATTTTTGGGACTCAAGGCAAAAAATTTAAAGGGACTTTTGGTCTAACTTATAAGTGATACAACTAATATGATAGCATGCCTGTCTCAAAGGCTTGTATGAGGATTACAATCCTTTGAGAAAGGCTTGCTACCTAATCTTCATTTTACAGATAGAAAAGCCAAGGCATGGAAGAGTTAAGTAACTTGCCTGAGGCCACCGAGCTAAGTAAATGGCAGAACTGCATTTGGCCTCAACAGTGCGTGCTCTTAATTCCTATGCTGTAAATGCACACATGTATAGATCTTTGTATCCTACAGTGGAAAAAAAAAATATTTGGGCTCTTCATATTTTGTTCCCATCTTCCTGGATTTCTAGGGAGATGGTAGCTATCTTGCACTAAGGAGGGGCATTGTGATTAGTTGTAGTCAATGAAAGAAAAGCCATAGCATTTAAGAGCTGGCATGCCACCTCACAGCTCTTTTCTCCCTGGTGACAGCCACAGATTGAGACAGTAGAGGCACAAGGTGGAAGTTACCAGAATCCCTGAGTAAGCACCCACCCAGAGAAGCACATGGAGAGAAGCTGCCCTACAGGGTCTTCCAGTGCATGTTGGGTTTAGAGTGAGAGAGAAATGAACCTTTATTGTGTCAGCATAAAAAAAGGATAACTTGTTATTGCAGTTAGCCTGATTATTACATACCCCCAAATGAAGAATTCACATTCTTTTCAAATTTAATGGAATATCCATAACGTTTGATAATGTGATGAGGCACGAAGAACATCCTCATAAATTTCCCTAAGTAGAAATAAGATAGGCACATTCTCTGACTCCAGTGTAGTAAATAAAAACATTTTTTAAGGGAGAAACCAAAAGAACACAACCACATGGAAACCTTTAAATAGTGGATAACTTTCTAGGAAAATAGTCAATACTAAAATACTCAAAAAGAGACAGAAAACCTTGAAAGGTTAATAATATTCACACTGGAAAGATAGTAAAAGAACTACCCTTGTTTCTATCTCAAGGCAACAGAAAATGGTGGGAAATTTCTGAATTCTACAGAGATAACAAAATGCTGTTTACAAAACTCGGTAAGAACAGTCACACAAAAGAACTATAGGCCAGTTTTTCTATTAATATGGATGCAAAAATTCTAGACCAAATGCCAGCAAATAAAATTTAGCACCATATTAAAAGATATATAAAAATAGACATTTTAAATAGACATGAAAAAAAGATATATAAAAATAGACATCATGACCAAAGTGAGTTTATCCCACAGGTACAGATGGTTTACGTTAGGAAATCTTTTTTATTTTTTCTTATTTTTTACATTTATTTATTCTTGAGAGACAGAGACAGAGCACAAGTGGGGGAGGGGGAGAGAGAGAGGGAGACACAGAATCCAAAGCAGGTTCCAAGCCCTGAGCTGTCAGCACCAAGCTCACAAACGCAGGGCTCGAACTCACAAACCATGAGATCATGACCTGAGCCGAGGTCAGATGCTTAGCCGACTGAGCCACCCAGGCGCCCCAGGAAATTTTTTAATGTAATTCACTATATTAATGCATTAAAAAAAGAAGAGCTGTGTGATCATTTCAGTAAGTGCCAACAATTCACTTGATAAAATTTAACATCTATTTCTGAGAAAAACCCCTTTATAGTCTGAAATAAGAAAACTTCATTAATATGATACCTATAGCAAATATTCTTAATTAAAACATTAGAAACATTCCCATTAAAACCTGGAACAAGGGGTGCCTGGGTGGCTCAGTTGGTTGAGCGTCCGACTTTGGCTCAGGTCATGATCTCGCGGTTTGTGGGTTCGAGCAGTGTTGGGCTCTGTGCAGACAGCTCGGAGCCAGCAGCCTGCTTTGGATTCTGTGTCTCCCTCTCTCTCTCTGCCCTCCCCTGCTCATGCTCCATCTCTCTCAAAAATAAACATTAAAAAAAAAAACCTGGAACAAAACAGGATATTATTATATTAAGCATTGTTCTGACAGCCCTACCTAATACATTGGATGAAAAACAAATAGGTATAAGGTATAAATATTAAAAAGAAAGGATTAAACAATGCTATTATTTTTACAGTTTATTTTGTTTTTCATTAATCTTTTTCTTGTCAAATAAAACACAGAAACAGAAAACTGCGTGAAACCAATGTGCATCTTACTGAAAAAGCAAATACTGTGGTATCCATCACCTAGCTCAAGAAATAGAGAACTTTGTCAGTCAACCAGAAGCCCATCTATATGCCTGCTCTCAGTCGTAACTCCTGCCTTCCCCCAAAACAAACCACCCTGCTGACTTTTATGATGATCACTTATTTGAGAAGTGCTGTTATTTTTTTTTCATGTGCCTTTTCAGAGGATATGACTGTGTACCTATGAACTCAAGAGACTCAGCTGACTGACCTATTAGAACTAATGAGATCACTAGGATGGACTTTGCTCCTACAGTTATTCTCTGACTTTCTAAATCATCCATTTCTTCTGCCCTACTGGATCATTCGTTCTTTAGTATTTCCTATCTTAACAACAACAACAAAAATCCTTCCCTTTACCCCATATCCCCCTCTAGCCGCTACCACATTTTTCTGCTCGTCTACAACAAAACTCCTCTGAAAGAGTTGACTCTGTGACCTAATATCACCTCTGCTCATGTAATCTGGATTCCCTCTGTCCCACACCACCAATTCCCAATTGTCCCACAATTGCTCTTATTGGTAATCCCAGACTTCCCTGTTGCTGAATCCAGTGGTTACATTTCTGTCCTTGGGTTGAAGTAGCATTAAATGCAATTGACGATTCTTTCCCTCTTCTTAAAACACTTTCTCCTCTTGGCTTCTGGACACCACCTTCCCCTGAGTTTTCTCCCTCCCTGGTGTCCATTCCTTCAGCCTCCTTTTCCTCCTCTTTCTGGCCTCTGAACATTGGCATGCCCCGGGGCCCAGTCCTGGGCCTCTTTCTTGTCTCTTGACACATTTTCTCCCTAGAAGTTTCATCCAGCCCTGTGATTTTATATACTATCTTTATATATGATCATTATACCAGTGACTTATAAATTTGTATCTCTGCCTGTGATCTCTTTCTGAATTTTGGACTCCCACTGCTTGATGCCTACCTGACATTTTCATTTGGAAAAAAGGAGGCATATCAGACCTAACAAGTTCAAAACAGGACTTCATTTTCTACCCCTTACCAAACCTGCTCCAAACGCGAAGCAAAGAGCTTATAAATCATCCTTGAAACTCAGGTTCCCTTACCAGGTCCACCACCCCTGTCATCAGCTGATCCTATGGACTCCACCTCTGAAGTTGGTGGGTATTTCATTCTCTTTGTCTCTACTTTACCCATACCCACCATCATATCTCTCAGCTGGACCCCTTCAGTAGCCTTTCAGCCAGTTTCCCTGCTTCCACGCTTAACTCCTTACACCACACCCACAACGAATCTCCCCTTGTCCACCTTAGAACTGGAAGGAGGGAGAAGGGGGTGACGTGGGGGCCCCTTTAAACTCCAGCGTAAAAGATTGATTTGACTTTATAAAAACAAAAACAGTTGCAAAGTATAAGACATCTGTAATGAAGTTAAAGACGAATGAAAGGCTTAGGGGATAATGATGCATATATAATAGTTACTATCCATAATATTTAGAAAGCCCCTCCCTATCAAGAAAAATATAGCCTGATTAAAGAATGAGCAGTGACAGGAAATTCACATGTGAACAAATGTCTGAAAAGATGCTCAGCTCTGCTAATAATTAGGAAAGAGCTAATTAAAAATTAGATACTTGTCTTTGCTACTCAGATTATCAAAATTGAGATTAATTGCATCCACTGTTGGTTGGGATGAGGATGTTGTTTTATATTCTTGGGAGTAGGAATGTAAGCTGATATAATCTTTTTGGAAGGCAATTTGGCAGTATTGCACATCTGGGAATGAGTTCTACAGAAATGCTAGATTGAATGCATATATGGGCACATATTTGCAAGTAGGTTCTATCATTCAGTTGTGATTAATTGAACAAATATATTGAGAAACCCCTATGTGCCAGGCACTGGGATAGCCATTGGAGACTTAACAAAAAAACAAAAGCAAAAAATAGAAAAATTTTTCCTTGTGGGAGATATAAGTAAATAGAATCACACAAATAACTGATAGCTGTTGTTACAAGTGCTCTGAAGTAAAAGGGCAGGGTATGAAGAAAGGGGCAGATGAGAGCCTAGTTTAGACTGGGGGATAGTTTACTTCAGGGAAGGAATTGATCCTTATGTGAAAACTTAAATAAGGGATGAGAAAATATAATCAGGTGAAGAGTCAGGGTTGGAGTGTGAGGGTAGAGATCTTCAGGGTAAGGATGTGGGAAGGTCCTGAAATGGGAAGGAGCTTTGCAGAGAGGACTAGAATGCAATAGTAGAAGGAATGTGGTGAAGAAAGGGAGAGTGAAAGGGCAACAAGCCAGAGAGGTGCATACGGGCCAGATTGGAGGCCTTTGCAGATGATGAAAGACTTTAAACTTCATCATATGAATAATGGGGAGCCTTACATGGTTATGATCAGTGTAGTGACATGATTGTGTTTGCATTTGTAAAGTGTGGCAAAAATTATCATGTAGACTCGACAATAGTTTTTGGCATATTTAAAAAATGAGAATGGAGCGGGGCAGTTGGGTGGCTCAGTCAGCTGAGCATCTGGCTTCAGCTCAGGTCATGATCTCACAGTTCATGGGTTTGAGCCCCACGTTAGTCTCTGTGCTGACAGCTCAGAGCCTGGAGTCTGCTAAAGATCCTGTGTCTCCCTCTCTCTCTGCCCCTCCTGTGTTCACGCTCTTTCTCTCTCAAAAATAAACATTAAGAAAAAATAAAATAAAAATGAGAATAGAGGAAGAGAAAGGAAAGCCAGTGAGGAGACAATTGCAGTATTTCAGAGACAAGATGGTGGATTGGACTGGCAGAGTGGCAGAGGAGATGGGGAGGAATGCATGAGTTCAAGTCTGTATTAGAGATAGAAGAGACCAAATTTCTTCATTTGTGAAATGAAGGAGATGAGAAAGAAGAATATGCAGGAAGGACAGAGACTTGAGGGGGGGCAGGGAAATCATTTACCTTTTCTATTGAGGTGAAGTTCACATAACGTAAAATTAACCGTTTTAAACTGAACAATTCAGGGCACCTGGGTGGCTCAGTTGGTTGAGCGTCTGACTTCAGCTCAGGTCATGATCTCACGGCTCATGAATTCGAGCCCCATGTAGAGCTCTGTGCTGACAGCTCGGAACCTGGAGCCTGCTTCAGATTCTGTGTCTCCTCTCTCTCTGCCCCTCTCCCTGCTCATACTCTGTCTGTCTCTCTCTCTCTCAAAATAAGTAAACATTAAATTAAAAATTTTTTTTAATTAAAAAAGAACTGAACAATTCAGTGGCATTTAATAAATTGACAATTTTGTGTAACCACTAACTCTGTCTACTTCCAAAATATTTGGAATCAGATCATTCCAAAAGAAAACCCTATACCCATTAAATACTTACTCCTTAGCTCCTCCTCCCCACCCTTGGCAGCCACCACACTGTATCTGTTTCTCTGGATTTACCTATTCTGGATATTTCCTATAAATCGAATCATACAATATGTGGCATTTTGTGTCTAGCTTCTTTCAGGTAGTGTAACATTTTCCAGGTTCATCCAGGTTGTAGCATGTATGAGTACGTCGCTGTTTTTTGTTTTTTTTTTTTAATCACTGAATAGTATTTCATTGTATGTATATACCACAGTTTGTTTATCCATTTATCCACTGATGGGCATTTGGATGGACATTTGTTTCTACCTTTCGGCTATTGTGATGAATGCTGCTGTGAACATTTGTGTATAAGGATTTGTCTAAGAATCTGTTTTCAGTTCTTTTGGGTGTATACCTTGGTGTAGAATTACCAGGTCATATGTTAATTCTTTGTTTAACTTTTTGAGTAACCACCAACTGTTTTCTGCAATGGCTGAGTCATTTTATACTCCCACCAGCAGTGTGCAATGGTTCAGATCTCTCCACATCCTCACCAACACTTGTTACTTTCCCAGGGTCTCTTTTGGATATGTTAAGATGCCAGTGTGTTACAGAAGTGGAGATATAAAATAAGCTATTGGACATAGAGGATCTGGAGTTCAGAAGGAAGATTTGGGCTTTGAATATATATTTTGGAATTGTTGGCTTACCAAGGGCACTTAAAGACACAAGAGAAGATGACATTGGCAAGGAAAAGTGTATAGACTGTGAGGAGAAGAGGGCCTTAGATCTTTGCTCAGAAGAACCATGGGTATCTGGAGGGAAGAGGAGAAGGAGCTGGCAAAGATCAAGGGGGGGGGGGGCAATCCAAACATACCACCAAGTCAGCTTAGCAAATGAGAAGTGGAGTTGGGATGTGTCCTGTCTCAGATAGGTTCTGCTGAAGATCCAGGAAGTGCAATGAGGTGTTTCTTCATTACCATCCATGGCACCAGTACTTTCTATATCTCAAAAGGCACATCTCAGGATCAGAAAACTCCCTGCTATAGATTTCCACAGAAATAGAATAGTACAAACATAAGGAGAAAGACCCTTTCCCATCTTCTAATTTTGGTACAGATATGTCCACATCCTAATCTTTGGAACCTGTGAATATGTTATTTTACATGGCAAAAGCGACTTTGCAGATGTGATTAAATTAAGGATTTTGAGATGGAAAGATTATCCTGGATTATCTGAGTAGCCACAAAGTAATTAGAAAGGTCCTTACAAGTGATAGGCAGGCCAGTCAGAGATTTAAAGATGCCACATTGCTTGCTTTGAAGATAGATGAAGGATTAAGACAAGGGAACTTTTTTGAGGTGATGGAAATATTGTATATTTTGATTGGTAGTCGCACAACTGTATATGTTTGTCAAAACTCACAGAACTGTACATCTCAAAAGGGTGAATTTTACTGTGTGTAAATTATACAGCAATAAACTTGACTTGACATGATCTCAGTTTGCAGGACAGAGTCCTTCCGGCTCCGTGCTCTTAGCAGAGTCTGCTTGGGACTCTGTCCTCTCCCTCTCTCTCTGTCCCTCCCCTGCACGCACTGTCTCTCTCTCTCTGAATAAATAAACTTAAAAAAATAAACTTGACTTTAAAAAAATTGAAGAAAAATGTCCTACAACTATAGTCCTCAGTCCCTAGACTGAGCACGCAACCAGTAAATAACTTCGTCCAAATTTTTGGTTTCTGTGCCATGTTGTTCACATATTTGTTTCTACTAATATAGCATGCTCATCTGCCTGAAGCTTTAAATTTTAATTGGAAGAGTAATGAGCATTTCCCTTCTAAAAAGTTCAACAATTGCTCTGCCTCAAGGAATAAGGGAAAGCACCAAAAGAATGGTGATGAAATAACCTAGAAGCACAGAGGCACGTGGGAGGCACCTGCTTTGGTGCCAATCTGGAGAAGCAGGCAAGCCTATAGGAAGGAGGTCATTATGTTGAAAATAGACGTCATCTTGGTTTGGAGGGAACTTCCAACTCCGGATTCTTTAATGTTAGACTTATGTAGTTAAGGATGGCCTGGCATTAGCTTAATTAAAACACCAGTCCGTTGTACCTAAAGGCTAAGGCGCGCGAATCTCTGCACAGGCTGGCAGGGACGGTCCCCACCGAGCAGGGGTCAGCTCTCGGCCAACTCTCTCCAGCCCGGCAGGCTAACGGCCTTCTCATTGGCCACTGTCCGCTGCCTCGGGCGTTCATTGGCCCGCTCCGAATCCCGTTTACTATAAGAGGCGGGCAGCCCTGGTCCGCCGGCAGCACCAGCTTATCGCCGGCGGCAGCACCACAGGTGAGTGGGGAGGCTCCTACTGGCGGGGATCTGGTACCACCGTCGCAGATCTGGGGACGCTGGGCCGGCACGGGGCAGAGGCAGGGTCACTCCCCCAGGAGGTAACTACTCGTGGGAATCTGGATCTGGGGAGTCGGAGTTGTACCCCTGTGACGACTTTTCTCCTTTCCTTCTACCCTCTTTGGGGAGAAAAGACACAATTTTTGAGGGCCTGCTGTGTGCCAAGAACAGGCTCTTTACACATCATCTTATTTCACCTTCACAACAAATCTTGTGAGGTGGGTATTTCTTGCATTTTACATTTCTCAGCAAGTTCACAGTTGAACTGAAGTCTGTATGTATGACTCCTTTATGTTAGCAAAAACAAATGCATTCTTCTTCCTTTCCTTCTCAAATAGCAACATCTCTTTCTTCCTTCTTTCATTAAAGGAACCATCCCTTAGGGGCGCCTGGGTGACTTAGTGGGTTAGGCATCTGGCTCTTGATTTCGGCTCAGGGCATGATCTCATGGTTGGTGGGTTTGGGCCCCAATTTGGGCTCTGTGTGGACAAGCACGGAGCCTGCTTGGGATTCTCTCTCTCTCTCTCTCTCTCTCTCTCTCTCTCCCTCTCCCTCTCCCTCTCCCTCTCCCTCTCTCTCTCTCTCTCTCTCTTTCTGCCCCTCCCTCCTTGTGCTCTCTCTCAATAATAAACACACATTAAAAACAAAAAAGGGAACCATCCCTTAGACATTTCCAAAGGAAAGAGTATTTCAGCTGCAAAGCCTCTCAGCCTCACATCCATCTTTATCACCGGCACCCTAACACAGTACTAAGAGCTTTGGTACAAAGTTACAACTGACAAACAGTGCTAGTGGTTCAGATTCTACAGGTAAGCTTAACCTTGCCTCTGACCGTTTGGTTTCAGTGGTTTAAAATTAATTCCCAACTGATGTTCTAGTCTAGTTGGCTTGAGGGGTGGGGTGGGAAACTAGAGTTAAACTTTCTGGTCCAGTAAAAGTTTGTGCCTGTCAATTAATTATTAAAGAAGAATGGAATTCATTTATTTGCTTTAAAAGGAGATGCGAGCACAGCTTAAAGTAACTACAAGTGTTTCCGTGAAGCCATAATCTGTGGTTTATGAATTTCAGCGCTGAAGTTCACTTGTATACATGTTGTTATCATATTAGGTTATCTTCAGATAAGGATGTGGCTTCTATTTCCATTTTCTTTGCCAGTGCCTGTATTCCCTAGAAAAATGCTTTTCATGGACACTGTTTTCTTTTGTATTTCATTTCTACTTTCATTTTTATTCCCTTCCCCCAGTCAGAAAAGAAAATCAAGATTCTCTGGAAGATTCTCTCCCTCCATACCAGTCCTTCCCACACCATTTAATTCTGTCTTCAAACAGCATCTGTGCTTCCAAATATTTTAATTTGATAGTTCTTTATGAATATTAGATCAGATAAATTTAAATTATACTTGTTACTGATTAAACTGAGGGGAGAGAAGAGTTAGTCAATGTAAACACTTTGACCTCTACTCTTTAAAGAGACTGTTGATCTTCTGACCTCCTTCTTGGGATGTCCTCCATATTTCCAATGGGAATATATGTATATTATGTATATACATAATATGTGTATGTATATACATAATATGTGTATATCCTCCGCACCAGTGCATCTTCAGTCAAGCCAGGAAATGCAGCAGGAGAATGACTCAAAAGGGAAAATACCAGTTGGCATTGGCTCATTAGAGTGTTACTTTAAAAATAAAATCTATACTTGTCTTGATGAGATACGGGTTTAAACAAGTGTGACCTCTTGGACACTCGATAGCTTTTATCTTACCAGTCTGTGCTGTGGTTTTTCCTTCTGAAGGAGTAGGAAGGTATAGGCATGTTGAAGGGGGGGGGGGGGGGGGGAAAAAAAAGTGACAAGAGAAAATTTTGAGGTTCTGAAAAGGCTTTGGGGGTAATTGAATAAAGGAAAAAAGAACTTATGCTTCATAAGCTCAACCAGGCAACATTATGGCCAACTTTCAGTGGAGATCAAACCCCTGTGCTCTGTAAGCTTATTTGGGGGGATCTGGTGGTGGGTGGAGGGTGGCAATAGGGCAGTGAGTGAGAATTGTTTTCTTCTAGTTTCGTAGCAAAAGTTCCTTTTGAGAAACTTCATTCTTTTTTTTTTTTCAACGTTTTTTATTTATTTTTGGGACAGAGAGAGACAGAGCATGAACGGGGGAGGGGCAGAGAGAGGGGGAGACACAGAATCGGAAACAGGCTCCAGGCTCTGAGCCATCAGCCCAGAGCCTGATGCGGGGCTCAAACTCACGGACCGTGAGATCGTGACCTGGCTGAAGTCGGACGCTTAACCGACTGCGCCACCCAGGCGCCCCAAGAAACTTCATTCTTATATTGACTTAAACAAGAGGGATAGGAATGTTTCAAAATCTCAACATAAAATGCCTTGTACATGATAAATATTCAACTAATGTATCCTTCACCCTTCTCTGCCCCAACCCACTAAAGAGATATTGGTAGCAAAACTAGATCCATTCCAGAGCCAGGGAAAAAAGAGAGAATTATGAATACCAAAAAGATGGAGTGAGATCAACCATGAGTGTTAGTGCCTTTTTACAGTGGTTCCCCGAGGAACTTAAGGATTGGTTTTGAAATGTGAAAGGAAATCTTTATATAGTTTTATATGAAGAGTTGTATTCTAATCTCTAAGAGATCATTGAAGGGTGAACTGTCAGGCTATCTGAAATTCTGTCAGTTTTCCCACTGACTGGCAAAAATCACCTTTCTTTGCTGTTCTCTGATCCTTGCTCCCAGTTGTTAAATTTGCTTTCATTATGAACATGGTGGTGGTCTAGGAAGTAGCTTATATTTGCAGAATCCTCTTCCTTAAGCATGTCTTGGTGACAATATCAAGGAAAATGGGGACTTAGCAAACAGAGGCTGACCGGAGTCTTCATCTGTTTGTTTGCAAAAGAATTGCTAAATTCTTCATTTGTGATTTGGAGTTTCATAATAAAAGAACTAATGAAACTGAAAATCACCTCAAGACAAAAGAATACTTAAATTTTATGTTGCAAAACAACCTTTACCCTTTTGTAAAATGCTTAATGCCCAGAGCAAGAAAAATTCTTAGCTAAGGTAGTTTAGAATGTCAATTTTATTACATTTAACATTTTATCTTTTTTGGAAGATGGGGAAATTTGGGATGCACTTCCCATTGGTAGAACTAATATTTATTGAGTACTTGGTGTAGGTTAACTGTTCTAACAGTTTTATACATTATATATATATTTACTCCTCCTTATAACATGAGATTGATATCAATTATCCTCCCTCCAATTTTGTAAATAAGGAAACTGATGCACATAGAAATAAGGAAATGCACTTGTCTAGATAAATTTGTAGATGAATTTATTGCTAGCAATTTGCTATCTGGTTTTATTTCTGTCTTATTGTTTGTATCTGCATATGATAGGACAAAATCACCCATGCTCTGGGTGGAACAAAAAGAATGACAGTTAGATAAGAATGTTTCCAAAGATTTTCACATCTCTAAAAGCAGTGTGAGAATGCATCCCTGAATTTTTAGCCCAGAGCCACCAGTTCAGACTTTCCTGTGTATACTTAAAGTTCACCAAAGGGTCAGTTTCTTTGAAGCCGTAAGTCTCTCTTAGGATCTCTTGTTTCTCATCCATCAGTCCTTTCTGATCAGACTTATGGATGGGCCAGAAGCCATCTCCAATTATCTTTAGGATATTGGTCATGGCATGGGGGAAATGAGGGGGTGATGTGCTCCTCAGATATCATAGCTGGATCTCAGGGTACCATTCTCTTCTGCTTATTTGTACTTATTGGGAGGTCTGCCTCTCCTTCCCCCACCCCGCATACATAAGTCTGTGAATTCTTTGGAGGCAAGTTGTCTTATTTTTTAATCTTTACTTCCTTAACACTATGATACTTCATACACTTGAATGCACCCAAGTTGAAATTTCATTTACCATTAGTAAACAGTTGAGCTACAGAACAATCCAGATTATTATTAAATTTAACCGGAGTGTTTGGTTTTAAAGTATTTGACATAGAGATTGTTTTAGTTATAGAGAATAAATTGACACAATTAAAAACATTTAGGGGTGCCAGGGTGACTCAGTCGGTTGAGCGACTGTCTTCAGCTCAGGTTATGATCTCACCATTCATGGGTTCGAGCCCTGCATCGGGCTCTGTGCTGACAGCTCAGAGCCTGGAGCCTGCTTCAGATTCTGTGTCTCCCTCTCTCTCTGCCCCTCTCCTGCTCACACTCTGTCTCTCTGTCTCTCAAAAATAAATAAACATTAAAAATTTTTAAAAAAATATTTAAGCAGTTTTGATTTGATTTTTTTTTTTTAATTTTTTTTTTCAAACGTTTATTTTGGGACAGAGAGAGACAGAGCATGAACGGGGGAGGGGCAGAGAGAGAGGGAGACACAGAATCGGAAACAGGCTCCAGGCTCTGAGCCATCAGCCCAGAGCCTGATGCGGGGCTCGAACTCACGGACCGCGAGATCGTGACCTGGCTGAAGTCGGACGCTTAACCGACTGCGCCACCCAGGCGCCCCAGCAGTTTTGATTTTAAATCCAATGAATAAATAAGTATTTGTTAAATGTTGAATTATATATCTCAGTCTTTTCTTGGTGCCCTAAGTAGCCTAGTTTCTTTCTTCTGTGGGGAAAACATCAGGATGCCAAGCCACATTTTGTGTTTTAAAATGGGTGAGAGAGTACCGGGTTTTTGAGTTCCAGTGAACTGTTTAGTAATTTTGCTGTATTAGAAAGGTTAAGAGGCGCCTGGTTGGCTCAGTCGGTTAACCATCCAACTTCAGCTCAGGTCATGATCTCACCGTCTCATGGCTTGTGGGTTCTAGCCCCATGTCAGGCTCTGTGCTGACAGCTCAGAGCCTGGAGCCTGCTTCGGATTCTGTGTCTCCCTCCCTCTCTGCCCCTCCCCTGTTTGCACTCTGTCTCTCTCTCTCAAAAATAAATAAACATTAAAAAATAATTTAAAAAAAGGTTAAATAACATGCCTAAGGTCATATACTGATAAATATCAGACCAATGAATAGATATGTCTGACTTCACCTTCCAAATATTTCTGTACACTATTTAGCAATGTAAATAGGTGCTCAAGAAGATGCCAAGGTAGATCTCTAGTTCATCTTCTGAGAAGACAGCTCTCAACTAGATGCCAGGAATTTTATACTACCTTCTATGTTTCTGAACATAACCAAATACTCACTGAAACCGAGCTACAACTGCATCTGTGACCATTGCTATAAACAGGAGGTATATGTTGTGGCAATCTTGAACTCTGAGGGGAATGGACTTGGGGAGATCAGGGAAGGCTTCCATGAGTTAATGAAGTTTGAGCTGTGGGGAATTTGACACAGTCTATGTGACTTCAAGCCACAGCATCATTCTATACCTGTTCTGGGTGGTACTGCTTCAGACTTGGATCCATGAGTGTGAGCAGCTAAAAGGCAGTGGAATTGGTCACATCCATCTAAGTTGTTAAAAGTTAATTCCACTAGAACTGCAACACAAAACTGGGCAATTAGGAAGAATTAATAAGAAAACTAATAAGAATAAATACTCCATATACTGTTTCCATTTATTAATCCCGATCTTATTTTTCAGGTGAAAGTTATTATACTCCACTTTCATGCCCACAATATCTTTACCTCCCCCAACACACATACACCGAGTTGGATTTATAGTCACATAGCTCTTGTAGGCTAATAGGCTAAATGGCCTTTCAGGGCCCACAGCTTGGGGGATTCCAAGTCGGAGAAGAAAGAAGATACTTAATGTGGAACCAGAATTCTCTTGGCTAGCTGTTATTCTTGTAGCCCCCATGTATCCAGAGCTGCCCAGGCTCTTGAATTTATGGAAAAAAATAGAAGGCCTTGTCCTTGTTCTAAGGGGCTTGCTGCCCTGTTAAAAGACAAGACGATGGGAATGCAAGCTGGTGCAGCCACTCTGGAAAACAGTATGGAGGTTCCTCAAAAAACTAAAAGTAGAACTACCCCACGACCCAGCAATTGCACTACTAGGCATTTATCCAGGGGATTCAGGTGTGCTGTTTTGAAGGGACACATGCACCCCAATGTTTATAGCAGCACTATCAACAATAGTCAAAAGTATGGAAAGAGCCGAAATGTCCATCGATGGATGGGTAAAGAAGTTGTGGTATATATATACAATGGAGTATTACTCGGCAATCAAGAAGAATGAAATCTTGCCATTTGCAACTACATGGATGGAACTAGAGGGTATTATGCTAAGTGAAATTAGAGAAAGACAAAAATCATATGACTTCACTCATATGAGGACTTTAAGAGACAAAACAGATGAACACAAGAGAAGGGAAGCAAAAATAATATAAAAACAGGGAGGGGGATGAAACATAAGAGACTGTTAAATATGGAGAACAAACAGGGTTACTGGAGGGGTTGTGGGAGGGGGATGGGCTAAATGGGTAAGGGGCACTAAGGAATCTACTCCTGAAATCATTGTTGCACTATATGCTAATTTGGATGTAAAATAAAGAAAATTAAAAAAAAAAAAAAAGACAAGACATGTGCGAATAAAACTTGAATTTAAGACCCAGTATAAATAAATAAAGTGCTGAAATTGTTGCGGGAGAGGAGGTAGGCTTTAACAGAGAAAGAGTGGCCAGTTCAGGCACAGTAGGAAGACTGTAAGAAGCCAGTAGGCATGAATCATGCCCTGAAAGGATTGAGTTAGAAAAAAAGAAAAGGAAACTACTAACATGCATTGTATGCCTATTATATTCCAGGCACTGTTAGCAATGTTTTATCTTATGTTGGTCTCATTACAGTCTTGCAAAGCATATCTACAAATCCATGTTTCACAGGTGAGGAAACTAAAACTTGGTTAATGTTATCAAGTATTGTCTTTGGTTTCAAATATTGTCAAATACAGCCTCTCTTGCACAACTTCTTTTTTAGACCTCTCTATTTTCATACTTTGTTTTTAGAGAAGTACACCAAACTCATCATGATTGAAGACAATAAGGAAAATAAAGACCATTCCCTAGAAAGAGGAAGGGCGACTCTCATTTTTTCCTTGAAGAATGAAGTTGGTGGACTAATAAAAGCACTGAAAATCTTCCAGGTAAGCGCTCTCCATATTTTTATACTTTCGCATAAAATCCTTCTAAAAGGAGTCTCCAGAATTACATTTAAAGTGTAAATTATTGTAAATTCTTCTTAAGCACTTAAATTTCTAAAATACTGCTCAATTCTCATTTATGGAAGAGAAGATACAAATAACTAATAAAGGAGCTGGGAGGAAAGAGTCACTTCACGGATTTCAGAGAAGCAAATTTTAATTTTATTTTAATTAAATAAAATATTAAAATTTAATATTTAATGACATATTCATAATATATTTAATGATATTTTTAAGATAGCAAAATAACAAAGATTCTACAGTTATACTGTTCCCTACTGTCAAAGCTTTAATGCATTTGGGACTTAAATACACCTTTGGTATGAGGGTAACTTAGTATAATGCTTAGGGAAACAATAGGCGGAACAATAGGTAATGCCTTAAAATGTTCTTGTATTTTGAGGCACCTGGGTAACTAACTGTCCGACTCTTGATTTGGGCTCAGGTCATGATCTCACGGTCTTGAGATCAAGCCCCATGGGGTTGGGCTCGGCACTGGATATGGAGCCTGCTTGGGATTTTCTGTCTCCTTCTGCCCCTTCCTCACTTGCTTGTATTCTCTCCCTCCCTCTCTCTCTCTCTCAAAAAAAAAAAAAAAAAAGTTCACATATTTTGATCCAGTAATTTCATTTCGATAAACCCATCCTAAGGAAATAGGGGTCAGGCAGAACATGAATATTTACTGAGTACTTACTGTGTGCCAAGTGCCCTGCTAGAATCTAAGGATGTAGACCTGAACAGAGTAGACACAGTACCTCCCCTCACAGTGTATATAATCTAGGGAGAAAGACAGAAAATAAACAAATAATGATAGTAAATAAATAGTTACATGTGTATAAAGTGACCTAAAAGAAATACCAGATAGTACTATGATAGCATTGAACTGGGGGACCTAACCTGGTTTATGGGCTTAGGGACACAAAGACTTATTTATAAGAACTAAAATTATAAACAAAGTACTTGTTCAAGGGGAGGGAGCAGGTTAAATTATGCTAATAGAACTTCACTGGCATTAAACTCTTACGCTCTGGAGGCAGACCACCTGAGTTCAAATCCTTGCTCTGTCACTTATTGGCTGGGTGACCATGGAAAAATCAATTGGTCTCTCTGTGCTTCAGTCTTTGCATCTATAAAGTGAGAACCCTGCCTCCCTCATAGGGTCATCGTGAGAAATAACAGAGTTAACATATGTAAAGAGCAGATGTTAGCTCTTTTAAAAATCAAGTTTATATCATATGACATGCTATTTTATAGCCATGTGAAAATAATACTTCAAAGAATTAAACATTTTACATAGAGACCAGTAGTCTAGAAGAGTTTGCAATGAAAAGCATGTTTTTCTACTCAATACACCAAACATATCCTAGTCCCATTCCCTAGAGGCAACCACTTTCAACTATTTCTGGTGTTTAATTCCTTTGATGCCGAATTTGTGATATCTAAATATTGTTTTGATCTCTCTCTTGGAGTTATCAACTTTACATGATATTCATTTATTCTCTCTTGTGAATGATGCCGATAACCATCACTTCTTCCTCTTCCTTCTCCCTAAATTTGATAATTACATGATTATTTTAATTTCTTTATTGATTACCTTTGAGTTTTTAAATAACATACCTTTATTTCTTCTTCTACCCACTGTCTTTTTTATTTTATTTTTAATCAAAGAATGTGTGTGCATGGTTTAAAAAGTGAACCCACACCATAAAGCTTATAAAGAAAATAGTAGTCTTCTGCTTCATGTCTTTTCATTTTTAAGGTAAGTTTAATTTATTTTGTTAACCTTAGGGCGGAGGGTTGACTTAATCATATATCTTAGATCACCTGTAAACGATCATCATCGACTTATACAGCCTCCTCCTGTTTTTTTTTTAATTTTTAAAAATTTACATCCAAATTAGTTAGCATATAGTGCTAGCCTCCTCCTATTTTTTATTTTTTATTTTATTTTTTTTAACGTTTATTTATTTTTGAGACAGAGAGAGATAGAGCATGAACAGGGGAGGGGCAGAGAGAGAGGGAGACACAGAATCTGAAACAGGCTCCAGGCTCTGAGCAGCCAGCACAGAGCCCGACGCGGGGCTCGAACTCACGGACTGTGAGATCATGACCTGAGCCGAAGTCAGACGCTCAACTGACCGAGCCACCCAGGCGCCCCTCCTCCTATTTAAAAAAAAAAAAATTTTTTTTAACGTTTATTTATTTTGGGGAGCTAGAGAGAGCGGGGGAGGGGCAGAGAGAGAATCAGACACAGAATCCAAAGCAGGTTCCAGGCTCTGAGCCTGTCAGCACAGAGCCTGACGCGGGACGCGAACCCACAAAGTGTGGGATCATGACCTGGGCGGAAGTCATTCAACCGACTGAGCCACACAGGAGCCCCACCCTCCTCCTGTTTTATTTTATTGTTCCATTCGATCTCCATTTCTCCCGCCTGATACACAACTGCTCTGATATGTTTGATCTGTACACTGAGTTATTTTCATGTGCACTTTACAATATGTGGAGTTTTTTGTGCGTGTCTTAGTAATTTACATTTGTAACTGTATGATACACTTTTTCTTTCAGTCAGCACTACCCATGTATCCATTTCCTTTGTTCTTCTAACTGTGGCATCATTTCCAGGGTGCACTCATTCTACTCATCTTCAGCCTGCAGGAGGCAACTATTTGAAGCTCTTTTGACTGTCTTTTCTAGTGCTTACTTCTATGGGTTTTTTTGCTTGTTTTGTTTCTTGTTTTTTGAAAGATTTTATTTTTAGGCAATCTCTACACCCAAGATGGGGCTCAAACTTACAACCCGGAGATAGAGAGTCGCATGCTTTACCGACAGAGCGGCCAGGCACCCCTACTTCCATGTTCATAAACAATATGCTCATTCTGCTATTTCTTGATTTTTTTCACTCGTAGATATTACCTACCGATTTCTTGCAATGGAAATAAAGACTTAGCTTTTTTGACACAGCTCCCTTTCCAGTGGCGCCCTCAACTTTCCTTCCCCTGAATCTTCCCAATGCAGTCATGTCCCAGTTTTTGGCTATGCCAATTTTTAATGTTTTCAATATTAAAATTATATAAGTCCTGCTCAAAGAAGGCCATATTATCCATTATTTTGACTTCCTTTTTGGTAAACAGGATTACAATTTAGTGTTTAAAAGCATGGAAAGTTTGGGGCGCCTGGGTGGCTCAGTCGGTTAAGCGTCCGACTTCAGCTCAGGTCACGATCTCGCGGTCCGTGAGTTCGAGCCCCGCATCGGGCTCTGGGCTGATGGCTCAGAGCCTGGAGCCTGCTTCCGATTCTGTGTCTCCCTCTCTCTCTGCCTCTCCCCCGTTCATGCTCTGTCTCTCTCTGTCTCAAAAATAAGTAAACGTTAAATTTAAATAAATAAATAAATAAATAAATAAATAAATAAAAGCATGGAAAGTTTGAATTCCAGTTCTGACACTTATTAGCTGTGTGTCTTTGGGCAAACTGCTTAACTTCTCTGTGCCTCTGTTTCTATAATTGAAATACATGACAGGGAATGTCTCACTTATTACTTCTACTTTATATAAAATTTCCTGGATCTTCCTGACTAAATTTTTCTTGCAGATGGAAAATAATAATTTTAAATTATTTAGTTATATTTCCTCACCAAATTCCATCAAAATTTTGATTTTGATAGTGTTCAATTTATAGAGTAATTCAGGAGGAAATGACTTATTGCTTCTTTGTCTCAAAAAAACATAATTTAGCTTTGTATTTATTCATGTCATCACTCAGAAAATATTTATCGGGGTCCCTGGGTGGCTCAGTCAGTTGAGCATCTGACTCTTGATCTCAGCTCAGGTCTTGATCTCAGAGTTGTGGGTTCAAGCCTCATGTTGGGCTCCACACTGGGAGTGGAGCCTACTTAAAAAAAATATTTATGAGTGCATTCTTATTATAAAAATTAATAAATGCATTCTTATTATGAAAATTAATAAGAAATGGATTAAACCCTCCTTTACTTCTTTCTAAAAAAGTTTTAATTCCAGTGTAGTTAACATACAGTGTTATACTCAGATACCACCTCACGCCAGTCAGAGTGGCTAAACTGAACAAATCAGGAGACTACAGATGCTGGAGAGGATGTGGAGAAACGGGAACCCTCTTGCACTGTTGGTGGGAATGCAAACTGGTGCAGCCACTCTGGAAAACAGGGTGGAGGTTCCTCAAAAAGTTAAAAATAGATCTACCCTATGACCCAGCAATAGCACTGCTAAGAATTTACCCAAGGGATACAGGAGTGCTGATGCCTAGGGGCACTTGTACCCCAATGTTTATAGCAGCACTCTCAACAATAGCCAAATGGTGGAAAGAGCCTAAATGTCCATCAACTGATGAATGGATAAAGAAATTGTGGTTTATATACACAATGGAATACTACGTGGCAATGAGAAAGAATGAAATATGGTCTTTTGTAGCAACGTGGATGGAACTGGAGAGTGTTATGCTAAGTGACATAAGTCATACAGAGAAAGATAGATACCATATGTTTTTACTCTTATGTGGATCCTGAGAAACGTAACAGAGGACCATGGGGAAAGAAAAAAAAAAGGTTAGAGAGGGAGGGAGCCAAATCATAAGAGACTCTTAAAAACTGAGAATAAACTGAGGGTTGATGGGGGGTGGGAGGGAGGTGAAAGTGGGTGATGGGCATTGAGGAGGGCACCTGTTGGGATGAGCACTGGGTGTTGTATGGAAACCAATTTGACAATACATTTCATATTTAAAAAAAAACATACAGTGTTACATTAGTATCAGGTATGCAATATAGTGATTGAAAGCTTCCATACATAAACTAGTGCTCAACACGCCAAGTGCACTCCTTAATCCCCATCACCTATTTCACCCATCCCCCCACCCACTTCCCCTCAACCCAGCTCCCCTCTGGTACCTGTCAGTTTGTTCTCTGTAGTTAAGAATCTGTTTCTTGGTTTGTTTCTCTCTCTTTTTTTTCCTTTGCTCATTTGTTTTGTTTCTTAAATTCCACATATGAGTGAAGTCATATTGTATTTGTCTTTCTCTGACTGACTTATTTCACTTAGCATTATACTCTGTAGCTCCATCCACGTCATTGCAAATGACAAGATTTCATTCTTTTTTATGGTAGAATAAAATTCCATTGTATATGTGCATATATATATATATACACACACACACACACACATATATGTATATGTATACATATATTTATGTGTGTGTGTGTATACATACACACACAACATCTTCTTTATCCATTTTTTAATTGATGGATACTTGGGCTCCTCCATAATTTAGCTATTATAAATAATGCCCCTATAAACATAAGGGTGCATGTATCCCTTCTAATTATTGTTTTTGTATCTTTTTGTGTAAATACCCAGTAGTGTCATTACTGGATTATAGGGTAGTTCTGTTTTTAACTTTTTGAGGAACCTCATACTGTGGCAAGTGGCTGCACCAGTTTGCATTCCCACCAATAGTGGAATGCAATTTCCTCCATGTTGCTACAGCCAATGTCAGAAACTCTCCTGTACCTCTGATCAACTCCAGTATATTTTGTAACTGGCTTTCTTCCATTGATTCCATGATAAAGTCTATATTCCAGGATAAACCTTGCCCATTCCAATTTTCCAATATCCCTGATACTCTTTTTTTCTTGTCAGTTCATGTTCCTAATAGTTCTTACTTCATCCCTACCTTTACATATGCAGTTCCTCCTGTTCTGAATCCCCCTTCTTCTTTTCTGTCTTCCCACTCTATCTATTTCTTAAGACTCATTTCAGTTCCTATCTGCTCCATGGAAACTTCTACTTCCTCCAGCCCATAATGCTTTTTCCCAGGACATCTCTGCACCCAAATACTTATTACTTCTATTTCTTTTAGTCTTTCATGTGTTAGCTTACCAGATTATAAACTCCTTGCATATCTTACCTTTCTTTGTATGCTTCACAGCCCTTACCTGGCTACGTAGGTGTTCACCAAGTTAATTCAAATTGAACTGTTAGTGTTGGAGATTAGCTATTCCAACCTTGTAATTTTTTTTTGTTTGTTTGTTTTTGATGGAAAAACTGTTGGGTAATTGGTTCTTATGTTTCATTATTATGTCACCAGGGCTGGTCCTCAGCTATCCAAATTGGTAAGAGAAGATATCCTCCTCCCACAGGCTTGCACATATGGCACCCAGCTCAGGCTGGCATGGGGAGAGAGCAGAAGAAGCAATCTGCTTCAGCTGGTTACTAAGTTTGTAGCTTAAGAGATTTGAGGTATTAAATACTCTGTTCAAGCTGTTCAGCTAATTTTATTAAATGCATATTCGCAAAGGAAACTTTTCTTTCTAAAGGACTAACATTAATATCCCTTTTTGAAAACTAGCTTTTATTTGTGAGAATCTTTGAAAAGTTCTTTTTAAAAAAAATTTTTTTTTCAACGTTTTTATTTATTTTTGGGACAGAGAGAGACAGAGCATGAACGGGGGAGGGGCAGAGAGAGAGGGAGACACAGAATCGGAAACAGGCTCCAGGCTCTGAGCCATCAGCCCAGAGCCTGACGCAGGGCTCGAACTCACGGACCGCGAGATCGTGACCTGGCTGAAGTCGGACACTTAACCGACTGCACCACCCAGGCGCCCCTGAAAAGTTCTTTTTATCTAGGAGGTTTGAGAATTCTACCACTGAACCACCAGTGCTCACAGGTTTGATATTTTGGTTTGAAGGCCATTCATTTCTGGCAATTCGACGGACTTTCTAGTGGGTGATTAATTTTTCAAACTTTTTTGAACAGTACCTAATTAGGGGGAATTACTTTGCTTGTTGCATCAAAAACAGCCTCTTTCTCCTTTGATATTATGGTGAGTGTGGAATTGATTTTTAGTGGTAATGAATGTGACGAGTTCAGTGACTAATACCATTTGAGGCTGTCATATGTATCTTCACTCTCTGCTTTACACAGGAGAAACATGTGAGCCTGTTACATATTGAGTCCCGAAAATCGAAGAGAAGAAACTCAGAATTTGAGATATTTATTGACTGTGATATCAACAGAGAACAATTGAATGATATTTTTCATCTGTTGAAGTCCTACACTAACGTTCTCTCTGTGAATCCACCAGATAATTTTACTGTGAAAGAAGATGGTAAGTTCGAAAAGTGAAAATCCCGCTGAGAAGATTAAGTACATCATGTGTGTCCAATCTTGTATTTATCTTGGAGGCATGAAAATAAAGATAAAACACTGTCTCCTCAAATTTCTTACAGTCTAGTAGTGAAGGAAACCCCAAATGTAATTGCTTGAAATACTACAGAACAATTATAAAGCAACATTTTTATCAAGTGTGAAGGAACATGAAAAGGAAACGTTGGGTGCAAGAAAGAATTCAGAATAGTTAGAAATTGATTAAGTTTTCTCAGTTTCCAAATCATCAAACATTTCTTGATTTCACAAACCTTCAATTTACAATCCCCGAGCCCTTAGAGACTCCCACAGGGCCTACCATCTGGCAGATATTAAGTGAATGTTCAAATTTGTTGAGAATGTTGACAATTGCTGATGATTATGGTATGAATACACTCTTTACATACTCCTTCCTGTCTCCATTTCCACCAAAAGCAAGTGAAAAGCAACACAGCCTTCTAAGGTTTCAGATGGCTAAGATCTTCTGTTGTGAAAAAAAAATCCTCATAGTTTACTTGGGACAAAAGACAAAAGGATAATCCAACCACATTATATATATGTTACTCAATTTAAAATAGTCTCTTTAGATTATGCACGACATTAGGGTATAATCAGGACTGATGCCGATCTGTTATGCATTTGCATGGCTGTGTAAGTTATTAAAATACTAATATGCTTCCATTTCTAAGTGGCAGATAGCTGCTTCCCCAAATCCCTTGAGTGTCCCCACCATGCCCAAAGTCCCTGTGCTCCAGATGCTATCTTAGGTGTCCCAGGCCCACCACAAACAAACAAAGGATTAACATCTGGCAGAGCAGGAGCCTAGGACTGGTGCCCCTGTGGTATTCGGGGTTAAATCTGACTATCAATTATGAGTATGTTACAAAGAGCATTAAATGGCTAGAACAAGAAGGATTGAATTCTAGTCCTCTCTCTTCCAATAGAGATGAGTTACCTTGGATAAATTACTTCTCATCTCTGAGCTTTGGTTGCCTCATCTATAAAATGAAGAATTTTTTAGGGGCTAAATGGTTCAGTTGGTGTTTAGGGAACACCAAGTTGTGTCAGATGTCTCTACTAAGAAACAGGGATACAGGTATACATAGTCCCTCCCCTAGAGTCCTTCCCATTCTTTCCTGTAAGACACAGATATGAACAGATAATGTTTTAAAGAATCAGAAACAGTGTCACAGGAGCCCAGAGGACAGAGAAATAGCTCAACCTACAAGGTCAGGGGAGGTTCATTAGATCTGAGTCTTGAAGGAAGAGAAGGATATTTTCAGGAAAACAGAAGGATGGGGTGAAGGAGGAAGTGGGGGTGGGGTATAGGTATTCCAGGGAGGAGAATAGCATATGCAAAAACCCCAGAGTTCTCAGAGGGCCTGTATGTCTCAGGGAGGGTGAGAGATCAGAGTGGCAAAGACATAAATGGTCTCTAAGATCCTTTGCATCAACAAAAATAAGCGTTCATTCTTATTAAATTTGTACCTTTGGTCTGCAAAGTTGTACATCCTTACTCTGCTTTTTTAAGGATAGCTGGGTTTTAGTTTTTTTTTTTTTTTTTTTTTTTTTTTTTTTTTTTTTTTTTTTTTTTGTACTTTAGGTCTATTTCTAAAGTACAGCATTTCTCCAACACCTAGGAACTCAAGGAAATCAAAAAAAGTTTTAAACTCAAAAATTTTGGATAAACTTTACTTATTAAGAGATAGAGCAATATACTTGTATAAATTTTGCCTCAAAGTACAAGCTAAAATTAAAAATCTTCTCCAGGGGCGCCTGGGTGGCTCAGTCGGTTAAGCGGCCGACTTCGGCTCAGGTCATGATCTCGCGGTCAGTGAGTTCAAGCCCCGCGTCAGGCTGTGTGCTGACAGCTCAGAGCCTGGAGCCTGTTTCAGATTCTGTGTCTCCCTCTCTCTGACCCTCCCCCGTTCATGCTCTGTCTCTCTCTGTCTCAAAAATAAATAAACGTTAAAAAAAAAATAAAATAAAATAAAATAAAAATCTCCTCCAAATGTATCCATGACTTTCTTAATTTCTTCTTCCTTCTTGCCTTATTTAAGATCATCTATTCCACATTCAGTGGTTTTGTATTTTGCAGGTATGGAAACTGTTCCTTGGTTTCCAAAGAAGATTTCTGACCTGGATCATTGTGCCAACAGAGTTCTGATGTATGGATCTGAACTGGATGCAGACCATCCTGTAAGTATCTTTAATAAATCTTTTCAAGAGAATATTTTAAAGCAAACTAAAAATTAAGGGAAATTATTTTCTTTTTTGGAGATTGTGGTTATTCTAGACTAAATAGGATCTTGTTTCACTCTGGATTTTGGGAAGTTCTGGTAGTCTTCCTTGTTGGTGGAATCCAGACTAAAGGCCTGAAAGAGCATCCAACCTCAGTGGCTCCAAAACACCTGTCGCATGCCTGGCATTCCTATTACTAAGAGCTATTCCAAAAGTTATTCTAAAATGAAGACAGAATCTGAAGCAGTTTTTATTTATTTATTTATCTATTTATTTATTTTTAATGTTTTATTTATATCTGAGAGAAAGAGACAGAGCATGAGGGGGAGAGGGACAGAGAGAGAAGGAGACACAGAATTGGAAGCAGGCTTCAGGCTCTGAGCTGTCAGCACAGAGCCTGATGCAGGGCTCGAACTCACAAACTGTGAGATCATGACCTGAGCTGAAGTCGGATGCTCAACTGACTGTCCCACCCAGGCGCCCCTGCAGCAGTTTTTACTAAAGTGGGGCATGGATTGTTGGAAAGGCATGTAAAGATAGGAGTGAGAAAGACTGTCCAGCATGATTGGTTTATTAGGTGGTTGATGAACTATGAAATTGTTTCTTTGGAAAATTACCTGGGAGACAGTATAGGCATGAGTTGGAGAATTAGTAAGCCCAAAGCATCAGGGTTGTTTATGGAGCTCTGCGGTCCTGGGAAGGTGGAGAAAAAAGATCGCAATTCTGGAGTCAACACCAAGGTTTTGATCTGCCACTTACAGCTGTATACATTGACTGTGTATTGCCATAGCCAGTCCTTAGCTGATCTGCCTATTTTTTTTTCTATAATATCTTATTAGGCAACTTATTAATTGGGATTAATACATTGCTGTACTTGCTCAGTTGGAAAGATAAAGCACACATATATGAATAAACACAAGATCAAATTGTGAAAAGTGCTAAGTGGCACGGATAAATTGCTTTGAGATGTACACAAGAGGACAAACATGTCTGGTTGAAGAGGTCAGAGGTCAACCTCTTAACTAGGCTTTGAAGGATTTTGGTAGGAAAGAGATGGAGAGGAAAGATAATTCATTGCAACATGAGCAAAGGGTCAGAGGCAAGAAAATCTGGGTCATGTTTACGGAGTGGTGACTAAGTCAGTTTTACTGATCTACTACCAAGTACTGCTGATTTTGATATCCTAAATATTGCTTAAATTTGTTCCTTATTTATACCACACCTTTAACTCATCTCCCAGCTTCCAGCTTGCCACCTTAAACCCATACTCCTCATAGTCACTAGAGCAATCTAAAACCTCAGGATGAAAAATTAAAAAAATAAATAAAAAAAAAATAAAAAAAAAGAAACGGGGCGCCTGGGTGGCTCAGTCGGTTAAGCGTCCGACTTCAACTCAGGTCACGATCTCGTGGTCCGTGAGTTCGAGCCCCGCGTCGGGCTCTGGGCTGACGGCTCAGAGCCTGGACCCTGCTTCTGATTCTGTGTCTCCCTCTCTCTCTGCCCCTCCCCCGTTCATGCTCTGTCTCTCTCTCTCTCAAAAATAAATAAACGTTAAAAAAAAAATAAAACCTCAGGATGATCATTATCCCTTTTCTGACTAAAGATCACCACTGATACCTAGGTACACATCTAAGAAAATTGAAAACATATGTCCACGCAAAAACTTGTACACAAATGTTCATAGTGGCAAAAAGTGGTCCATCCACTAGTGAATAGACAAGTAAAGTTTGATATGTCCCTAAAATATAATATTATTGGCCATAAAAAAGCATGAAATACTGCTATATGCTACAATATGAATGAACCTTGAAAACTGATAGTAAAAGAAGCCGGTCACAAAAGACCATATGTTATATGATTCTTTTTATATGAAATGCCCAGAATATGCAAATTCATAGAAACAGAAAGTAGATTAGTGGCTGCCAGGGTCTGAAGGTGAAGGGAAATGGGGAGAGTTTGTGAATGAGTATGGTGTTTCTTTTGGGGATAAACGTTTTTTGAAATCATAGTAGAGGTAGTTGCACAACACTGTGAATGTACTAAAAATCACTACTCTGTACACTTTAAGATTTTATGGTGTGTGAATTATATCAATAAAGCTGTTACTCACCCATTCACTGATTGATTGATTGATTGATTGATTGATTGATAGAAATCACCAGTGGCTTCCCATTACCCAAAGATGGAATCCAGGCTGTTTCAGACCTTTCCTAGCAGACCTCAAACCAGTCCACTCCATGCCCCACCTCCTCCTCCAAACTCCAGCAACACTGGGTTGCTCCTGTTTCCCTAGGCCCAGAATGCTGTTTTTCAGCTCTGCACTGTCACTGCTGCTGTCCTTTCTGGCCTTTTCCATCCAGCTATCTCCTTTCCTCTTTTGAGACTTAGCTTAGGAGTCGTTGTTGGGAAACCTTTCCTGACCTACCCCCTGTCCCCCATACTCTTTCACATACTGTCTGGGTTGGGACTTTCTCTCTCTTTCAAAGTTTCTCTTTTGAGTCCCAGTGGCATTTTGTGCATATCTCTAATAAGGCAGTTATCATATTGTTTCATAATAATTGGTGGATATAAACTCCTTGAAGACTCAGATTGTGCTTCATTAATATTTGTTTCTCTGGATTTTAGCACAAGGCCAGGTGCACAGTAGGGGTTTGTTAATCTGTGTTAAAGAGAAGGAGACTCATTCTCCCCTTTCATTCTCCCCTTGTTTCCTATTTTGCATTATTGGCTGTTTTCTCCTGGGTTTTGCATTTTGATGTCTTATTTTATCTATTTTTTAAAAAATTTTTTTCTAGGTATAGAGTCTAATGTTACTATGTTATCTTTTTATTATCATTGTTTGCCTTTGCAAATATGATTATGTTTGCATTTTGCGATAAAATCTAAGGCTAGATTAAGTTGTCATGATTTTGTGTATTAACTACTATTTTATTAGTAATTACTATTACAGGAAACTATAACTGAAGATGTAGTCAAACGATTAAGAAAAAAAGAATCTCACCCTTGGTAAAGAGTTGTGTATTTAACTAGGATGCTGCTTTTCTTATTCCTCAAACTATTTTATTTTTGTAGCCACTATAGGATTTTTGTGTCTTTGTATCTATAGAATCTTTTGTCCTGGTAGCAACTATCGCATAAAGCTTTCATGTAACATCGACTTTAAAATAAAAATGATCATCAATTTCTAAACAATGCTTACTCAAAATAATTCTGTAGCCCTTTAATTTCATAGCTTGAGTAAAAGTGAAATGTTTCCTAAAGATCATTTGTCAAGTATTTTTTAGGGTGGATATTTAAAAACTTTTCTTTAATTATCAGGGCTTCAAAGACAATGTCTACCGTAAAAGACGAAAGTATTTTGCAGACTTGGCTATGAACTATAAGCAGTAAGTATATTATAAATAACACATATAAAATAAATGAATAGAATAAGTTATACTCATTTAGTAAATAGAAAGTGAGTGCTACTATTTATTGAATGCTAATTCAAACTAACATCTGTGTCTCATTAGTGGAGACCCCATTCCCAAGGTTGAATTCACTGAAGAGGAGATTAAGACCTGGGGAACCGTGTTCCGAGAGCTGAACAAACTTTACCCAACCCATGCCTGCAGAGAGTATCTCAAAAACTTACCTTTGCTTTCTAAATATTGTGGATACCGGGAAGATAATATCCCACAATTGGAAGATGTCTCAAACTTTTTAAAAGGTAATAAGTGAATTACTTTTTTGTAAGGGGAATGTTGAACTCTGTTGTGATCATGACAGAATTAAAAAAAATTTTTTTAATGTTTATTTTCGAGAGAGAGAGAGAGACAGAGCGTGAGCAGGAGAGGCGCAGAGAGAGAGGGAGACACAGAATCCGAAGCAGGCTCCAGGCTCTGAGCTGTCAGCACAGAGCCCGACATGGGGCTTGAACTCATGAACCGTGAGATCATGACCTGAGCTGAAGTTGGACATTTAGCCAATTGAACCACCCAGGAGCCCCATCCATGACAGAATTTTTAATAAAAGAATAAAGTCAAGGGGCTCCTGGGTGGCTTAGTCAGTTAAATGTCCGACTTCAGCTCAGGTCATGGTCTCATGGTTTGTGGGTTCAAGCCCCGCATTAGGCTCTGCACCAACAGTGCAGAGCCTGCATGGGATTCTCTCTCTCCCTCTCTCTCTCTCTGTCACTCGCCCCACTTACATTCTCTTTCTCTGTCTTAAAATAAATAAATAAACTTAAAAAATTGTTAAAGAAGAAGAAAGTCAAGTACATAGGAGGTCAGATTTTCCTTACTCCGTCCTGGAGTATTGGATCCAGTATGGGGCACCCCATTTGAAGAGGGACAATCATAACCTGGAGCCGGTGTAGAGGAAAGTGAGCAGAATTATAATGGGATTGGAAAACATAGTATATAAATAAAATTTGGAGGACTCTTAGGATATTTAGCCTGGAGATTTAGAGGACATTATAGCTTTATTTAGGTACCAGATGATCATCTTATGTAAGAGAGGAATTACTATGTGGTCCTAAAGTAAATGACAATTGGATTGAAACTGCAAGCTTTTGGCTCAAAATGGAGAAGACCTTGTGTTAAAAGAGCCATTTAGAAATGGAACAGGCTCATGAGATGATTATTTCTGCCTCCCCAGAGGTTTTCATACAAAAGCTCTATACCCACTTGTCTGGGATATGGTAGAGGAGATTCAGGCTTCTTAGGGGAAGATTGGTGTAAATGATCTCTGAAGCTCCTTTCCACACTAAGACTCTATCAGTTTCCCAAGGAAGATGAGCAAGTAGAGGCATTAACAGAGTAGGTTAATTTTTTTCCTTTTAGTTCTTCATGCTTATTTGGTGCAGGTTTCCTTATTTTTTCTAGCTAGTTTAGGATGTAACATGATCAGTAATTTCCAGGGTTTACAGTATGTAAGAAAAATATATATCCCCTTTGATCTCAGGGAACAAATAGAAGTTATGCTTTTCACTCAAATGGTTTAGTTTATTTCCACCGTGGTCTGAAATTCCTATCACTGAATTTCTTACATAGATTGTCATAAAAGTCTATGAATTTACTCAGCTCCATAATTCTTATTAGTCAACCACTATGCGCAAAACTAAGAACTAAACAGGAAAAGGCATGATAGTTTTACAAGGGAAGATTTCGTGTACATGGTTCCTATAAAAACCAGATTTAAAAAATAGTGATGAAGGATGACAGAGAACCAATGCACATGACCTCGTGGGTCTTACAAAGATGGACAAGTATATACTATGGAAGTTATCAAATTAAATTTGCTTGAGATTTGGAGGAAATATTTTGTTATGGGTACAAAACTGAAAGCTATTCACTTGGGGTCTGGAGCTTGAATTGTCTGCAGAACATGTTGCTACAGGTGTTTCAAGAGAAACTGCCAAAGAGGGAAACCAAACTTAAATGATACTTCAAACAAAACATCAGTTGGAAGGAGTTCTCTGCACTGTCAAATATGGTAGTCCCTAGACACATGTGGTTGCTTAAATAATTCAAATTAATGTAAATCAAAATGTTAGTTTTCTATCCACCCTAGCCACATTTCAAGTGCTTAATAGCCATATGTGGTTAGTGGCTACCCTATTGGGCAGCCTAGATATAGAACATTTACATTATCATGGAGAGTTCTATTGGACCATGAAATCTACCCATCAGAGTGGGAGAATCCAAGTACAAAGCAACGGGGTGGAACTGGAAGATCAGAGGGTGAGGATTTGAAATGAATGGAAAGAGTAGAGCTTATAGAGTTCCCCTGAGCCACTGTGGCCTACTGGCTGGTCTCTTTTTATAGAAGGCATACGCAGTTATAGCTGTTGGGGAATAAACGAGCACCATCCAGTTTAGAGAAAGTATAGAAACTACTTTGCAAGAGGTAATACTGGCTAAAAATGGCATAGATTAAAAAATCGTTCTGATTTCAATTAATAGATCTTCTTAGTTTTTTTTTTTTTTTTTTTTTTTTTTGCAAAAGGAAGTAAGATTGTCTAAGAGATATTCTAAACCCTTTAGGGAGACAATAAGGTGTAATATAAGGAGACCTGGGCTCCCTTTCTACTTTTATTATCTACTGTGTGACCTTGGATACTTACTAAGTCTCTGAGCCTCGGTTTTATAGTCATCACAATGAGGAGAATAAACTTTAATTCAAATTGCAAACATCAAAGGGGGTATGATGTATAAGGTCTAACTCATTGCCTGACCATAGTAAGTGCTTAATAATTATCACTTCCCCTTAGTGCACACATGACACATTTTAGTTTCCATGTTCTCCCTCAAAGTGTTACTTGGTACCACTGGCAGTATTAAAGCGTGGCGGTAACTGGTCTGTTTGGGTGAAGATTTTCTTCATTTTCTCCTTTGCTTTGCAGAGCGCACAGGTTTTTCCATCCGTCCTGTGGCTGGTTACTTATCACCAAGAGATTTCTTATCAGGTTTAGCCTTTCGAGTTTTTCACTGCACACAGTATGTGAGACACAGTTCAGACCCTCTCTATACCCCAGAGCCGTGAGTACTTCTACTTCAGCCTTCATTCATCAAATAGTATTTGTCATAGTGGTACTCACGTCATGAGTTTTATGTGAAGATTAAATGAATGAACGCATGTGAAGCATTGAGAATAATGCCTGGCACATGATACATGCTCCATGCTCTGCATATGTTAGCCATTAGCATTACTATTAGTAACTGACAACCTGTTAGGTGCCAGGTGCTATCCTAAGCATAGGGAGTGTAGCATTGAAAAAAATCAGGCAGAAATTTCTGCCTTCATAGAATTTATATTCCAATGGGGGATAAGGATAATAAACAAGTAAATAACATATTATATTTGATGGTGAAAAGTGCTATGGAGAAAAGTAAAGCAGAGCAGGAGGAAAAAGGTGTTATGTGTGGAGTGTTTCTGTTTTGAAAAGGGTGATCAGACAAGGACTCACTGAGAAGGTGAAATTTGAGCAGAGACTTGATTTGGTGGGGGTGTGGGGGGCACATGTCTATGGGTATCCTATGTGTGTATGTTTCTGAGTGGCCTAGGTTTTGAACCAAAATAGTTTCTCTGCTACATTGTTAGTGTCCTTTGTGATCTATTTCCAAGTAATACCACCTGAATAGAAGGAAGATGAGATTCTGGCTTGATTGAATTGTTGATTTTGCATTTATGTGTGACATAAGCATCACAGTGTGACAAACTTGTACCTCTTTTTCAGAGATACCTGCCATGAACTCTTAGGTCATGTCCCCCTGTTGGCTGAACCTAGTTTTGCTCAATTCTCCCAAGAAATTGGCCTGGCTTCTCTTGGAGCTTCAGAGGAGGCTGTTCAAAAACTGGCAACGGTATAAATCTGAAAATAGCTGTGTAGATCAGTAATTCTTATCTGGGGTGGGATGTGAGTGTCAGATTCAAGATGGCTGTTAGATTTGTCTTTGTTCATATTTAATTTAATTTAAGTGATTTCTTATTTATTTATTTATTTATTTATTTTTAATATGAGATTTATTGTCAAATTGGTTTCCATACAACACTTACAACACCCAGTGCTCATCCCAACAGGTGCCCTCCTCAATGCCCATCACCCACTTTCGCCTCCCTCCCACCCCCCATCAACCCTCAGTTTATTCTCAGTTTTTAAGAGTCTCTTATGATTTGGCTCCCTCCCTCTCTAACCTTTTTTTTTCCCTCCCCTCCCCCCATGATCTTCTGTTAAGTTTCTCAGGATCCACATAAGAGTGAAAACATATGATATCTGTCTTTCTCTGTATGACTTATTTCACTTAGCATAACACTCTCCAGTTCCATCCACGTTGCTACAAAAGGCCATATTTCATTCTTTCTCATTGCCACGTAGTATTCCATTGTGTATATAAACCACAATTTCTTTACCCATTCATCAGTTGATGGACATTTAGGCTCTTTCCACCATTTGGCTATTGTTGAAAGTGTTGCTATAAACATTGGGGTACAAGTGCCCCTATGCATCAGCACTCCTGTATCCCTTGGGTAAATTCTTAGCAGTGCTATTGCTGGGTCATAGGGTAGATCTATTTTTAACTTTTTGAGGAACCTCCACCCTGTTTTCCAGAGTGGCTGCACCAGTTTGCATTCCCACCAACAGTGCAAGAGGGTTCCCGTTTCTCCACATCCTCTCCAGCATCTGTAGTCTCCTGATTTGTTCATTTTAGCCACTCTGACCTGTGTGAGGTGATATCTCAGTGTGGTTTTGATTTGTGTTTCCCTGATGAGGAGTGACGTTGAGCATCTTTTCATGTGCCTGTTGGCCGTCTGGATGTCTTCTTTAGAGAAGTGTCTATTCATGTCTTCTGCCCATTTCTTCACTGGATTATTTGATTTTTGGGTGTGGAGTTTGGTGAGTTCTTATGGATTTTGGATACTAGCCCTTTGTCTGATATGTCATTTGCAAATATCTTTTCCCATTCCGTTGGTTGCCTTTTAGTTTTGTTGATTGTTTCCTTTGCAGTGCAGAAGGCTTTTATCTTCATGAGGTCCCAATAGTTCATTTTTGCTTTTAATTCCCTTGCCTGTGGAGGTGTGTCAAGTAAGAAATTGCTGCGGCTGAGGTCAGAGAGGTTTTTTCCTCCTTTCTCCTCTAGGGTTTTGATGGTTTCCTGTCTCATATTCAGGTCCTTCATCCATTTTGAGTTCATCTTTGTGAATGGTGTAAGAAAGTGGTCCAGTTTCATTCTTTTGCATGTTGCTGTCCAGTTCTCCCAGCACCATTTGTTAAAGAGACTGTCTTTTTTTTTTTGCATTGGATATTCTTTCCTGCTTTGTCAAAGATTAGTTGGCCATACTTTTGTGGGTCCAATTCCAGAGTCTCTATTCTATTCCATTGGGCTAGGTGTTTGTTTTGGGGTCAGTACCATGCTGTATTAAAGATTACAGCTTTGTAGTAGAGGCTAAAGTCCGGGATTGTGATGCCTCCCGCTTTGGTCTTCTTCTTCAGTATTACTTTGGCTGTTCGGGGTCTTTTGTGGTTCCATGCAAATTTTAGGATTGCTTGTTCTAGCTTCAAGAAGAATGCTGGTGCAATTTTGATTGGGATTGCATTGAATGCATAGATTGCTTTGGGTAGTATTGACATTTTAACAATATTTATTCTTCCAATCCATGAGCACGGAATGTTTTTCCATTTCTTTGTATCTTCTTCAATTTCTTTCATAAGCTTTCTATAGTTCTCAGCATACAGATCTTTTACATCTTTGGTTAGGTTTATTCCTAGGTATTTTGTGATTCTTGGTGCAGTTGTGAATGGGATCAGTTTCTTTATTTGCCTTTCTGTTGCTTTATTATTAGTGTATAAGAATGCAGCTGATTCCTGTACATTAATTTTGTATCCTGTGACTTTGCTGAATTCATGTATCAGTTCTAGCAGACTTCTGGTGGAATCTATTGGGTTTTCCATGTATATCATGTCATCTGCAAAATGTGAAAGCTTGACTTCATCTTTGCCAATCCTCTTACCAGGCTTCTCAAAAAGAAAAGGGAGATGACCCAAATAGCTAAAATCATGAATGAAAATGGAATTATTACAACCAATCCCTCAGAAATATAAGCAATTATCAGGGAATACTATGAAAAATTATATGCCAGCAAGCTGGACAACCTGGAAGAAATGGACAAATTCCTAAGCACCCACCCGCTTCCAAAACTCAAACAGGAAGAAATAGAAAACTTGAACAGGCCCATAACAGCGAAGAAATTGAATCAGTTATCAAAAATTTCCCAACAAATAAGAGTCCAGGACCAGATGGCTTCCCTGGGGAATTCTACCAGACATTTAAAGCAGAGATAATACCTATCCTTCTCAAGCTGTTCCAAAAAAATAGAAAGGGAAGGAAACCTTCCAGACTCCTTCTATGAAGCCAGCATAACTTTGATTCCCAAACCAGACAGAGACCCAGCAAAAAAAGAGAACTACAGGCCAATATCCCTGATGAATATGGATGCGAAAATTCTCAACAAGATACTAGCAAATCGAATTCAACAGCATATAAAAAGAATTATATACCATGATCAAGTGGGATTCATTCCTGGGCTGCAGGGCTGGTTCAACATTTGCAAACCAATCAATGTGATACATCACATTAATAAAAGAAAAGATAAGAACCATATGATCCTGGTAATCGATGCAGAAAAAACATTTGACAAAATTCAGCATCCTTTCTTAATAAAAACCCTTGAGAAAGTTGGGAATGAAGGAACATACTTAAATATCATAAAAGCCAGTTATGAAAAGCCCACAGCTAATATCATCCTCAATGGGGAAAAACTGAGAGCTTTCCCCTCTGAGATCAGGAACAGGACAGGGATGTCCACTCTCACCTCTGTTGTTTAACATAAAGTTGGAAGTTCTAGCATCAACAATCAGACAACAAAAGGAAATCAAAGGCATCAAAATTGGTAATTTAAATGATTTCAATAACATTAAAGGAGGATGTAAGATTTTTAAGGTTCATCAAAAGGAGACATGGGCCTTAAAAAATGGTAGAGAAACACTAGAGTTCAATAACAATAGTTTGTAGATATTTCTTTGGTAAAAATGATAGGCCCTCTAAAGATGATGCTAAAAATATTCTTTGAGCACTAGGTACAAGATGTCGTCCTGGAAATACAAAGATGAGGAAGGCCTGGTTCCTGCCTTCAAGGAATTTATACGCTACTTGAGGAAGCTGTTGTGTTAGGATGGGATGAACTGTACAGCGAAGTTCAGGCAGAGTGGTCTGGGAGGACAGAGAACTGCTTGGGGGAGGTTTCATGGAAGAGGAACATCTGGACTAGCCCAGGGAAGATGAGTCATGTTTTCACCTGCCAAGAAAGGGAGGAAGAGCATCTCTGGATGAGTGCACACAAGGGAAGACAGGAGGTGCTTGGTGTGTCTGGGGAAATGACGAGAAGCTGGAGCAGCGTGTGTTAGGGTCGGGGAGATAGTATGAAATAGGCTAGATGATTAGAACAGTGCTTCTCTAGTTGTGGGTCAGGGACCCCCTAGAGTCCCTGCAACCCTTGCACAGGGTCCTTAAGTGAAAGACCCACTCAGAATGCAAAGTGGCTTTCAATATAAGAAAGGCTAGAGTTCATTGATATAGTTTCAGACTCCGTACTACAGCTGAACTCTAAGAAATTGCCACTTGTTGAGTTCTGATGTGTCAAAGAAGAATACCCACAATTATCTGAAAAGGCTATTAAAATATTTAGCCTTCTTCCAACTACTTTTCTGTGTGAGGCTGAATTCTCTTCGTATACTTGAACCAAAACAACACATTGCAACAGGTTAAATGCAGTAGCAGATGTGAGAATCCATCTTGCTTTCCAGCCAGACATTAAATAATATCTATCCAGATGTTAAAAAAGATTTAGAGCAATGTAAAACAATGCCTTTTTCCTGACTCTTTTTTGTTTTGTACAATATAAGTCACTTTGCATTAAATTGTTATGTTACCATAACATGGCTTATTACATTTTAAATTTAATCAGTAAACATGTAAATGTTTTCAGTTTTAACTTTTACTGCCGTAAATATAGTAAGCTGTAACCCACATAAACAAAAGATCTTTCAGGTCCTGAGTAATTTTTAAGAGTGTGTAAGAGTCCTGGGAACAGCAGTTTGAGAGGGGCTACCTTAGAACAAGCCCAGATTGTAGAAATACTTGTGAACTGGTCTGGGGGTCTTGAACTTAATTCCAGGACACTTTGGGTCAATCTCTAAGGGTTGCAGTTTGTTTTAAATTGAGCTAATTCAGGATGTGAAAGTAATATCAATGTCCTTTTGCAGTGCTACTTTTTCACTGTGGAGTTTGGCCTCTGTAAACAAGATGGGCAGTTGCGAGTCTTTGGTGCTGGATTACTTTCTTCGATCAGTGAACTTAAAGTAAGAGCTGTAAACCTCTGCATATAGTCATGTTCACTTAATATGATTGATACGACCAGAAAGAGTTTTTGGATTTGAACAAGTGTCTACTATGGAAAATACTTGGGGTGGCAATAAACGTTACTTAAGAGACAATTTTCTCTATTTCCCAAGTTTATAGTGATATCTTAAATTGTTTTTTTACTTATATGTGGACTTTAATGACTTAATTTCTCTTTTTTGAGTATAGTTGACACACTATAGATATATCTTTTAAATAAAAAGTACTTTAGAGCTTTTGCTTGCAAAGTCTTGCTGTTCTCTCATCATTTTTAGTGTGCTAGCAATAACTTCTCCTAAATTCTAGAGAATTCTTTGAGATTGATTATTTATCCAATAAAGGAATGAACTAAGTATGTTTGTTGAGTAATGGGTGTGTGTGAAACACTGTCCATGGTACTGTCTTGCTCTCAAGGAGCCTACGACCTGATGGTGGGTACAGTCATGTATAGGAATAACTAGTACAGGATGGAAAGTAGGTGTCCTAATGCAGGAATATATAAATAAAGATCACTGGGGGGCTCTTACATGGAAAGTGCGTTAGAACAATGCTATGGGATGATCTTGGGGCACTTATGGGGAACAGCAGTTTGTTTTGCTGAAGTATATTGTGGGTTAAATAATGCTGTAGGAAATAAGTTTGGAATTGTAGGTTGGGGCCATTGCATTAATACATTCAGAGGTGTGCTGATTGTGGTGGTTGTGTGTAGGATGTGATCCATAAAATTAGACAATATTCTTTGATTCACTGACTATCTTCTAGCATTCACTTTCTGGACATGCCAAAGTAAAGCCCTTTGATCCCAAGATTACCTGCAAACAGGAGTGTCGCATCACAACTTTTCAGGATGTGTACTTTGTATCTGAAAGCTTTGAAGATGCAAAAGAGAAGATGAGGTAAAGTATATCTTCCTCATGCCTAACTTTCCTCTGCAAAAGATAAGTCCAGGGGCGCCTGGGTGACTCAGTCCGCTGAGTATCTGACTCTTGATTTTGGCTCAGGTCATCATCCCAGGGTCATGGGATCAAGCCCCATGTCAGGCTCTGTGTTGAGCATGGAGACCGCTTGGGATTTTCTCTCTCTCTTCCTCTGCCCCCTTCCCCACTCGCGTGACCTCTCTCTCTAAAATAATAATAATAAAAATAAATAAATAAATAAATAAATAAATAAATAGATTAAAGAAAAATATAGGTCCAATAATGGTAACAAATCACAGAAGTAAGCAGCTGGATAATTAGAAGCCTACTAGGTACCTTCTGCCTGTGATAGATCTCCCTTTCACAACAAATATTTAGAGTATGTTGTTTATGGTGATGTTTGGTGACTGCATATATGAATCAGATACATTGAGAAATTGGTTTCTCCTCATCAGAGTTTATAATCTAATAGGAAAAATAAACTATATACAAATTGCTACGTAACAACATAGGAAGCCTTACAGTGATACAGATGAAACTTTGTTCTCCATTTTATTCAGGAGCAATTTGTTCCAGATGGAGGAACAGGGAAAGCTTAATGACATCTGAAAAAGCACTTGGAGGATAAATAGGACTTAGGTATGTTAAGTTTTAGGCTAAGGAACAGCATAAAAAAGGTAAGGAGATGGAAACATACAAGAGTGTGATGCAATCAAGCTATGTGTTATTTAACTATTGGTCAGCTAAGTGTATTGTTAAGAAAGAAGAACATTGGAGGCAGAGAAACTACTTAGGAGATTTTTGTAATACTTCAGGTGAAAATAAGGGCCTGGGCCAAGACTGTAGGACTATAGAAGCAGAATTAACAAAACATTTGTTGGAAGGTGTCATGAGGTCACATTGTGAGATCGTTGTGGGATAGATGGGGGTTTAAGACATGCTCCTTGTCTTCCAGGGATTTTCTGTTACTCGAGGAGTTAGGCCATGCACAGAACCAAATAACAATACTAGCAGGGCTTCCTCTAACACATATGACCCCCTTTTGCAGACTAGAAAAAGGGGTCCCTTCTGGGTAGACCAGTTGGATTGCAAGCTGCATTTCAGCCCTTACTCCTGTACAGCTGTCTTCAGGTGTGTTCCTAGGGGTCCTGAACACAATTGTTCTTGGGGGTGCCAAATGAGAGGTTCAAATGTTGGCCTGATAAAGAAGGCAGAACTTTAATGTGTGAAGAAAGGGTAGAAGTTAGGTCATTTGAGAAGAGGCTAGAGGATGACATTCTAAACAGAAAGAATGTCCATGTGCAGGAGGCAGGCCTCCTGGCCTGTTTCTGGCCTGTTTCCATGTATGTGTGTTTGTGTGTGTATAGCTGTAGTTATGTAAATCACAGCTGAGGAGTCTGTTACTAGGTGGTCAAGGGCTACCGTTGTCTACTGATAAAGCTACTGTAGTTGGTCTCCTTAGCGTAGCCAAGAGATATATAAAGGAATACATCATTAATACAGTCATCCACAGGATCTTTCCCTAGAAATGCAGGGGTGGATGTGTCTATGACAATTTTAGGTTTCCTACCTGTGTAGGATTCCAGGGGATCTCTGCACAGGCAGTGTAGGGAAATAGGTCAAATTGGCTGTGTCTTTTGTCTAGTGTGTGAAATAGGTTTGCTATTGCTCATTCCATTTTCATCATTCTGCCTCCTAGAAATTGATTGCCTCTTACTTGTTTTCTTCAATAGAGAATTTACCAAAACAATTAAGCGTCCATTTGGAGTGAAGTATAATCCATATACACGGAGTATTCAGATCCTGAAAGACACCAAGAGCATAACCAGTGCCATGAATGAACTGCAGCATGATCTTGATGTTGTCAGTGATGCCCTTGCGAAGGTCAGCAAGCAGCTGAGCATCTGATCCTGAGAGCATCTGAGCGCCAATTCAGAGGCCTGTGGGCCAGCTCCTGCTTTTCTTGAAGACCTGGTCATGGAGGGACAGTAGCCAAACAACATTCTCTACTCCCATTCCTTAATTAGTTCTTTGGAAATTTGTACCTGGATACTCTATAACAGTACCTATTTTTTTTTTTTTTTGTAACAGCTTAGTGAAATATGATTCACATACCATACAATTCATTGACCACTCGTTTAAAAAAATTTTTTTTTAAACATTTTGTTTATTTTTGAGAGACAGAGACAGAGAGTGAGTGGGGGACGGGCAGAGAGAGAAGGAAACACAGAATCTGAAGCAGGCTCCAGGCTCTGAGCAAGCTGTCAGCACAGAGCCCGGTTTGTGGGGCTTGAACCCACAAACCGTGAGATCATGACCTGGGCCGAAGTTGGACGCTTAATCAACTGAGCCACCCAGGCGCCCCTGACTGACCACTCATGTTTTATAGAGAAGTTTTTTAACCCCATGGATAGATCTAATACCAGCTTGATTCTCTTTTCCCTAATTTTTCTTGAGTAAAATGACCTTTATGATCATTTAAAATGCCTTGGTGGGTATCATGGAGCTGACCCATATTGATACCTAAGATCCTTTTATTTCTAAAGTATCTTACTTATCATTGGATTTGTGCCAAGCTTGATCGCATTCAGAGCCATAAAGTTAATAGGAGACCCACTGTCTCCACTGCTACCATGGGCAGAAGTATAGAGACCTTTCCACATGAAGCACACCTCATAAAGAACAAGTAGTCTAGTTTCAAGCATGGTATCTTGTAAGGAAATAGGAGTAGCTAAATCTGGAAAGGTTGATTAGGGCATCATCCTCAAGACCAGGTTATGAATTTGGGACTTTATTTGGTGGGCACTAGGGAGCCCCTTCCCATGTGACCATCCTCCTTGAGTGAGACCCTTTGTTTTCTAAGGCACTGCATGATGCTGGTTTTGTTTTAAAACTTTTTTTAAACGTTTATTTTATTTTTGAGACAGAGAAACAGGGCATGAGCAGGGGAGGGGCAGAGAGAGACGGAGACACAGAATCTGAAGCAGGCTCCAGGCTCTGAGCTGTCAGCACAGAACCCACTGCGGGGCTCAAACCCACGAACCATGATATCATGACCTGAGCCAAAGCCAGACGCTGACTGAACCACCCAGATGCCCCATGCTGATTTTGTTTCAGATTATCTGTTCTACTCATGGGTCCAACGGGGAACTTGGAGGCCGGGCATTTGCAAGGCCCTATACTCAGACGTGTAGCATATCATGATGGGATTTGCCCTTAGGTTAGCAGAAGATGATATTGTCAAATGGAGAGTTCAAACTGAGACAGGTGAGAGAAGCACAAAGTTAATGTTGGAAAACTGATGTTGGGCACTTCATTTCCAAGGTTTAAGGTGAGACTGTAAATAGGGAGTCAAGGCATAAGGGTGGAGGGTGGGGAAACGGCTGAGGAAATGGGATGTGAGAAAGGTCAAGAAGACCATTTTAGGTCTGACACTAATAATGCAAGGGTGCAAGGACTGGTTTTTATGTGGTGTCTGCTGTGTAGTACAGGGAATGGGCCTGATACAAGCAGGTGAAGCTGGACTCCTCAATACGTGCTGTATCTGTTTAATTTGCTCCTTTTCTCTTCCCCACTCCCTCCTCAAGTTTCTTCTGTCTTTGGTCTTCTCTTTCTGCCATTTCTTTATGGGAAATGTTATCCACATCCATGACTTAAATTATTATTTTGTATGACTCCCGTGTTTGCAGTTCTAACCTTGAGATCTTTGTTGAATTTTTGCCTCTTAAGTCCATCTGCCTGCTAGATATTTTCCATCTAGATGTCCCATAAATCAGGCCAATGTTGTACAACTTCTTGTGGTACCATCCACATAGAATGAAACGGGTTTATACAACACGGTACACCTGCCAAGTATCTCACACTCAGTACGTTAAAAAAAAAAGAACCCATGAATAAAAACCTCAGGATCACCTGAATATTACACCCCACCAGGTTCCTCTCCCAATGATGTCATTTCTGTTAATGATATACTATGGGTCATATTTTTAGCCAATTATTCATTCTTAATCAGGTACTTAAAAAACTGTCTTTACTTTTTTTCACATTAATAGTCAAATGGTATACCATTTAACACATTGTATCTCAACAGACCACTAGATCTTTTCATTTATTTTAAGGCCACAAAAGAAATTATAGAAACTTAAAAAAATTTCTTTTATTTTAGGTCATACAAGGAAATAGAACTGGGAAGAGTAATTCATGCTATTTCAGATTTTTACATTACTTATAATTTTAGTTAAGTATAACTTAATATACCTTTGATAGTAATAGATCTAAGTCAGCAAATCTAAAATCATTTAAAATATTGATTAGCTAGTTTATAGTTAGTGAATTTGGTTGCAAGGAAATCTGTAAGAAAACCATGATAGATAACAATTAATAGCAAGTTATGCATATCATATTTGGTTATTTTCATATAACTTTGATCATGGTATAAAGAATCATAGTTTTTGAATTTTAAGATTGTGGTATTTAAAACCACTCTGCATAAAACACACTAAAATCAGTGTTAGAGCACAATCAATATTACTTATAACTTCAGAATAATGGAAATATTTAATGATTGATTTTAGTTCTTCTAACCTCTGGGCTTGTGATATTTATTTGGTACATCAGGAGTCCTGAGAGTCTTAGAATTTTAAATAAATATTTTAAATATATGTCTTTAAGGCATCTAAGAATATGTTAATATTTACTCCAATATGAGAATAGAATTGAGTCGAAAGTTTGGTTTATAATTCTTTTTTTTTTTTTTAATTATCTCAGAAGGCTAGGGCTTCTTTTTTTTTATTTTTTTAAACATTTTATTTATTTTTTTAATTAAAAAAAAATTTTTTTTTCAACGTTTATTTTTGGGACAGAGAGAGACAGAGCATGAACAGGGGAGGGGCAGAGAGAGAGGGAGACACAGAATCGGAAACAGGCTCCAGGCTCCGAGCCATCAGCCCAGAGCCTGACGCGGGGCTCGAACTCACGGACCGCGAGATCGTGACCTGGCTGAAGTTGGTCGCTTAACCGACTGCGCCACCCAGGCGCCCCGTCATTTTATTTATTTTTGAGACAGGGAGAGACAGAGCATGAACAGGGGAGGGTCAGAGAGAGGGAGGCACAGAATCTGAAACGGGCTCCAGGTTCTGAGCTGTCAGCACAGAGCCCGACGTGGGGCTCGAACTCACGGACTGAGAGATCATGACCTGAGCCGAAGTCGACGGCTTAACCGACTGAGCCGACCCAGGCGCCCCTAGTTTATAATTCTTAATCAATGACTTAATACTTAAAGATGTAGGTGGTATCTTTCTGACTTTTTGAAGAAAGCTCTAAAAGCTAGCTGGTTGTCAGAATACCTATATTTCTTAATCTGCCTATGTTGTAATTTGGAGTTATATATTGTAATGACACACCAGAATGTACACAATTATACTTAATTTGTAAGTTGGCTTCGAAACTGAAAAAGGAAAAATTCCTGGAGTTCTTTAAAGGCACACATAATAGAGTCCATATAGTAATTTCTAGGAAATGTATAAAGATGCTGTGGTCCATTTCAGTCTAGTGTTTATTGTACTATGTAATATATATTTATGATTTGCAAGTTTGTTATTCAAGCAGATAATAATAAATGGACACAAAATTCATGTTCTTAATAAGCCTTTTTTTGTCAAACATGTTAAAAACGGATTTCAATATATATTAGCAATTTTATAAGTTTAAGAAATTTATAACATCCTATACTTCTTGAAAAGCTTGTGAATATGAGATATAAGGGGAACCCAACACACTTGGAACTTAGTAACTACTTTTGGAATTTTTGATAAAGTCTCAATCTCATGTTTCTCATCTGAATCATTAGCTAAATCTACTTCATTGAGTTATTGGAGGAATTATGTTGTAAAAGGGCATTGTAAAAAGAAACTTGTTATCCAGATGTAAAGAATCATTAATACACTCACTGTCCTGATCCAGGATCTCCCATAGCTTCTGGATGACTTTATCTTCTTCCAGAAGGAATTCACTTTTGCTTCTAACAGGCAGTATATAATGGCATGCAAGATCTTCTTAGTCCAATTAGGGATTAAGCTAATTTGAAGCTGAACTTCAGTCTTTGTGAGGGCTGGTCTATTTCCGGTTCACTCTACTCCCAGGGTGCAGTGCTTTAGGGATCCCAAAGGAAAGCTATGGGTGTGTACGAGGGCTTCTCTTTGGGGACCCTGGATGCCTACTTTTGTCCCCTCCTCCTGTCATTCTCCTCACCCCTATAAGATTGCTGAAAGTACTGTTCAGCTTCTCAGCTTCTCAGCTGCAGCTTTTAGCCCAGTTTCTTAGCCTCCAAGTCACTACTTGCTAATTAGCAAACACTTCAAGTGGAAAAGCAGTGCCAAATATAAACTCTCAGCTTCCAGATCTTGGCCCTTCAAGTTCTGGCTGCTTTGATAATTTTCCAATGACTTGAAATAGATTTTTAAAATACTATCCCCCAGCTTTTCTAGTTGTTCTTGTGAGAGGCTTGATCTGCAGCTAACTAATTCGCCTGTATCAAAAATGGAAATCTGGGGCGCCTGGGTGGCTCAGTCGGTCCGACTTCGGCTCAGGTCATGATCTCACTCTTCGTGAGTTCGAGCCCCGTATTGGACTCTGTGCTGACAGCTCAGAGCCTGCAGCTTGCTATGGATTCTGTGTCTCCCTCTCTCTCTGCACCTCCCCTGCTTGCTCTCTCTCTCTCTCTCTCTCTCAAAATTAAACGTTAAAAAAAAAAAAATGGAAATCTAACCTGGGAGTAAATTATCTAACTTCTTTGAGCCTCGGTTTTTCTCATCTATAAAATAAGATAATCTAAAGGAAAACATTTCTTAATTTGCATGGTACATAGATATAGTCTAGGTGGTCCCAAAATACTTTATACTTTCTTCTTAAGGGGAAAAAAGGCATTTGAAATTGATATCATCAAATAGTTTGGCCCCATTCAGGAACTGCCACTCAACCAGGCTGCTAATGGGAAGAGGTACTCAGTGACATGTATGTAGTTGAAATAGTGACAACATCTCAACACTTCCAAGAAATTGTATTAAAAGATATAATAATATAACTGTAAGTTAATTGAAATATAGATGCATGTATATTCAAGGGGTGAAATTGTATCCTTCCAGATCCTCTCTCTATCAAAACTGACTCTGTGGATAGTTCTACTTGCCCCTTCAGCTGAAATCTCAGGTCCTGGCCTCGAATTCTCTGCTCATTTTCAGTCCTTGGCTTCTAATTTCTCTCTTTCTTGTTCCTCTGTGCCCACTCACTAGGATGCCTCTGGCTTCTCCAGGGTTTGGGAATGGTAGTGGGGAGGAGAGGCAATGAATAGAAAGTTCTGTTTGGTTTGATACTGTCGTGAGTTGGCATCAGTGCTTTCTGTACTTGGTAAGTATTTAATGCTGACTCATTCTCTGTGGGTGTTTTGGAAGACCTTCCCACCTCCTTATTTCTTGGGAATCTGTGGATGTGGGTAAATCTACCTCGCTGACTGGGCTGTTGTATTCATCTCCCTCACTCTCTAGGAATCTAGTGGTTAACTCTATTGGGGTGTCCCTTCACCCCTCCAGAAATTCCTCTGGACAGGGTCAAAACCACCCCCTGGCCAAACTGCTCCAGAGTGGGAGATACTCTGGGTATGAAAGACCTGTCCAAAGTATCAATCTCTCTTTGCTCAACTATCAGAGTAGTTATCTGGCCACAAGCCACCGGATTTCTCAGCACAAATCTACAGACTGCCCAGGCTTCAGACTGGAGGGATACATACCAAGCTCTCTAAGTGGTTCTGCAGAAGCACCCTTTCCTGAGACATGAGATGGGTGGAGCTCAAAGCACATTGACAACAGTCCCCCTATATCCTATCAGAATTCTCTCTGCCTCTCCAACCTCTTTATAGACTGGAAGTCATATGCTGGTTTCTAGACATCTCTCTCACAAATTTGTATTTTTCTTAGCATGGTCATGGATGTTCTCAAGATGCCTCAGTCTGGGAGAGGAAAAAGTGAGGTGCTGCCCTCAAGTGGACTTACAGGCAGAAATGCTAAGGAGTGGTTGGTGTGAAAGAACAAGAAAGGTGTGTTCAGAGCTCCCTGGAGATACATACATTCCAGGGCTCCCAGGCATAAAGGGTGGTGAGGACTGGAGGCTTATGTCAGCAGAGGAGGTCAAGAACTAGTGAATATGGATTATCATCTTTAAAAAATTTTTTTTAATGTTTATTTTTGAGAGAGAGAGAGAGACAGAGACAGAGACAGAGACAGGGAGCAAGCAGGGGAGGGGTAGAGAGAGGGAGACCCAGGATCCCCTGAAGCAGGCTCCAGGCTCTGAGCTGTTAGCACAGAGCCCGACATATGGATTGAACCCACCAACTGTGAGATCATGACCTGAACTGAAGTTGGAGGCCTAACCGACTGAGCCACCCAGGTGCCCCTGAATTATCTTTAATGTGACCCATTTGTACCCACAAGATTATGTATGTCTTGGAAAATGCAGGTTATGTACAAAAAAAGTACAGCAAAGAAAATAAAATTCAGCTGTAATCCACCACCCTGAGTCTATGTGTTTGTGTGTGTGTAGAATTGCTATAGTATATTGCTATAATACTTTTATGACATATCATGAACGCTTCCCTTATTTAATATTTTCCAAAACATATTTTTTTAAATGGCAACCTAGTATTCCACTCACTGTATGGCTATGCCATAACTTAATCAATTTAATTTTGGACTTTCAGGTAATAAGTTCTTTCCTATTATGTACAACTCCCTAACAAATAACTTGCATTCTAAGACTTAGTGCAAGGCTCTGATTATTTTCTTGTGATAAATTAACAGATGTGGAATTTACTGGGTAATTTACATTCATATTCCTAATATGCATTACCCCATTTTCCTTCGGAAAAATTGTACTTGTTTAGCTCCCACTAGTAGTGTAGAAGGGTATCTGATAAAAGCCATTTTATATGAAAACCTTTGTTGGGTGAATATTATCCAGTATTGATGATCGGAATCAGGGCAGGACCGTGCTCTGCGCGCTGAGGGTTAGAAAGGCTGCCCTGGCAGGAATCCATGAGAACCAGCCTCCTCAGTTCAGTGTCCCGAGGTCTAAGTTCCTACACACTCGTTTATCAAAGAGCTTTCTCAGATTTTGCAAACACACACCAAAGCAGATCCAAAGGCAGCTCCGCTAAGACACTGGAGGGGGCCCTTTCCACCCCTCCCAGGCTCAATTTCTTCCCGGTCAAAAGGTGATACAATCCCTGCCCTGTCTGTCCTTCCAGGCTATCTTGGGACTCCAAAGAAATAAAAACGTGAAGGAGCGTAGTGCACTCGTATATTACTAAAAATAGAGTGCAAGGGAAGGGAGAGAGAAGTAGAGAGGCACTGCAAGGCTGGAGGCGGGAGGCTGACTCACTCAGAGCGCGCCCGGGCGGAGCGACTGGGAGGCGACTCCAGAGCAATTAAGGGGCTCCCGCGGGCCCTTCTCCGCTCCGGCCCCGCCCCCACAACAGACCACGCCCCAGCGACGGCCCCACCCCCGCGCCCGTCCCTCTCCCTCTGCAGACCCTTCCCCAGCGCCGGCCCCGCGCCCACTATAGACCCCCTCCCTCGGGCCAGCCCCGCCCCCACCTCATTCCTCTTCCCAGCTATGGCCCCGCCTTCGCCGCAGACTCCGCCCCCTCACCGGCTCCTCCCAACCACAGACCCCTCCCCCGTCAACCACACACCCCAGTTACTAATCCCTCCTCTGGCGGGCTCCACCTCCGACCCCTCCCGGAAGCGCCGGCATAGAGTCCACACATGGAGCCTGAGCCTAGAGCCTCCGAGGCCGCCCCTGAGGCGGCCGTGCTATTCGCCTGGGTACGTGACTCCGCCCCCGGGCCGGGGCCGCTGGGACTGAGGGGCGCCGAAGGGATGGGAGCTGGAGGCCTCCGCGTGGGCTGTGGTGGGCTTGGTGGCTGAGGTCCCGGCCGGGCTCTGGGCTGGAGGACCCTGGGCTGGGGCCTGAGGAGGAGAGGGTCGGGAGGCAGGGGTCCTCACGGGTGACTTAGGGGCCTGCTGGCTGGTGGGGTCCGAACCCGAGGGGCTGCGGCGCCGGGGGAAGCATCTGCCTCCTGGGCAGAGCGTGTGGTTCCGCCAGAGCCCTTAGGCCGGGCTAGCGCCTGGAGAGACGGCGTGGAGGTATCGCCCCGTCCCGGAGCCATTGTAAGGCCACCTGCGCTCCTCACCCTCTCGTTGCCCGGAGGATGCCGGCCCCTTCCCAGCCCCGCCCCAGCCTGGCGAGAGCACCGTTTGCTGCGAGGCCTGCAGTATTTGGCCGTGCACATTTGCTGATCTTCGTCTGTGACCGGATCTTGCCTGTGTTGGGGGCGTGGGTGTCTGCTTAATGTCAGTCTCTTTCGCTAGAAGCGTCACGAGGGGGGATGTATTGTGCCTGTCTTGTTCACGGTGCCTAGCAGATATTTGGACGGATGAATGAATGAGAGACCCTTTTGTATGCCTATGTGCTGGTCTTTGGGGGAAAAACACAAAACTGAAAGACCCAGCTCTGGCGTTGAGGGAGCGGGATAACACCTAGATTACTGTTAAAACTACCATGTATTTGACTAGTCAAAAAAAGGTAATGATCAGCACCAGGCAGCACTTGTTGAGTGTAAGCCTGCATATACCGGCAGAAGGGAGATCGTGGGGCCTGAGGTTGGCTGGCTGGCTGAGTACTGTCTTTGGGGTGGCACTTGAGCCGGGGGTGGAGTTGGGGTTGAATGTGTGCCTGCGGTGGGTGCTGGTGCTGGCTTTTCCCAGGCGGGAGACTGGGGTCTGGGTGTCAGATAGGGCCTTGTCTACTGCTTGGAGGCCTGATGGCCTTCCCGCTGCATTATATGTGTGGAGGGGTGTGTTAGTTTGCTAGGGCTGTCACAGAAAAATACCAGAGACTGAGACGTCTTAAAAAATGGATTTTATTTTCTTGTAGTTCTGGAGGCCAGAAGTCCAAGAGCAAGGTGTCTGGCAGGTTTACTTTCTTCTGAGGCCTCCTTCTTTGGCTTGCAGATGGCCGCCTTCTTGCTGTGTCCTCATGTGGCTTTTTCTGTGTTTGAGAGCATCCCTGTGTCTCCTTCCTATATTGGATTAGAGCCATACCTTTATGACCTCGTTTAACCTTAATTATCTTTTAAAAGGCCCTATCCCCAGATACAGTCACCTTCTGAGGTACTTGAGTCTAGGGCTTCAACAAATTAATTTTAGGGGAACACAATTCCCCTAACAAGGGGAAATTTACCTCCTTGGGGTTGTGTGTGTGTGTGTGTGTGTGTGTGTGTGTGTGTGTGTGTGTGTGTAGTATGTCTGGAGTGTTTGTAAGGAAGGGAGGCAAGTACGGCTAACATGTTGTATTGAATTTTTCTTTGTTTTGCTTTATCCTGGATTTCGGGCCTCTTGCTGTGTTTCAGAAATTGAGTGCCATAATTTGAGCCCCAAGTGCATGTGTCTCTCTCACTTTCTGTTCAACAGCTTGTAGTCCTGGTAATGGGGCAGCCACAGAGATCTCCGGCCTGATGGAGGCATCCTGTGCATATGTACTCCACAGCATGCACATCTTTCATTTGATCTTTCCTAGGTAGGGCCTCATCAGATCATATATTCTTTCACTATATTCACTCTAAAATATATATACACTTTCTCTGGGGCAGCATAGTTTCAGATGCATTTTCAGGGAAAGTGGCAGTGAACAAAACAAAGTTCTTGCCCTCATTGAGTTTACCTTGCAGTAGGGGAGGTAGACAGTAAAACAACTAAGCAAATGTAATGTCAGGGAGTTCTATGAAGAAAAAGCATAAAAAGGGAATAAAGTGATGGGGTGCTATTGTAGATACATTCATACAGTTAGTGTCTTGCCAGGTAAGATCAGGGCTGAATTTCACCAAAAATCCTTAGGGACATGGTATAGCTTAGTGAAAGGAGGAGGGCATATCTGACTTCTTGCCTTCCCAGCTATGCAGCTATGCAACTTAACCTCTCTGAGACTTAGTTTCTTCATCTGTAAAATGAGAGCCATAAATGTCTATCTCCTCTGTTATTGTGAGAATTAAGGGTGAATACTAAGTATTGAGGAAGCAGTCAGTAATTGGCAGCTAATACTGCCCCTGAGGGCCTCTTGGACCTGTGCCCTTGCCATAGCTTGCTTTTTCAGCTTGGAGTCCTTGCAGCCCAGGATGGCTATGAAATAGACCATGAGGGGCAGGAGTTTGTATGTATGTATGTATTTTGGGTAGTTATTTTAAATTATTTTTCCTCATTAAAATGTCTTAGAAAACAAACACATTTGGAAGGTTTTACTACTTATCTCTAGGAAGAACCAGCCAGGAGTAATTATAAGGAATTATGAGGATTTCTGAAATCTAAAGATTTTTCTGCAGGTCTACAATTCTTTATCTTCAAGTTTGAATACAAAAAACAAAACAAAACAAAAACCTCCAAAACTCAAACTGACCTGACATAATGCTATTTATAGTCTATGTGCAGTTAATGTATTTGTACCTTTTACTGCAGAAATAATACTATTTTGCTTATGGGGTGCTGCTCCTGGACCTTGCAGCAGTATATATGATTTATATACAGTATTATTATTTTTAAGCCTATAAAAGCCTGAATCTGAAATACATCTGGCAGCAAGAGTTTTGGATTTGGGATTCTGGACTGTTATTTCATAATAACAAAGATAGACATATTGCCCACCAAGGGGAAATCTGTTCCCTTACAGGAATCTCACCATGTGAATCTTAGAGTCTCAAAGCATTGTACTTGGAAAGGCCCTTAGAGATCATTGCCAACCTCTTTCACTGTACGATGAAATAACAGTGAGGTGACCTGCTTGAGGGCACAAAGCCCTCAGCTAACTTTGATTAAAGAAGTCCTTGCCAGTTTTCTCAGTGAGGACATGAGAAGGGACAAGTCCAGTGCATTTCCCACCCACTTGGCTGCTATTTCCTTTCCTTATTTCTTTTCTTAGCCTCCCTAGAGAATTGGCTTTTATCACAAGGAACTCCCATGCTGTCTCCCAGAGGCAACACATGTGGGCTGGGGCATTAGAAGGAGAAGGCGAGGAATATCTTTGGATAAATAGTGGATGCTAAGAGCTCCTCTCATGTGGAAATCGTCATGTTCTGGGTATAGGGCCACTGTCTAAGTATGGGTTGCATATAACAACCTCTTAAGAATGAGCTTATGAAATCTCATCTGTTAGAGGCTCTGGGAGGTATGTCAGGATGAGAAAGATAGGGACAGGTAAATGCACAATGGCAGTTGTGTTTCCTGTACTCTTTCATCCTTGCCTTATTTATCCCTAGGGTGCAAATAGCTACGGGCAACTTGGCCTTGGCCACAAGGAAGATGTGCTTTTGCCCCAGCAACTGAATGACTTCTATAAACCTGAATGTGTCAGGAGGATCATGGGAGGAGGGGGCCACTCTGCTATTGTCACAGGTAACATCCTTCTGGAGTAGATATTTCTTATTTAGACATTTCTCCCTAGCGTATTGTATTGCCATCTTTCATCCTTTTGTATTTTGCAGAGGAAAACATTTTTGTGAAAAAGCCAAGTTACCAGTAGAGAATTCTAGATTGTCAGAGCTGAAAGCCCTTCAGAGATCTAGGCTCTCCACCCCCATTTATACAAATGAGGCTTGGAGAGGAAAACCAGTTGCTTAAGGTTACAAGACAAATTAATGGCGGAGTTGCAACATATACCACATTTCATACAATATATTGTCATTTAACTTTCACATGTTAGAGTTAGAAGTCTTTGCAGTTAGAGTGAATATTCCTTGAGAGCAAGAACTTTGTATTTTCTTTAATTTCCTTCATAATACCTATGATAGTACTTAATGAGTACTCCAGGTGCCATGATATTGGAAAGGATGGTGTATTGAATCCTGATTAAGAACATGAGTTCTGGATTCAACTGCTTGGGTTCAAATCCTGGTTCTGTTATTAGCTGTGTGGCCTTGGGCAAATTAATTTCTCTGTGCCACTTTTCCCTCTGTTACATGGGGATAAAAATGATGAATGAAGCGAATCAGTGAACTACAGGGCTGCATTATGACTTTCATGGGTCCTTGGCACTCTTGCCTTTGTGGACCCCTTCTTCTTTAAAGAAATATTAAGAACTATATTTTACGACAGCTTTGATATAAAGATTAGTATAATCCAGGCTAGATTTAGCATTGTGTATTCATTATTATTGCATTTATTTATTTTTTTTATTTTAGAAAAATATAAGATTAAAACATTTTTGTGGGGCTCTGAAAGTATCGTGGGCCCTAGGCATTCTGCCTAAAGGATAAATGGGCCCCACAGATAAAGCTCTTACAAGAATACCTGGCATATTATAAGTTCTAAATAAATGTTGGCTTTTCTTATCATAGTAGATGCTCTATTTGGTGATTGGCCACTGCTCTAGGACTTGGAGTTTTCATATAGATGCTAGACTTGAGCCCCTTTGCCCTATGCCATTTGGGCCAGCGCACATTAACGTACATGGCTTATTAACGCGGGTGGGAAAAAATTTATTGGGTTTGTGACTGCAGCTAATTAGTAAAATACTTTTACTCGCTTTGACAGTTGTAATTTCCCCTGTGCACACCATCACCAAAGCTTTTGCTTTCTGCAGATGAAGGAGGCCTTTTTGTTTGTGGCCTGAACAAAGATGGGCAATTGGGGCTTGGTCACACAGAAGATGTTCTGTATTTTACCACCTGCAGATCCCTCCTTGGCTGTCCTGTCCAACAGGTGGCCTGCGGCTGGGATTTTACCATTATTCTCACAGGTGAGTTCACTCATGGGTAAATCTTTATCACCACAAAGGCATTGGGTGAGAAGAACTGGATGGTGGTGATACTGATTAAGTGAAAGTCTCTTTATGTGTAAACATACATACAAATTTCTCTTTGGTTGTTGAGGAAAGTTGTGGGTGCCTTTTGCAAGGAGAGTTTGAACAGCAAAATTTTGGGCTGGAAAACTTTTACTAGAGACTAGGGAAGAGACTGGATCACCTTTGGTGGCTACTTCCTGTCCCAGAAATTCACGATAGCTGTGTGCCTGGGCTAGCTGGCCATTAGTACCGGTGAAGGGTTACTCATGGGGAAATGTGGTGGGGAAGCAGGAGGAAGTCAGCGGTCACACAACAGTGATGGCAGCTTTTCCCCCACTGAAGGATTAAAAAAAAAAAAAAAAAAAAAAAAAAAAGGTTGGGCACAACTCTTTGCTCTCTGCAAAGCCAGATAGCAGAATAGGGTGTAGAGGGATATGGCCAAAGGGCTAATAGGATAATGCTCTTGGGAGCAGCTAGCAATAGTTACTTTTTGTCAGCCGACTTCTCCCCAGAAGTAGTTTTGTCCTGTCTAGCTTGCCATTCTGGATGGAGAAGACCATGTATAGTTTCTGACTAGACTCCCTCTTTGACACAGTCATCTGGCAAGGGCATTTTCTGACCAAATCCTCCCCACCCCACCCTTGTAGATTCTTATGTGCACAGCTCAGATCCCAAACTTCCACACATAGCTTCAATTACTGTTCCTTACCTATCCCTGTTGTTGCCTTGTCTTTTATTCTCCACATTCTCCATACTTTTCTTTCTAGAAATACCAAGCAGAATGTTGTTCTCTCTCTGGAACAGTCCCTTTTTCTGATGACTCATATCCTTTCTTCAAAACCCTGCTCAGGCATCAGCATCTCTCTTTTGCAGAGGGATTCTGTAATAGGTGAATTTGGTACTAATAACCCTGAATAGTAGCCATCATTTCTGAAGTGCTTTTTGTGGACCATGTTGGGGTTGTAGGGAGTCTGTGAATAACACTCTATTTCCTGCTCACTTTTGGAACCAATTGTGAGAAAGGTGGAGAGCAGTCAGATAGCTGGAGATCACACTGTTGGCTTTTCACTGACAAAGGCTATGTTGGAGAACAGGGTTAATGGTCAGGCCAAGTGCTTCTGCTAATTCTCCTCTGATCCAGAGTTATTCTGCAAACAGTAGGTTATCTCTGTAGGGGAAACACTTACTGTGCATCAGTCTAGAGTACCTGAGAGGAAGGTGCCAAGCCACACATGCTCTTCCTTCTCCCAAACTTATCAGTTGGTTAAGTTACCCCTTTTCTCCTGGAAAGCAGGGAGCATACGAAGGGGCAGGGAGAGAGGCCTGGAGTGTTAAAATAATGAAAATTATGTCACATGGAAACATGAAAAGTGGGGCGTGGGGCATCAGTATCCCATCCCAGCACCAGGCTAATGTTCTATAGCAGATAAGCTGCCATTAATTAGGTAGTGTGATAGAGAATCTGTAAAATGCTTAGCCCAGTGCCTAGTGTTTTTATTCCTAGAGGAACAATAAAAGCAGGGACTGTGGTTTGAATGTGCTAAAGTGTAAGTCCCTCTTCCTCCTCTCATTCCCTTTGCTCCTCCCATCCTTCAACATTTACTCACTGGTCAAAGATATCTTACTTCTGAGGTTATGATTTAAATATTTGATTTGCAGAAAATGGTCAAGTTCTGTCATGTGGATCCAACTCCTTCGGCCAGTTAGGAGTTCCTCATGGCCCTCGAAGATGTGTGGTTCCCCAGGCCATTGAGGTAAGGATGGCACCTCGTATATAGCTGACCCACATACTATTGAAGTGTTTCCCTCCCCAGACTAAGAGACTAGCTGAGTCCCTGAAAAGCCATGGGCCACTTAGAATTTAAGTTGAAAAACTTAGGTTCTTCTGGGAAGGATTAAGTTGGGGGGATGGAAGCTGTTAGTGAAAAACCTCTGTTAGTCCTCATACACATTATGAATGTTTGTGAAATAAAACAATGAAGGTAATATATGTCATAAAGGCATATTAATGACATTTTACAATACTAAAATTAGTAATAATGGGAACTATGTTAGAAACAGGTCCTGATAGAAGCAACTTACCTAAAGACACTAAGGTTGGCAAATAGTACATAGGCCAGTAGCGCCCAATAAAAATATGGTGTGAGTCACATACGTAACTTAAAATTTTTAGTGGCACTATTCAAAGAGTAAAGAGAAACAAGTGGAATTAATTTTTTAAAATAACAGCTTTATTGAGATGTAATTTACATGCCATAGAATTTACCCTTTAAAAATGTATAATTCAGTGGTTTTTAGTAGATTCACAGAGATGTGCAGCCATCAGCATTATCTAATTTTAGAACATTTTCATCACCAAGAAAGAAACTGTGTACCCAATGGCAATTACTTCCCATTCTGCCCTCCCCCAGCCCCTGGCAACCACTAATCTGTCTCTGTGGATTTGCTATTCTGGGCATTTCATATAAATGGAATCATACAATATGTGGCTTTTTGTATCTGGCTTCTCTCATTTCACATGATGTTTCAAGTTTCATTCATATTGTGGCGTGTAGGTGAAATTAATTTTAATAAATCCAGTGTATTCAATGGATTATTTCATTTTATATGTCACTAATGTAAAAATTTCCTAATGAGATACTTTATATTCTCCATTTTTTTTAAGATTATTTATTTTGAGAGAGAGAGTGTGTATGTGTACATGCTAGTGGGAGAGCGGCAGAAAGAGAGGGAGAATCTTAAGCATGCACTCTCCTATCCGCATGGAACCTGATGCAGGCTTGATTCCATGACCTGTGAGAACATGATCGGAGCTGAGATCAAGAGTTGGACGCTCAACCAACTGAGCCACCCAGACGCCCCTATATTATCTACTTTATACTAAGTTGAACTCTGGTGTGCATGTTGTACTGTGAGTGATCTCAGTTCATACCTACTCACATTTCGGCTCTTTAGTACCTGCATGTAGCTAGTGGCTTCATAGTGGACAGCACAGGACTAGACAGGACTCCTGGCCCTAGTTCAGAGCCCTTTCCTCTGCATCATGTTTAAAATGTACACATTTTTGTGACATTTATATGATAAGTAGTCATAAGAGGGCTGTGGAATTTTGAAAGAAATATGCTGGGATCTAAAATGAGTTCACCACCTAAGCTGCTCACGTCTAGCTAATTTTCTTGAACTCTGACTCAGAGTGGGAGATCTGTTTTCACTGGAGAGAGCTTGGTCAGCTCCTGTCATGTTGCTGAATTACAATTGCTGGTCTGTGGGATAGTATTTGAGGTCATGATCTCCACAGTGTTGTAGTGTGTTTGGGCTGCTGTAACAAAAATACCATAGATTGAATGGCTTAAGCAACAAACATTTATTTTTCACATTTCTGGAGGCTGAGAAGTACAAGATTGGGGTATCGGCAGATTTGGTGTCTAGTGAGGACCCCGTTCCTTGTTCATAAACACTTATTTCGCTGGACAGAGTTGCCCTCTGGGGCCTTTCTTATAAGGGCATTTATCCCATTCATGAGGGCTCCAGTCTCATGACGGCTCCATTCTCATGACCTAATTAATAACTTCAAGAAGACCCCATTTGCAAATACTATCACATTGGGTAATAGGTTTCAATATATGAATTTCAGGGGCACGGAAACATTGAGTATGTAGCACATGATATGCACAGAAATCTAGACTCTATAGTCACTTGTAGGAAGTGTTACAGTTGCCAATTACAAATGGATGGTTTTTTTAAGAACCTATATACATTGTAATTAATTTAGCTTGGGTCACATGATTAAAGAAGACAGAGGAAAACAATGGTTAAAATATGTTGGATGACAGAATCAGGAGGTAAAAACATTTGGGATACATCAAGGCTGTATCCTCTTGAACAATGGGAGGAATGTGGCAAAGTGAAATATAGTAGAAATTCATTCATTTATTTAATAGCAACTATTGGGTATGTAGGTGCTGGGTTTAGGCAGTGGGGACAAAGGTGAGGGTCTTAGTATTTGAGGTCTTAGAATTTAGTGGTACATATTAGATATAGAGACACCTAAATGTTAAACTATGGTAGATGCAGGTGTAGCCTCAAAGGAGGGAATATTTTAAGTCTTTCTAGGGGGAGGTGGAGTGAGAACAGGCTTATACAGAGTCTTGAAAGTTGAGTAGAAATTTACTTGACTTGAGATAGGATGCATAGAATGGATACAAAAGAAGAGCATTCCAGACAGAAGGAACTGTGTAAGCAAGGGTGTAGAAGCATGAAATATCAGGGTTTGAGATACTGCAAGCAGTTTAGTATGACTGGAATATAAGGAAGTGGTAGAAATTCTATTGGGGAGGGGACAGTCAGGGAGGTGGTGCATGGCAAACGGTAAGAACAGTGTGTTAGGTCGGGGCCCGAAGGGGTAGTGAGGAGGAAGATTATTCAGGACACTCTTGCTAATAATCCAGACAAGAGGTGATCCTGGTCCAAACTAAAGCCATGGCAGTGGGGATGGAGAGGAAGGAATGGAGGTGAGTTGAAGAAATTGAGGAGATTGAATCTACATGTAAAGCCCTTTAGTTGTTGTTGTTTTAAAGAGAAAATACTTAAAGGACAATATGTTCAAGTTGTGTTAGTAGTAAGATTTGATCTTCCCCAAAGCTAATTTGGTTGTGGGTTGTATTAACAGAAATATAGTCTCTAAAAGAAGGGAAGCCAGAGTCCTGTCCTTTTTTGTGCTAATCAGACTGCATATGGGATGTTGTATTCTGTTGATTTAGTGCTTAGGTCCTGGGCATAAAGGTGAATAAGACGTAGATCCTGCCATCGAGGGTCCTAAAGTTTAGGAAGGCCATGTGGATCTGTAAATAAACACATGTAGTAAAGCTGCAGAGGGGCCATGATTGATGCATATACAACCGCGGCCCCGCCCGCCCCGCTTTTTTTTGACAGAAAAAGAGAGAGAGGGAGCGTGCACACGCACGCATGCCCAGGGGAGGGGCAGGGAGAGAGAGAGTCTTAAGCAAGCTCCATGCCCAGTATGGAGCCTGACATGGGGCTCGATCTCATGACCATGAGATCATGACCTGAGCCAAAGTCAAGAGTTGGACGCTTAACTGACTGAGCCACACAGGTGCTCCTATACAGTCTCTTTTAAAAGAGGGAGATTGCGGGGCGCCTGGGTGGCTCAGTCGGTTAAGCGGCCGACTTCAGCTCAGGTCACGATCTCGCGATCTGTGAGTTCGAGCCCCGCGTCGGGCTCTGTGCTGACCGCTCAGAGCCTGGAGCCTGTTTCAGATTCTGTGTCTCCCTCTCTCTCTGCCCCTCCCCTGTTCATGCTCTGTCTCTCTCTGTCTCAAAAATAAATAAACGTTAAAAAAAAATTAAAAAAAAAATAATAAAAGAGGGAGATTGAGTAACCAGAGCACATTTAGAGGAGAGAAACCAAGAAGGGAATGGAATTTGAAACCAGGGGATCACTGATGGAATTGGGGATGTTTGGCCAAAAGAAGAGATATATATGTATTAGTTATCTACAGTGTCATAAATTACTCTAAATTTAGCAACTTTAAACAACAGGTATTTACTATCTTAGTTTCTGAGGGTCAGAAATCTGGGCACAGCTTAGCTGGTCTCATGAGGTTGCAACTCATGAGGTTCAGTGCATTTCTATGGGGTTGTTCAGACATGGCATCTGGCTTCCTCCAGGAGTGATTTGAGAGTGAGGCCAAGCAGGAAGCCTCAGTGCCTTTTATCACCTAGTCTCTAAGCCACTCATCACTTCTTTATTCTTTTCACTGGAAGCAAGTTGCTTAGTCCAGACCACATTCAGCAAGAGGGGAATTAAGCTCCAGCTCCACATCTTGAAGGGGTGGGTCTCAAAGAATTTGAAGACTTAGTTTTAAAGTCACCACAAGTGGGGCGCCTGGGTGGCGCAGTCGGTTAAGCATCCGACTTCAGCCAGGTCACGATCTCGCGGTCCGTGAGTTCGAGCCCCGCGTCAGGCTCTGGGCTGATGGCTCGGAGCCTGGAGCCTGTTTCCGATTCTGTGTCTCCCTCTCTCTCTGACCCTCCCCTGTTCATGCTCTGTTTCTCTCTGTCCCAAAAATAAATAAACGTTAAAAAAAATAAATAAAGTCACCACAAGATATCTTAGAGAGGACATGACAGTGGTCTTCGTCTTTGGAAAGCATTGTGAAAAGCTGTAGGCAGATGTTTGGCTCCACCTAAGGAGATAAATGGAACTGCACAAAGATGGAATAGGCACCTGGGGAAGTAGTGAGGCTGTGCCACAGGAAGTAGGTGCTTGGCAGGGGTTGGATGATGATTTGTGGGGGGTTGTGGAAGGTATCTGGCATTGAATAGAGATTGGACTAAATCAAAGGTCGTCCAGCTAGAACCCTTGGTAAATAAATCTTCATTGGAACGTAGCCATGCCCATTCATTCATGTATTGTCTGTGGCTGCTTGTATGCTACAATGGCAGAGTAGAGTACTATGACATAAACCATATGGCCTGCAAAGTCTAAAGTATTTACTATCTGGTCTTTATTGGAAACAGTTGCCAACTCCTGGACTGGATGACTTTGAAGGTCCCTTGCGGCCCTGAGACACATTGTGATATATTATTTTTAAGAGATTTTTCCTTTTAGGGATACATACAGAAGTATGGAGGGATGGAAATGTTGGGAGTTGGGGACTCTAAACCAATCAGACATGTAATGAGGGCTGTGCTGCATTGTGTCATGGCATAAATTCCAAAGCATTTTGCAGATGGGTGATTCTAAGACCTCAGCCCTTTTCTTTGTTTTCACAGCTCCTGAAAGAGAAGGTTGTTTGCATTGCTGCTGGACTGAGGCATGCTTTAGCTGCTACAGGTGATCATTTTGCTTTTATTTTCAAAATAGGGATATCACTAGGAGAAGCAGCGCTTTAGAGCAAACAAACTTTAAGGAGTAATTCAGAATGTCCTGCTGTGCTGCATTTCTGATTAAATGGAGAGGACATAAGGTCAAAGTCATGTGGGAAATCTTTAGCAGGTAGGGTGGAAAGAAATGAAGTTTTCTAGCTCTTTATTATGTTCTAGGCATGATGCTAGGTTCTCTTGATTTAATTAATACCTTATTTAATCCTCACAACCCTGCAGTGATGTGAGTTACATTTTTACATGTGAGGAAACTGAGGTCCGAAGAGGCTGAAGGGCTTGTCTAAGGTTACACAGGGGGTAAGGTAGTAAAAGGTAGAGCTGGGAACAGAGTCTGAGGTGGTGTAGTTTCCAAGGCCCCCATTCTTTGCTGTGAACTCCACTGCTTGCCTAGTGCATTTTAATGTTTATTAGTTTAAAAGCTTCAAATGAGCTTGTCTCCTGTACTGTGAGAGGGTGGTGATGGACGTAGGGCTGACAGTGTGTGTGAGGTTTGAAGGTGGCAAGTGGAGAGAGGTGGTCATCTGCAGAAGAGCAGTGGCCCTTTTTTCTTCCCCAGGCTCATTTTTCTGCTCCCACTCTCGCGGGGTGAAGTGCAGCCCTAACTGGCTGTGGCAGCTGAGGCTCAAGTGTGGATGCATCCAGTCGTGGCCTGGGGAAGGTGGAGGAGGGGAGGAAGAGTCTGGTGCAGCACTGTACTGGTGTCGCCTGGGGCTTAATGTTGCTCATATAGTAAAATTTTTCTTAACCCTATTATTTTGAGATATTTGTCGATTTACATGCAGTTGTAAGAAATAAAATACATCTCATGCACTGTTTTCCCAGTTTCTCCCACTGGTAACATTTTGTGAAACTGTAGTGCAACAGCCCAGCCAGCCTTGATACGGTCAGGACACAAACAGTTCATTGCCACAGCCATCCTGCCTGTGGCCCTTTTATAATACCCATTTTTATACACCCTTTTATATGGCTTTTATACACTTTTATGCATCTATTATACATCCACTTTCTACTTACCCTCACCCCTTCTTAGCTCCTGGCAAGAACATTATATAAATGATATCATACGATATATAATTCTTTAGGGTTGGCTATTTTTGCTCAGCATGATTCCCTGGAGAGTCATCCAAGTTGTGAGTATCAATAATTTGTTCCTTTTTATTGCTAAGTAGTAGTATTCTATGTTATAGATGTACCACTGAATTAGTCATCTCAGGCTGCCATAACGATATACCACAGACTGGGTGGCTTAAACAACAGGAATTTTCTCACAGTTACAGAGGCTACAAGTCTGCGATCCAGATGCCATGAGGGTTGGTCTCTGGTGAGGCCTCTCTTCCTGACTTGTAGATGGCTGCCTTCTTGCTATGTCCTTGCAGGGCATTTCCTCTGTGCGCTCATGCAGAGAGGGAGACATCTGGTGTCTCTTCTTTTTTATAAAGACACCAGTTCTGTCAGATTAAGGCCTCACTCTTATGACCCATTTAACCTTTATTACCTTCTTACGGACTGCTCCAAATACAGTCACACTGTAGATTAGGGCCTCAACATATGAATTTTTGGGGGCACAACTCAGTCCACAACAACACAGTTTCTTTCACCATTCACCCACTGAGGGACATCTGGTTGTTTCTAGGTTCTGGCTATTAAGTATAAAGTTATAAACATTGTGGGCAAGTTTTTATGCAAACATAAATTTTCATTTCTCTGGATAAATGCCCAGGAGTGTGATTGCTGAGTTGTATGGTAGTGATTACATCTTATAAGCAGCTTCTCCTCTTAGATTAGTGGGACTGGAGAATGGCCTATTAATGGTTTAATTCCCCCTTTCCTACCAACTTTCTGTGATTGCTAGTCTTATGTATACATTTCTGTCCAGTTACAAAGCAGTACGGTTTCCATTATGTGTTTGATTAACTTAATTGTAAGTCCTCCTCTCCCATTTAATCTGTAAATACTTCTGCAGGCATCTCTAAATGATAAGGACTCTATCGAAAACATTAACAAAATGCCATCATCATACCTACAAGAAAACTAACAATAAATCTGTAATTTGATCAAGTATCCAGCGTTTACATTTTCTTGACTGTCTCAAAAATATATTTCTTAACAGTTTGTTTAAATCAGGGTTTGAATTATGTCTCTACACTGCAGTTGGTGGATATGTATGTCAAGTATCTCTACTTTAAAAAATATATATTTATTCCTCTTAATTTTTTTATTATGATAAAATATACATAACACAATTTACTGTCTTAGCCATTTTAAATGTACGGTTGAGTGATGTTAAGTACATTCACGTTACTGTGCAGCCGTTACCACCGTGTATCTCCAGAACTTTTTTTATCTTGTGAAACTGAAATGATATCCACTAAACAATAACTCTCCATCCCCCCTTTCCCCCAGCCCCTGGCAACCACCATTCTACTTTCTGACCCTGTGATTTTGACCACTCATACAGGTACCTCACATAAGTGGAATTGTATAGTATTTGTCTTTTTGTGGCTCATTTCACTTAGCATAATGTCCTCGAGGTCTGTCTATTTTGTAGCATGTGTCAGAATTTTCTCCCTTTTTAAGGCTGAATAATATTCCATTACTTGGATATGTCACATTTTGCTTATCCATTCACCGGTTGACAGACGCTTGTGTGGCTGCCATGTTTTAGCTATTGTGAATACTGCCGCTATGAATGTGGGTGTACAAATATCACGTTGAGATCCTGCTTTTGGTTCTTTAGGATATATACCCAGAAGTAGAATTGCTGGATCATATAGTAATTCTATTTTCATTTTTTTGAGGAACTGCCATACCCTTTTCCACAATGGCCATACCATTTTAATTTCTGCCAGTAGCGCACAAGGGTTCCAAATAACTTCACATCCTTGCCAACATTTGTTACTTTGTTGTTTTTTTTTTTTTAAATAGTAGTCATCCTAATGACTGTGAAATGGTACCTCATTGTGGTTTTGTTTTGCATTTCTCTTATAATGAGTGATGTTGAGCATCTTTTCATATCTGCATTTCACCATTTGTATATTTTCTTTGGAGAAATGTCTATTCGAGTCCTTTGCTCATTTTTGGAATCAGGTTTTTGTTGTTGAGGGTTTTTTTTTTTTTTTTTTTTTTTAAAGTAGGCTTCATGCCCAGTGTGGAGCCCAATGCAGGGCTTGAACTCATGACCTGAGATCAAGACCTGAGCTGAGCTCAAGAGTCAGACGCTTAACGGACTAAGCCACCCAGGTGCCCCTGTTGTTGTTGAGTTTTAAGAGTTCTGTATATATTCTGATTATTAATCCTGTATCAGATGTCTCAAGATTCATTTTGCTCCCTTTTTTACCCTTTTGCAATTTATTTGTGGAAGAGATGGTAAATTTTGTATTCAACAATTGTGTTTTTTTTTAATGTTTATTTATTTTGAGGAGAGAGACAGAGTGTGAGTGGGGGAGGGGCAGAAAGAGAAGGAGACCCAGAATGCAAAGCTGGCTCCAGGCTCTGAGCTGTCAGCACAGAGCCCGATGTGGAGCTCAAACCCAAGAACTGTGAGATCATGACCTGAGCTGAAGTCAGATGATTAACTGACTGAGCCACCCAGGTGCCCCTGTATTATTTGAGTATTGTGTTTTGCTCACATTGTTCTCAGTCATCATCACTTATGTTTCACAAAGCAGACTTGTCTGTTTACAGCCTAAAGGACTGTTGTTTGTAGGATACGTTGAGAGGAGTGGAACCTTAATGTGCTGTTGGGTGACGGATCCTAGTTACACACATCTGACTGTAGATTAAATATATAAAATGTCATCTACACATTTGTATGAGGTTCAGAACATGGGCACATGAATTAGATTCAGTGGATAGGGAAATAAAAGACCATTCCACTGAAGTAATGACTATTAAGAAGCTATCTTGCAGTCATAAATATGTATTTATTTGGTAATTAGGAGTCATTGAATTTATCTTGGTGTAGTGGAAAAGGCACTGCATTAGGTGTTAGGAGAGCTGAGTCCTAGTATTTTCTCTGCTACTAGCTCCCAAGGATGACCGTGGGCAGATCACATCCTCTCTTCCAGACCTCAATTTTCTCACCTATTAAATGTGAGGAATGGACTTGATAATCATCAGGGTTCTTTCCTGCTTGGTCTGGAGTTTGAGTTGTCCTTTCAGGTTAGTCATGAATAAGGTGTTGTTCTAGTAATTTGACTCTGAAAGAGCCATATGTCCTGGAATTTTTTGGAGGGAGTTTTAGTATGTGGGAATTTTCTTGAATGGTCTTAAATTGCCCTGAAGATTGGACTTGTGATTGACTTGGTGATAACCAAGCCATAGGGCCCCTCGAAGCCCTGAGCCTGTCCCTAGTAGGCGTGTTAACGAGAATGAATTGAGAATCTCCCATGACAGCGAGGCTCAAAAAACAATCTGGTAGTAATCCCATTAAGCATTTTCTTCATTTCCTCCTCTGTTCCATTGGGAAGCAAGTGGCATTGTGTTCCAGTGGGGAACTGGTTTGGCATCATCTGGACGGCGGTTATGCCCTGGGCAGACTCTCCCATTGTTTTTGACAGCAAAGGAGCCAAGCAGAGTGACAGGTAAGGCCCTTATTTCTTGAGTCCTATATTTATTCTTTGTCAAGAAATAGTGACACACACAGGCAGGAAATGGGTAAATGGAATCTTGCTTTTGCTGTTTCTTAGTTCCTCTGTCTTAAGTCTCTGTGTTGGCTGGTCTGTTAGTCTTGTTAGACTTTTTGCGAACCCAGTAAAAGTACCCTTCCTCGATGCCAGAGTTTGCAGCCCGTTGAGAGATAGATGCGAGTCAGTTAAGTGGAGACCAGAATAGTAGCACTAGAACTGTTAATAGTTAGGTTGGAAGACATGACTTAGGTGTTTGGAGATAATGTGTAGCAATAGTGAGCCTCTAGATTCTGAATCCCAGATTGGATTTACTCACCAGGCACTGTGGCAGCTGCATGGCGTCAGCCCCGCTAAGCTCACTGCATGGCTGGGAGCACATGAGGAGGCACCCTCTCTGCAGGTAGGCACATCCCAAAGGGAGAACCTAGAAGGACTGTGCCTCACATGCCCAGTTCCTCTTTCCCAAAAGGAGAGCAGGAGTGAGTGAGGAGGTAGAGAGAGGGGCCAGGAGTGTTACTCTAGGGAAATCTCTGTACATGGGCACATGAGTAGGTAGTGAGCACTATGCCCATGGGTCTGTTGGTGTGTCTGTGTTGGTCATTTAGCCTGTAGGCTTTCTCTCCTGTTTTTCACTCTGGGGTTTCACTCTGGGGCCCAGCCTCTTTCGGCTTCTCTCTCTGCTCACCTCTCCCTCTGCTCTGTGCTCTTCACTGTGGGCCCCTCTCTTTCTCTGTATATAGCACCATGTCTGTATCTCCTCTTCTTCCTTTCTTGCTCTCTTACTTTGTGGCCCAGTCTTCTGAGTGTTGGCTGTAGGAAAAACTTGCACAGGAAACCTCTACTCTCCTCTAGGTGAGAGCAAAGGAGGAATTTTTGAGGGTGGGATAGGAAGTGGGGAAAGAAGGGAAGGGAAAGCCATGGTGGGAGTGATGCACAAGGTGTTGGGGTCGTTCTGATTTTCCTAAGTCCTGGAGTCTCTCCTGTTCAGCGGGCAGTGAGATTGGTCACCCTGAAGCCCAGTGGTGGAGTTGGGGAGGGTACTCTTAGAGAAGGAGAAGGGGGCACTGAGTGCTAGATAGGCAGTCCAACTCGCATGACCTTGAAAGCATTCATAAAATAAACTCATACTTCCCAGACATTTTTTCCTGCCTCATCTAGGTATTCACTGCTCCCTGGGCATTTCCTGTTTTCTCATTCCTCTGTGTCTATGGGTAAGCTGTTAACCCTGTCTGAAATGTCTTTTCCTTCCTGTTCCTTCTGGTAATCTTTATTCTGTTGTGATCATTTTTCAAAGCATAGCTCAGATACAGCTTTCTCAGTGAAGAGTCTTCCCTCTTTAGACACCATTGCATTTTCTTCACATGCCTGGATAGCACAGTGTACTGCATTATTATGAATTGTTTATATGTTTTCCCACATGCCAAAGACTGAGCTTTTTCAGGGTAGGAACTGTGTCTGCTTTCTCTTTCAGCATAGGACTTGTAACTGGAAGAAATCAGAAATGCTTTTATTTGATTTAAATGACTTGTTTGGGTTCTGATTAGGGCACAGCTTACGTTCCAAGTTGATTGGGGGAGTTTTATGATGAGACGTTAGAATAGATCGTGAACTTCCTGCCCTCAGTCTTTCCCTTTTTATTCCTCCATCTTTACTTACTTGCCACTGCTTCTGGAGCTGCAGCCCTGGGTGTCCTTTCCTTGCCTGACCACAAGGCCTCTTGCTTCCTCTCTGATGAATGTGTTGGAAACACCTGTTTTGTCCCTTTCTCATTCTATAGGGTACTTGAAGGTGTGAAGGGCATTTTATTAAGACAGTAGTTAATTAAACAAAGTGTCAGAAAAGACTGGGGCACCTTGGGTGGCTCAGTTGGTTAAACATCCGACTTCAGCTCAGGTCATGATCTCACGGCTCGTGAGTTTGAGGCCCGTGCCAGGCTCTGTGCTGACAGCTCAGAGCCTGGAGCCTGCTTCAGATTCTGTGTCTCCCTCTCTTTCTGCCCCTCCCCGCTCGTGCTTTGTCTGTCTCTCTCTCAAAAATAAATAAACGTAAAAAGTGTCAGAAAAGAGTTGCAGAATAGACTGTATTTCTCTGCATGTTAGACCCAGTGACCACAGTTTCTAGCAGAGTTGGTTGGGATTATAACTTGTCAGTGAAGACAGTATAATTAAGGGAGAAAAAGTGCTGGATTTGGAAAGCAGGTTCAAATTCTTAGTTCTGCCTGTGTGTTCTTTGGAGTTTTGGGTTTGCCTGCATGTGATGGCAGCTGAATGTATGAGATCTTGTTGCTTCTAGGCCTGCTGATGGACAGAGCTAGGAGATAGACATGTGCACACACATATTTACACATATGTACACCCGTGTCTATTTGTCTGCTTCTACCAGGAGCTATGATGGTTTACAATGATTTCTCTAAGACAATCCACTATCCCATGGTCGATTCTAGCCTTCCACCTTTTTATGTCTGTACCTTTCCTCTTGTCTCTGCTAGTGAGAAATCTGGCTTCTTTATCTCCAGTACACTAACTTATTTGTCCAGTCCCTTGGTAGGTAACTAGTCTCCCCACCATATCGTTCGTGTTCTTGGTCAGCGCCACCAACTTAGACCAGCCTGCTCTGGCTGCAAGTTTCTCCCGGGCCCTGGTGGTGCTGCCTGAGCTCCTTCTCTGCCCAGTTTGTTCTGTTGTGAATGTGATTTCAAAAGATGTTTTTTTTTTTTTTTTGTAGGCCTGGAGAATTCTAAGGCAACCTGTGTTCTTGCTGGCTCAGATCACTCAGCTTCGTTGACGGGTTGGTACCAGCTCTTTTAGTCTAACATGCCATTCAGAGTTCTGCACCATTTCTGCCTCGCGTGGTGGATGTTGGACACGGAGGGAAGAGCTGAGTCAGAATTCTGCTGCCACCCCTGGTCTTATCTTAGGAAGTTTCTTTACCTTCGGAGACTGTTGTCTTATCTATCAAAGTACTCTGGATAGTTGTGAGAAGTAAAGGTGAAAATACATGAAGGAAATACCAGCTCACTTCCTTTCCTCTCAACTGTACAGTAGGGATAATATCTTCCTCTGAGGGTAATTGTGATTGCCAAATCACACAGCCAATAGTTAGTTTATATATCACATTGTTATCTTATCCATCAGATCCATTTTGGTGTCTAATTCAACTGTGTATTTTCTCTAGATGTTTGCTCTCAGATTAACCTGTTTTATCCACCTCTATCTTCTCGTCTATTTATCTACCTGTCTGCTCTGTCTGTATTCATCTATTCTTTATTTATCTACTTGTCTCCATTTTTATTTACCTTTCATCTTTGTATCTTTCTATCTAATCTATGTGTCTGTATATCTTTGTAAATCGAGTTATGCACATAATTCTCTAATTTATTTGTATTTTTATGTATTTTTCTAACCTATTTTGTATTTTTATGTATTTCTAGTCTGTTTCGTCTCTTTGATCCCTCCATCTCTGTCTAATCTGTTTTACTCTCTCACACTATATCTCTCTTTTTGACTATGCATCCTTTCATCCATTTGACACCCCCCCACCAATACAGTACAAACTTCCCATTGGCGATGCAACATATTCTTGGAAGTGAAGGTGACCTCTTCCAAAGGTTTTTTTTCAAAGCCAAGATTGCCTTGATCCCTACCAGTAGACTGAGACAAGAGGTCTGAGAGATTTATTTTGATAAGACTTCTCACATGGAGCTGAATGCAGGGCATTTTTTAAGCAAAGGGGAATGACTTTCACACTTAGTATTTTCAGTGTTTTATGTGGAAATTAAGGTGTGTACACAGTACGTGTAAATTAACAGTGACGTGCGTTCTTCAACATCAAATTTGTAATGCAGTCCAACTGAGAAGCTGCTACTGTTTCCAAAATACAAGAACCATAGTGTGAGAGTTTAAATACATTATACATTCTAAACTACAGATAACTGGTGATTTAACAAATTCAAAATAACCAACCAACAAAAGAAAAATCTACTTTTAGCCTATGTCTCATATTAGGTAGACTTACATATATGTTGCAAGTGTTGAGTTGAAGTGAATGCCAACTATAAAGGACTCCCCTGGGCATCTGGCCCCACCTCTCCTTCTATAGAGGAAGGGCTGCAGGCCCCAGGGTGAGAAGTGACTAGTTCATGCCCTATAGTCAGTGAGGGTTGAGGAAGGCATTCTTTTCTTTTCTTTTTTTTTAATGTTTATTTATTTATTTTGAGAGAGAGATGGCATAAGCAGGGTAGGGACAGAGAGAGAGAATCCCAAGCAGGCTCCACACTATCAGTGTGTAGCCCAATGTGGGACTCTATCCCATGAACTGAGAGATCATGACCTGAGCTAAAATCAAGAGTCGGACACTTCACTGACTGAGTCACCCAGACGCCCCAGCAAGGCATTCTTTTCTGAGAATAAGAGTATACTAAGAGATGTTTCTAATCTGTCCTGATTAATTTGATGGCAAGTATTATGTAAACTTAGAGATTCTCTAATTGCTTGCTAAAAGTTTCTTAGAAAATCTTATGATTAGTGAAATTATTTATTATTTCATTTGTGGAACACTTTTATTGTGTTTTTAAAACGGATGTTGAATTTTTATTTTATTAAGATGTGTGATGCTAAGTGAAATAAGCCATACAGAGAAAGACAGATACCATATGGTTTCACTCTTATGTGGATCCTGAGAAACTTAACAGGAACCCATGGGGGAGGGGAAGGAAAAAAAAAAAAAAAAAGAGGTTGGAGTGGGAGAGAGCCAAAGCATAAGAGACTGTTGAGAACTGAGAGCAAACTGAGGGTTGATGGGGGGTGGGAGGGAGGAGAGGGTGGGTGATGGGTATTGAGGAGGGCACCTTTTGGGATGAGCACTGGGTGTTGTATGGAAACCAATTTGACAATAAATTTCATAAAAAGAAAAAAAAAAAGATGTAATTCATACATAAAATTTGTCTCTTTAAAGTGTATAATTTAGTGATTTTTAGTACATTCAGAAAGGAAATTGGTTTTTGATACTTTAAAAGTGGGTTAAAAATGATCAAGATTAATATCCCTTTCTCCTGGTCTAGTTCGAGCTGCCACACACTGGATTTTGCTCATTGCTCTTTAGACCTTTTCTCTGGAGTTGTGGTGGATTATATAATTATTTGGCATTGCAGGAGAATTTAATTTTGCCTGCTGATGCAACAGTGTAATGATCCGCATGTGGAAGACAGTTTGTCTTTGCAAAAAAGCTGGTTTAGACTTACTAAGATAAATGAAGGCTTATTACAGACACAGGCGCACTATGAGTGGCATCTTGTTAGCTAACCAGTCCATTAAATGGGTTGAGACTGGCTGAGGGGGTCCTCATAAGGGATCTTCATACTTTGTACACTCTGGAGGTTGCCCTCTCTCAGGGTATGAAATAGACCAGATTCACATCGTAGAACTACAGAATGTCAGTGCTGCAAGGTCATCTGGGTGATAAAATGGCTCCACTGGTTTACACTCCCTCATTTTAGACCTGATGAAACAGGCCCAGAAAGTGAAATGATGCACCCAGTATCAAAGAGCTATTGAGGGGCGTCTGGGTGGCTCAGTCAGTTTAAACGTCTTGGTTTTCAGCTGAGGTCATGATCTCACAGTTCGTGGGTTCAAGCCCTACATTGGACTCTGCACACACTCATTCTCTCGTTCTCTCTCTTTCTCTCTCTCTCAAAATATATAAATTAAAAAAAAAAAAAAGATTGAATAGTGGCTCTGGAACTTGAGCCCCGAATCTTGGTCTGATGTCTTTTTTGTTAATACTGTTTGGCTTTCTACCAGACTGCCCTATGGCAAGCAGCACTGGAAAACTTTTTTGGAAGGTCACAAAATGCAGTGGAAACAGAGGGCTTGGTTTCCGCTTCCACTTGACTCGTTATTAGCCATGTGATCTTGAAAGTCATTTAACATCTCCAACCCTTGCTTAATTTATCTTCTAGAAGAATGCTATCTAATAGAAAATATAATGTGTGCGCCATTTCAAAAAGTAAAAAGCAGGTAAATTAATTTTAATAATATATTTTATGTGGCCCAGTATATCCACAATATTGTTTAAACCAGTAATCAATATGAATTTTATTAAGGAGCTACATTCTTTTTTTTTTTTTTTCCAATGTTTATTTATTTATTTTGAGAGGGAGAGGGAGAGCGTGCATGAGAGAGAGGGTGTGGAGGAGGGGCAGAGAGAGAGGCAGAGAGCAAATCCCAAGTAGGCTCTGCACTATCAGTGCGGAGCTTGATGCAGGGCTCGATCTCACAAACTGTGAGATCATAACCTGAGCTGAAATCAAGAGTCGAGTGCTTAACCCACTGAGCCACCCAGGCACCACCCCCCCTTTTTTTGTGTGCTAAGCCTTCGTAATTTGTTGTACTTTTTTGGTTTTACAACACTTCTCAATTTGGACTGTCCACATTTCATGTGTTCAGTAGCTACATGTGCGTGCTGTGTGCTATAGAGTAGAGTGTAGAAACTTAGAATGTTAGGTTTGGTTGCAAAAGCTCTTAGAGACCATTCAAAGAGTCATAAAGTATAGGTTCTTAGGCCAAATTTTGTAGTTTATGGCTCCATTTGGTGTGGCTTCCAGTTAAAAATGGTTTAGAACGTGAATGCCTCGTAGACTAGTATGTGTCCTCTAGCTTGCCACTGTGGCCCACAAGTCTCTCTTGTGGCTGATATCATCAATTACACTGCCTGCCCTTCTAGGCCAACCGCCCTCCCCTCTGATTTTCAGCTGGTGAAACTAAGGCTTAGGAAGTGATTTGCCCAAGGTCAGTAGCTAGTTAGCAGGTCCAGGAATAGAAGCCAGCATCACTTGACTCTGAATTTGCTGTCTTTCTGTTAATTCACATTGTCAGTCAGTCGCATTGCTGCTTATACCTCAGGAGGACTATGAGGTTCCAGTGAATTATGGTGCTGCACAGAAGGGAGGCAGCAGCATGATGTTTTCTGCTAGACAGGGCGTGTAGAGAAATTCTCCCAGGTCAGAAAAGTTTAAGCTTAAATAATGTATCTTTTAACCTGTTATTTAAAAAAATTAATACATATTTTTCCTAGCCACAGGTAATACAAGCATACATTAAAAAAATGTAGAAAATGGAGAAACATGTTTTTCTTAGGGTAGATGTTCAAGAAATATTTGCTGAATGAATTAATGAAAAAATAAACTCATACGTTCCTATTCCTTGACAGACTAGGAAGAACATTTGGCCTCGTTTCCTATTTATAGAATTAAAAACAATCTTCTACGTTAAAATGCCGTACATGAATTTTGTATCCTGCTTTCTGTAGGCCACGTTGTAGCATAAGAATAATACAACTTCTTTTAGCCACTTTCTTTTTTCAGATTGTGTTATTTTCCATCATTTTGAACTAATGTTCCTTCACCTCTTTTGTTCCCCTTCTGTTTGTTTAAGATGCAGGAGAGCTGTATGTTTGGGGAAGCAACAAGCATGGGCAACTGGCTTCCTTGGCTGCTTTCCTTCCTCTGCCCCAGAAAATAGAAGCACATTGTTTTCAGAATGAAAAGGTCACTTCTGTCTGGAGTGGGTGGACACACCTGGTTGCTCAGACAGGTGAGAGAGCAGCAGAGAATTTGTGGTTGGTGAGAGCAGTTTTGGCGGGAGGGGACAGCTGTCTAAACAGCTATGAATGCTCAGGGCTAAGTAGGTAGGTTTTGACAACGAAAAGCTTTAAGGACTGGGATGGGGAGGATCTGGGATCGAGTTCTGTGGTCAGCCAGATATGGAGCCTTTCCTCTCTGGATCAAAGGGCTGCACCCAAAAAGGCAAGGCTAGGTTAGATGAACTCTTTCTGGTCCCATGAATTCCTTGAGGTTTTGAGAAGGAACCTGTTGCAGCAGACGTTCCCAGAAATTTGTCCAGGTTGTTGGGGAGGTGGGGAGTCTTTGCCTTGTCATAGCTGAAGAGATGACTTTACTTGCATTTCCACCTGAGTCTAAATTAAAGGTTTCAGAAACTTGAAGATTGGTATTTCAAGATTGAGGCAGGAGCATTATTTTGAATTACGGCTGGCATGATATTTTGATTTAAATTTCCATTAACCCTAACAAACCTTTGGTTTGGACATCAGCTGTTCCCTTATGGTGCCATGCCACCCAGCTGTTGGCATCTTTATCTTCTCTTGAGTCTCCATTTCTTTCTTGTCTTCTCTGTGGGGCAGTTCTCCTTTTGTGGTCTCCACATTGCTGATTTTGTTCTCTGGGGTTGTTGTTTTGTGGCCTCTCTTCTTCCCTGCCTTCCCACAGCTCCTGCTGACTTTGGTAGGGTTTCTCAGACAGGCAGTTTGTGATTCTCAAGATCTATTATCATGTCAAAGTCTCTTGAACTTCAGGGGTTCTCAGGAGTCCCTTTGCCTGCCTTTGGCCTGCTTGTTAGCTACACGCAGATCTCTAGGCTCCCAAATACCTACCTAGTGACTGTTAGTTACTGCAGTGCTTTCTGGTTTTTGTAGGTGCTCGGGTGAGTTTCAGTTATCCTTGGGAAGTCCCACATACTACACATGTGAACACACATACGCTTGTGAGTGTTCATATCGATGATGCTTTTAATTGGTCTTTTAAAAAATTTTATGACCATTTTGGAACAGAGGCCTGTGTAACAAAGGCATAAAATAAACTTTCTGTACTGACCACTTCAGAGGCTGCTCTATAGGGGAAAAATCATGACTTTTCTCAAAGAGGTTTAGACTGCTTGAAGATTGGGACTGTCTACACAAAGTCTTCTTTCTTTCTTCTTCTTTTTTTTTTTTTAAATTTTTTTAAATGTTCATTTATTTGTGTGTGTGTGAGAGAGAGAGACAGTGTGAGCTGGGGAGGGACAGACAGAGAGGGAGGCAGAGTCCGAAGTAGGCTCCAAGCTCCGAGCTGTCAACACAGAGCCTGACACGGGGCTTGAACTCACGAAGCGTGAGGTCATGACCTGAGCCAAAGTCGGACGTTTAATGGACTGAGCCACCCAGGTGTCCCTACACAAAGTTTTCTTAAAGCATAGTAGTTGTTTATTTGTATAATTGTTAATATTTGTCTATTACCCCAGACACTGAGCTCTGTGAGGGGCGGCACCATTATTAGTCTTGTTCACTTCTGTATCTTCACTTTCTAGTTGAAAGAGAGTAAATATTCAAATGCATATGAGTCAGGGTGGACAGCTAGGATTTCTGATCTCTCTTTCCTTGGTATCACTGGTTCTCTTTGCATTCATGACTCCAACCAAATCAGTTATTGTTTATTGGGAACCTATTGAGCAATGTGGTGAGTGTGGGAGAAACAGAGGAGAAAAGAACTGGGCTGTACCCTCCATAAAATGTGTAGACAGGCCTAAGTCTAAGAATATAGACATGGAAGACTTTACCTTCCATCCGTCCATCCATCATACGATGGTGAGGATCTGTTTATGTACCATACCTTGTAGTATATCTAAATCCTGCCCTCAAGGAGCCCCTTGTCCATTAAGGGAGAGAGACCTGTTATCCAGCTTTGGTACATTACGGTAGGAGATACGCAACAGTGGAGCTAAGACAGCGCGCAGGAGTGTCATAGAAGGTAGCAGTAGTGTGAGTAATTGGGTGTTAACAGGTGGCTGTTTCATGGTTAGTCAGTCTTCAAAGAACTACGGTGCAATGAAATACACTTACTACCAAATGGCAGTGAGTTTGGTTGAGTTTGTCAGTAAACCCCTTAGCCAGTTATGTAGCTGACCAATGAAAGACACAAAGATGCTGCTTCTTGGGTGCTAACTTTGTAGCATTGTAACTGATACTGATTTCCACTTCTGGGCTAAAGCCCAGTCCTCCCGGTGGGAGGTTGGAACCCAGGGCCCTAACACTGTTTGAGTCACCCCAGCTGCTCTGGAGCTCAGCTTCACATCTCCACCTCCACTTGACAGCAAGATTTTTTGGTAATGTTTCAGCTGTTTAATTAGCTTGTTAATTCAGTACTCTTGTGTGTATACTCTGTCACTTTCCCCTTAGTCCAAGAATGGTCGTAAGCTGGTCTGTCTGAGTGTCCTGGCTCTTGTATTGAATTTGGGTAAATGGGAGTCTCCTGCTTTTTGATTCACCAATTTTGCACTCCTTCTAGTGGCAGTAGAAGCTTTTGCTCTGGCCCAGTGTCATTGAGAAGAAACACCCAGGGCTCCTGGTTTAATCAGACTCAGCTGCTCATATTAATGGGAACAAGATTTGCTCACAGGGTCAGAAGCAGCTCATTAGTGGAACAAGGAGTTACTTGACTGTAGTTGTACAAGCTCCAGTGGTGAATTGCTCTTGGGACCTGCTGGCAGGCCACATCAGCACAGGGCTGCTCTCGGTCTAATTCTGGAAGGCATTGGTTGTGTGATCCTGATTAAAAGAAGGATCTATGCACACTGGCCATATATCTGTCCAGTGAGATGGGATGGAATGGAGTGGGTTAGGATGACAGACAGAGAAGCGGACTCTGCTTTTCCCTATCTCCATGGTCCCTAGACCAATGATTCTCAACCATAGACGATTTTGTGCCCCAGGGAATGTTTGCAATATCTGGAAACATAGTTGGTTGTCACAACTGAGGGGTGCTGCTGGCATCTATTTGGTAGAGGTCAGGGATGCTGCTGAACATCCTGCAATGCAAGGGCAACACCCCACAACAAGGAAATACCTGGCCCTGAATGTTATTCTCGCCAAGACTGAGATATGGTGCCCAGGACTCACACACATCCCTGGTGGTAGGTGCTTAGCTAGGGCAGTTCACATGCTATCAGGATAACTTTAGAGCTTGTCTGTATGGGAATCTGGGATGCAGTCTCTGCCTCCCCCTTCAGAAGACTGGTGCCTGCCTGCAGTGTTTGCGATGGAAAAATACTTTTCTCTGTTAGTCAGAGGCACTTGGAAAGAGTCCAAGAGAACCTGTTCTAATCTGGGAAAGTTGGCAAGGATACCTGTGTCTCAGGCTGGAGGAGCTGCATTCTAGAAACCTTTCCTAAGCTGCTTAATATCCCTGATCATTGTTCTCAGGAACTTCGTGGGACTCCTGGGTGTCTTTATCCAGGCCCAGTGACCTGCAGCTGTCTCATCCGAGAGTCATGATTTCCCGGCCCGAGGTGCTTCTAGTAAGATTTGGGTGGCAGATCTGGGTGCCTTCCTAGCTTGGCGACCTTCACCTTTCTAGGCCTCTATTTCCTCATCTCTCACGCAGTGTGTTAAAACCTGCCTGCATTCTACATGGGGCTGCCGTGAGGTTCAAATGAATGAGTCTGTGTGAAAGATCCCCAGTAATTGTAAACTTCTGTACACACCTAACTAAGTGAGGGGTGCCTGAAGCTGGGATATGTGAGTATATTAAGGAATAAGCAAGACTTTTAGAAAGACTTCCTTGTCAACAGAGTCTGTGCAGGGCTTGAGACATACCAGCTTTCCCCGAGGGCTTATGCGCTGTCCAGAGAGGCGATGCTCAGTGCCCAGCTCTGAGAGGGAAAGGTTCCCAAAGTCTTTCACTTACACATAGCTGGCAAGTGGCTGTTTCGTTAGGAAGAGTTAGGAAGATCTATCTTTGTGGCCGCCCAGGTAGTTTTTCTGTGAAAATCTCTGATCAGACTATTGTTCCTTCGTGCTACTCATCCCAATTTGTAATCATACATATCCATCTGTGTTCTTGTAATGCCTAGACTGTCCACCCTGAGAGAGCCGTGTCTGTTTTGCTTGTGGCTGTGTCCCCAGCACCTGGCATAGGCCTGGCACATAGTAGATGGTTAGTAGCTAAATTGCTGAATGAATGAATAAATGGCAAGGTAGAAAGCAACGTGGACTTTGAAGTCAGACGGGCCTAGGTTTCTGAGTCTCAGCTTTGCCCCCTTCGTGAGTGCATGGTGGTGGGCAGCCCCGCCTCTCTCCACCTTTGTGGCCACCATCGTAGGTCAGGCCCCTGAAACCTCTTGCCTGGATCCTGCAGTGGCCTCTGACATCTTCATCCTCCTACACTCATTCCCTTCCCCCCAATCTGTTCTCTACACCTCGGTTGGAAGGTCTTTACAAACCCATCGTTTCACGTTGCAGTGGCTTCCCAATGTTCTTATGATGAAAACACACTCCTTAGTGGTCCCGCGAGGCCCCATGTGGTCTGCCCTCTGCCTGCCTCGCTAGCCCTGTGTCATACCATGCCAGCTCTGGCTAGCCAACCAGTCTCCACTGTGGCCTTTCCCTGCTATCTTGAATGCATCATGTATTTCCCACCATAGTGCCTTTGTACCTCATGTTCCCTCTATTTGGCACACTTATTCCTATGCCCCTTCTTCATTTTGACTTAGTTATATCCTTTTCTTCTCAGATCTCAGCTTGGTCATTTCCTCCCTAGGGAGGCCTTCCCTTGCTCTCCCTGACTAATCACTTTTTCCTTTTATCTGTCTCATAGCACTACAACCTCTCCTGTGTGCTGTTTTTTGTAGATTCCTCCTCCCCTTAGACTGTGAGCTCTATAAGGGCAGGAACTACAATTGGTTTCGCTCAGCATTATATCCCCAGTGCTTGGCAAAGTAATTGGCACATATGAGTTTGGTACTCAGTAATGTTGGGCAGATGAAAAAATGAGCTTATTTTCTCATCAGGAAATGGGGAAATATTGCTGACCTTGTGTGAGGATTAAATGAGATGATGTCTTAAATCTTCCAGTATCCATGGGGACTGGGCTCATGTATCGGTTCAGTACACATTAGTTTCCTCTGCTCTCGAAAGCTCTGGAGCTCTCTGGAGGTCACATGCCCCATATCTTCTCCTTCCGGCAGAAGTCTCTGTGGGACTGATGTGGATGTCTCTGGACAGGTAACAGGTTGATTCAGGATTCTCCTGGAGAGTGCGGAAAGATCAATGCTTACAAATGCTAAGTGCTGGTTGCTGGTGATTTATTAGAATCTCAAGGGGAATGATTTACACAAGATTCAGACCTTAATGTGGGATTGGTCAGAGTGTCTGGAATCTGGTTGCTTCCCTCATACTGGAAGCTTTCCCTGAGCCACGCAGTATCCCAAAGTAGCCTGTGGTCTCACAAAGGCTATAGACTGAGAAAGTGAGCCCACATACGATTGTTGACATTCTTCACTTTCTTCAATGTCACCAAAGAAAGTCCTAGAGAGTTGGAGGTTTTAGAGAATCCGAGATGGAAGAAGACATCTCCTTACCTTGCCGATGGGAAAACTGAAAGAAGAGAGAAGGTGACTTTATGGCAGCATTTAAGCTGGCAACCTGATTCTCCTTTTCAGTGAATTTTCCCCCCTCCCATCACAGTACTCCTGGTTCTTGGTTATATCCTTTTAATTGAGATATGTTTTATTCTTTTGTTTCTTTAAAGTGGAGAACTGCATGGCACACATGGAAGGGACCAACTCTTAGCCACTCTCCTTTCTTCAAGTGTCACTGGCCAAGAAATATTTTATTCTATTTGATGTCTAAGCATTAGTGAAATCCAAGCCCAGCAATTGATTCACACTATTTTTTTTTTTTTTTGTGTTTATAAATATATCTAATGCTGATTTTTCTGTTTTGGGGCCAAGATCCTTTCTAGAGTAGGGTGACAGTGTATATTACTCCATCTTCTTTGGGACCATGTATCGTGAAACCTCAACCGAGCTCAGGAGATTCTGACCTCATGGGCTCTATTTAAAGCAGATGCTTTGGAATTCATGATGTTTTTGCTTTAGAACTCTGAAAACACAATGGTTGAAAGTCAAACCGAGCCCGAAGGACTATTTTGAAATGAATAGTTTTTGCTTCTCATTAAAGTCATTAGTTTTTATCCTAGAATCCTTAGAATGTCAGGAATGGATGGGAAATTAGAGCTCATCAGGCCCAACTCCTTCAGCTTAGAGATGGGGAAACTGAGGACTGATGAGGGGAAGGGCGTGAAGGAGGTAGGGCAGAACTCAGATCCCAAAGCTCTCGATCCGGCGCTCTTTCCACCTTGTCATATTCTTTCCAGAGATGATGAGGAGATGTGGATGGCTTTACTAATCAACCCAGGGACGTGAACCAGGAATAGCAGTTCTTTCTGTACATGAAGTTGTTTCAAGAAAACTGATTCTTACCTGAAATGTGTAGCCGTAGATTCCCTTAACAGATTTGTGTGTGGAGCAGAAACTAGGAGATGGTGCCCAGGAGCAAGGGTTAGGAGGCCATTCTAGGATTCAGAGAAGCAGCTCCATTTCTGCTTATGATAATATAATCATAGTTCTTTTTTTTTTTTTTTTTGAGAGAGAGAGGGCACAAGTGAGTGAGGGACACAGAGAGAGAGAGAATCCCACAAGGGGCAGAGAGAGCGAGAAGTGGGGCTTCTCTGGGGTTCACGTTTTACCTGAAGCAGGGCTCGTGCTCCCTGGAAGTGGGACTCAAACTCACCTGAAGTGGGACTCAAACTCACCCAAAGCGGGGCTCGAACTCATGAACTGTGGGATCATGACCTGAGCTGAAGTCACATGCTTAATGACTGAGCCACCCAGGTGCCCAGTCATAGTTCTTACGGACCACTTTTATCATTATATAGCGCTTTTGTATCCATTTTCTCATGTGAAGTGGCAACATGGGTGTTATCCTTGTGTCACAGACAAGTCCCTAATTGGTTAGCTGCCTTTCCTTGGTCTACTGGACTGGCAGAGCTAAAACTTGAATCTGGTCCCTAAGCCTGCTATTCTGATTCCAAGTATGTATCTCAGAATGCTCTTACTCATTAGCATCTTTCTCCAATTTTTGATTCTTCTAAACAATAAGGAAGGAAATTCTTAGTTATCCTTGATCCTTCAGCAGTTATTTGTGGAATGCTTACTTATATGTATATAGCACTGTGCTACAGGGGTGCCTGGGTGGCTCAGTCAGTCTGACTGGAATTTGGCTCAGGTCATGAACTTGAAGTTCGTGGGTTCGAGCCCTCCATTGGGCTCTGTGCTGGCAGTGTGGAGCCTGCTTGGGATTCTCTCTTTCTCTGCCCCTCCTGAGTTTTTTCTCTCTTTCTCAAGGTAAATAAATAAACTGAAAAAAAAATGTTTAGCACTAAGCTATAGAATACAGGGGAATATAAAATCTGGAATATAAAATACTTCAGGAAGCTTGTGGTTGGATGAACAAATGAAATACTTAGTAGAAGAATAAAAAAGAATGTGGCAAAGAGTCAGAAGAGTGGCCAAGACACTGAAAGCTCTAGGGTTTCGAGGGAAGGAGAGGTCAGTGTGGGGGAGAGTGGTCAGAGAAGGGTGCGAAATCCTTTGGGAAAGTCACATTTTAATGGGTGGAGAGTTTGGGACTTGGTTCTGTTGCTTTCTTTTTGTCCTCTGGCAAGACACAACCCCCCCTGGTCCCTTTCTTCCTATCTGGGCAATAGGAAGTTGTGGATGTAGTGATCTCTAAGGACCATTATGGCTCTGAAATTCTATCCTATATTCAAATAAAACTGGCCTAAAGAAATAATTATGGAGCTGTTGGAAGATTAAGTATAATGCCATTCATTGCAGCCTGATTTATAATGACAACAAATGTGTGGACACAAAGAGGGATTGTAGGGGGATCAGTTAAAATAAATGATACAACATATGTTAGAATAGATAGCTGTTAAATAGAATGCCTTAGAAGGATATTTAATGACAGAAGAATATACTCATTATATAGTAAGTGAAGAGTAGTTTACAATAAGTTACCTCATTATAACTTCTATTTTTTTTTTTTTTTGTAAAGAATGTTTGCATAGGAAAGACTAGAAGGAAACAACGAGAATTTTCTCTCTGATGGTGAGATTATGTGAGGCTTTTATTTTCATTTATATTTTTATGCTAAATAGTTTGCAGTCTGGTTAAGTCTGATTGAATGTTAAGATTAATTGAATAAAATTTCTTGCCTGTCTGTGCAGGGAACTAGCCCCTTCACCGCCCTTTCCTGGGTGTATGTCCTTGACAAGTCACTTCCATGGGCTTCACTTGGGAGGCATGGAGGTGAGGCAAGAGACTATAGAAGGAGGCAGGAACGCAGAGATCTATTTTTGGCTTAGTCATGAGTCAGCTTTGTGACCTCGGACAAGTCCCTTCTGAACATCCCTGAGCCTTGGTTTCCTCATCTGAAGAGGGAAGTTGGAGGTCACAAAAGGTCCTTTGAGCTTCAAGCTATGCTTGTTCTGAAAGATGGGGGTTTCTCCACTGTCCTGGATTGGCTCAGGGCCTCATAGGTTCCTGGTGGCCTTGCTTTCTTTACTGCTCCTCTGCATTGAGTGCGAGCTGATTTTTTCCTGTTCAAAGTCGAGGTGGGGATTGAATATAGTTTGTTGATAGGGCTTGGAGCTGAGAGGGTGTAGTGACAGCATTACACCACTAGAGGGAAGCATTGTTTGATTCCTCTTTCCCACTGTGCTATCTGCTCTTCAGGAGAATTGCCTTGATTTGCCCTGATTTGGTTTCAAATTCTAGAATTTTAGTATTAAAAGGACTCTGAAGATCATCTGGTAGAACCCCTATTATGTTGCAGTTATGATATGATAGAGGCAAGAAAAGGCAAGTGACCTATTTAAAGTCACACAGTATGTTTTTTTCAGGGTCTGCACTATAGCGTTTAGGAGAAGGCTGCAGACAAGAGCCAAGAGTGTGGTCACATGAGTCCAAAAAACGTAGACAGTTCCGACGATTGTGCAGGAACCTGAGAGATCTGCCTGGATATACTTTACCAAGCTGCTCTGGCCAGGTGTTGAGAGGCCTGGATATAGAGAAGGAAAGATATAACTCTACCCCAAGGAGTTCATGTCTGGTGGGAGAAGCACGTGCAAACACGTGGCGCTGCCCCAGTGTGTCTTCCTTGTTTTCTGGTTTCTGCCTCGATTGGGATCTGTGCTGTGGTGGTGACTTGGAGGCTGGCTTATGGAAGGCCTGCAGGTGTCTGCATGAATGATGCCCTCCAAGGTTAGGAGATAGATGCCCCGGGTACCTCCAGTTTGTTATTTCCAGTGCATCATTTCAAGCAGTGCTCACATGTTCCCATGCCTGGTCTTACCATTTCTTGAGGTTTGCAAGGAATCCTGACAGTTTGTTTCCCAACTTTGAAAGGCTTTGTTTCCTTGGCCCTGGGCTGGCTTTATTTTTGGTTTCCAGGGTGCCCATCAGCCCTAAGCATTGTGGTTAAGTGGAATTATGGCTGATCTGTGCAACCTTGGGCAGTTCCTTCCTCTCTCTGGGCAGGGAGGTCAGGTTCTCAGCTACAGTGGTGTCATCTCTGCTAGAGAGATGAAGTTCTGGTGTTATTTTTGGTTTTTATGTTTGGCAATGAATACCCATTGATCTGTGGTCCATAGAAGTATAGAGTGTGTCCAGCTGAAGCAGAAGCAAGATCCACCCTTTGAAGCAGGATCATTCGAATAAGGGGCATGCCGGGCAGCCTGGCCAAAGCCAAGTGCAGCTGGGCCTACAGGGCCACCAGATGGCAGCAGTGGGCAGGCAGACAGCCTTGGGATGAGGTGAGTAGGGCCAGCATCCAGAGTCAGAATTAGCAAGGTCAGATCTGACCTAGAGGTCACCCAGGCCCTCTTTTTATGGATGAGAAAGCTCAGGCCCAAAGAGAGAAGAGGTTACCTAAGGTCTTGCTGTGAGTTAATACCTGATTGTCTCCTCGCTTGTGAGGAGAACTGAGATTGGTTTGGCCTCTAGCTGGCTGCCCCCCAGGAGAGCCAGGAGACAAGGGCCTGGGCCCTGGGCCAGTGAGCCAGAGGTGGGAAGGGAAGAGGACACAGTGAAGTGTCCGCCTTGATCTTGGTTTCTTTGAGTGTCTGGTCCTGGTGATTTTCATCCTTGCACGTGCAGTGAGGGTCGTGTCTGTTGTCTTCTCTGCTCCTGCCTGTCAGCCCAGTTCTCTGGGCCAGGGCCCTTCCATAGGCTGTGCCGTGATGGGATCTTCCTCAAGGGTCATCTCACAGCCTCCACACCCAACAGATAGGTAGGTGCAGTAAGACACGAGTTGACACGATTGGTTGAACAAAAAAAATTGTTTTAATTTCCAAGGGGGTCAGGTAGGGCAGGGGACCAATCTTTGCCAAGCACTTACCATGTGCTAGGTACTCTGCCAGGTGCTGCTGGTTACATACTCCTCATAACTCTGTGAGGTAGGCTTCACTTCCCTTGCCTTGCAGGTGAGGAAATTGAGGCTCAGGGAGGCTGAGTGGCTTGTCCAAAGTAACACAGATAGTTAAGCAAAACGGACACTTCAGCCAAGCTCTGTGTGGTGTCAAAAGTCCGATTCATTTCATTGCATCGTGCTGCCGCCTTTCAAAGTGTGCTGGAAATGTGGCAGATGACTCAAGCTTCAGGGCAGGGAGGAGCAAATGTTGTTCTCTCATCCCGGGAGTCGGGGAGTCATGGTGGTGGGCTGCTGGGGAGGAGGCCTTAGAAGCAGTGAAGGGCAGGCTGTCCTGGCAGGTTTGGGTGGAGGCTGAGGGGAGGCCGAGTCTCTGTGCCTGTGCTCCAGCAGTTCCTCTGCCAAGAGTGCTCATCTCTGGTCCCCATGGAGCTACTGCCGCACTTGGGCACTTTCTGCCCATCGTCACCTCGCATAGCGGCCCACCCTGCCCCCCCCCCCCATCAGAAGTAGCCACCACCATCTTCTCAGCACACTCTTCTCCCTGCCCTGCCTTATTTTGCACTGTAGCAGTTTTCACTGCCTGAAACCATGGTACCTTTATTTGTTTGCTTGTTGTCAGTGTCTTCTCAGCAAACGTGACCCTCCTGGGTGAGGGACTTGTTCTGTTTTATTCACCTCTGGGTCTCGCCTGGCATAGAGGAGAGGCTCAGCGAGTGTGAATTGCATGGGACAGCTGCAGTTTTTGGATGGGGAAGCTGTGCCATTTCAGTGGCTGTGCTTGGGAGACTCAGCCTGGGGCCCTGCCCTCTTCCTGCTTTCTTGGAGGAGCCCAGGGCAGCGAGCCTCAGCTCCCTGAGGCTGACAGTGATGTCTGGTGCCCTACGGTCTCAGGGCCAGCTTTGACCCTGTGTGTCTCCAAGGCCTTGCCTTGGGTCCTTGGTTTCCCTTTCTGTCCACAGTGGATGGGGACACCAGTCATGCTGCGAGCTCACCAGATGGTTCTGGGAAGGGCTCACAGGTCCCAGGCAGAGGATTCAGTTTCCATTCAAGGAATCCTTCTCCTCTTTCCTGGTGGGGATTGATTTGTTCCAGGAGCTTTCTAAAAGTGAGCATGCTTTAAGTGACTGGCCTGTAATTTCACCATCATTTTTAGGTTCTTGACAGATGGCACTGTGCTTGCCCTTTCTCAGGGGACCTTGCTTGTCTCATGGGAGCTGTCAATAATCATAGTGACAGCCAGTGCCGTAAAGTGCTCTTAGATGTGTGCCAAGAGGAAAGTGGCCCATTTTGAGGAATCTTGGGTCAGCTTTTTCCTAATCTGAGAGTGACTTTTTTACTTTAGGAGGAAGCCTAATGTGGCCAAAAGAGCCTGAGGAGCCAGGCACAAGTTCTATTTGGCTGCTTTTTGGCTGTGTAATCTTAGGCAAATCATTTAACTTCTCTGGTCCTGAATTTCCTCGTCTGTTAAATGAGATTCAGAATTTCTAATTCTTCTGCCTCACAGAGATATATTACGTCATTCGTTCATTCACACATTCCTTCCTTCATTTCTTCACCCTATTATTCAACAAATATTTGTTGAGTAGGCAGAGGTGAGGAGAAGGCGTTCCAGGCAGAAGGAATACTGGAAACGAAGGTATAGAAGTGGGAGGCGCCCCTGGGCATCGTTTGCTTAGCTTGGGGCCAGGTAGAAGGGACTGGAAGCGTTCAGGTATAATAGGCATGGGTCCTTATTCAGGCTTTATCTGTGAGCAGTGGAGGGAGAAGCTGAGGTTTCTGTGGGGGTGGGGGTGGTGGTGGTGACAAGTGGGAGCGATGAAGGAAAGGCCCTGCCTCCGGGTGGCTCTTGCAGGCTCCTCTGTTGCAGCCTCATGCTTGCTTTCCTCTTCAGGTCTCATCTCTGTGGCTGATTTCTAGGTAGTTTGGATTGTCGGAGTGGGGGCCCCATCCCCCATGAACGAGGTGACTCTTGGAATGCACGAGATTGGCAGGGACTGGCATTAGCTGGCTCATTGGTCTACCTTCTGGGGAGCTGTCTTGGGCCACATGGAAGGCCACTGAGGAAGCCGTCCTTTTGCCTTCAATAAGCATTTTTTAAAGGTCTAAAAATGAGCAGTTTTGGGGCTTATCCTAATCTCCCTGAGGAGATGGGGGTGTGTGGGGAAGGGCTGTTCACATTTATCAGAGACACACTGTGTGTCGGGCATTCTGCCAGGGCTTTACAGAATCATCTATTTAATCCTTACACAAAGCTTGCTGAGTAAGGCTCGCTTCATTTTACATGGGAGGAAACTGAAGAGAGGTTAAGAGATATGGGCTCACCCTACCTGGTTACTTAGCCTTAAAGTGCTCAGTGTGCAGTGGGGGTCAGACAACATCACCTTGTCAACTCGAGGGTGTTGTGAAGACCAGATAAGATCCTGGATGTGAATGCACTTTGTGAGCTGGAAAGCGCTGTGTGCACAGGCAGGGAGTCAGAGTAGTACCACTTCCCAGTGAAATTGCCGGAGATTTGCTTGTGTCCTTCCTGCCTGGGCAGATAGAAAGTTCCAACCTTTGGCTTCTCATCTGTGCGCTTTCCTCCAGGCAGCCCCAGAGTCAGTGGCTCCACTCAGCACTTCTCCCTTTTAAGCCCACAAATAGGCAGGATGCCTCTTTTTTTTTTTTTTTTTTTTAAAAAGCAAATTAACCCTGTTGTACAAAATTAATATCAAAGTCAGACTTTTTTGCCATGTTGGTGAAAACAATAATAAGTCGTGGAATTTTAATGCTGCAGGGGACCATCTTCTCCTTGTTAGAAATGTGGGAAAACAAGCCCCAGGGAAATGGTTCTAAAGCTAATGGATGCAGAGCCAGGGTTGGAACCCAGTGGGACCTGTGCCCAGGGCCTCTTCACTGCCCCACATCGCCCCTCTTAAGAGAGACTTCAAGTGCTTCATTGCCTTTATAGAGGAAGAATCCAGCTTAATAAATTTCATTACACCAGCCCCTTTATGTAACCAGGCTGTTTCCGGGTCCTGGCAGATGGTCCATAGTAACAGTGCTTTGCTGATTTGGTTGGAGCTGATCCTATGAAATGAAAAATCCTGTGCAGCAGATGCCTTTCCCAGTCTCTGGCCATGGAAAAGTCAGCCTCTCCAAGGAAGGCACTGTAGCTTTGGTTACTTACTGTCTCTGGTGTGACCAGAGGTGAGTGACACTGGAGGGAGACTTCAACCATGTCAGGTTTTCACAGAAGGTCACACTGGAGACTTAGAGTTTCTTGGCAGGTGGGGCACTGGTAAAGAGTGTTTCTTCTGGTGCCTGAAGGACAGATGGGAGCAGAAGCAGAGTGGGAGGGTGATGAGCAGATGTGGAAGGGAAGGACAGGCTGTCCCACCGTGGATCTGGCCTGGGGGACCTTCACACATTCCGAGGCCACGCACCTGCAGATGAGCAACTTGAATATAAATGCAGTGTTTGTCATGCACATCAGCCTTGACAGTAGTCTTTGATCTCACGCCTCTCCCAACCCCTTCCATTGAAATTACCAGGCCTCCAGGTCTCGTGATTATCTTGCCTTTTCTGGTGGCTGCTGGGTCATAATGGGTTCTCCTCAGTGGCCTCCTCTGGCGATGCTCATTACTGACACGGTTTGATGCGAGTGGCAAATCCCTGAGCCATTGTGTGTGGAGTGGGCTTCACTTCCACCGGTCACTCCTTACCTTGTCCTGCTGCTCAGTTCTTGCCCTTGAAGGGCCCTCAGACATGGCAGTGGGAGAGTGCTCCCCTATTTGTGAGTGCAGCTCTGTTAGGATCCCTACAGGTCTTTTATGCTCACCTGTCACGAAGAGCCCGGGAGAGTTCCCTGCGGGTGCACTTGGAGGAAATTTGAGAGGCACCAGCCAAAGTCATGTCCCAAGACATTCTCACTGGTTGAGCACACACTGGCATCCCAGGACAGGCTCCCTCCCCTCTTTGCTCCTGCCCCTGGTGAATTATTTGCCCACTGAAAGCTTTGGGGCAAACTTTGTCTCCCCTGTTTGAAGGTCTTAATCTGCACCCCTCAGTAACCAAAAGCCAGTTTCTCTTTGGAGTGCAAGTAGTGTTTCTGGGGGGTTGTGGGATTTTTTGGGGTTTCAGAGGTGGAGTCCTAGCTTTCTACATGACAGTTTTTTTTTTTTTAATTTTTTTAACGTTTATTTTTGAGACAGAGAGAGACAGAGCATGAATGGGGGAGGGTCAGAGAGAGAGGGAGACACAGAATCGGAAGCAGGCTCCAGGCTCTGGGCCATCATCAACCCAGAGCCCGACATGGGGCTCGAACCCACGGACCGCGAGATCGTGACCTGAGCTGAAGTCAGACGCTCAACCGACTGAACCACCCAGGCGCCCCTCTACATGACAGTTTTAATACTATGGTGAGCTTTGCAGGATTCACGTCCCAGTTTATGGTTTGTCTCTGGGCCTGTTCCTGCAGGGCCTCAGGGTGGTCTGCAGGGGGAGCTGTGTTCCCACAGCCAGGTGCTGGGATTTCACTGAAGGACTTAAGTGTTCTTCTCCGCAGGCCAGTGTGCTTGGGAACTGCGTCTTTCCTTTTCCTCGGCAAACCAGCCTCTCAGGTCTCATTCCCAGCTCCAGCCTGCAGCTTGGGCATTGTGAGTCATCATCGGCAGCAGAAAATGCGGCCTCGCCAACAGCTGGGTGCAGCACCTGGCCTTTTTTCCCTTCTCTTTTTGTAACTTCATAGAGATGGAAGCTGCTGATGACCTTTTGTAATGGACGGTGACTGAAGGTGGAGGCCAGGGCTAGGGCAGCAGCTCTAGGTAGGGAGAGGAGGACCCTGAGGAGATGGGGTGGGGAATGTGTGTCTTTCTTTCACCCAGCCCTTGGGCCTTCCAGAAAGTCATTCCAGGGAAAAAGGCAGTGAGGGACTGCGTGAGCTTCACCCGTCTCTCTTCTTTTCTGCCAAGGATCCCAGAAAGCCTTAGTTGATGCAGGTAGCAGTGGGGGCTGTGAGACGTTACTGGTGCCTTTCTCAGAAGCTGTGGACAGGATGTAGTAGAAGTCAGGGTAGTCTGGGTTCTAGACTTGTTTCGCTTCTAACTCACTATTTACCCTTGGGCAAGTAAGTCACTTTTCTTCCTGGGCCTCATTTTTCCGGGCCTCACTTTTCCCCAGCAGAAGCAGACAGGATAGAGTGCTCTGAGGTCCCTTCCTTCTATGAGTGAGTCTGTAATGAATGTAAAGAATTTTGAGACTTGTTCCCTTGATCATCTTGAACATCTGAAACCTGTAACTACTTCTCCAGATGAATAGCGCTAACTGCAGAAGGACAGAGGTATGATTCTCACTGTTGAAAAACTTAGGTCTTCCTCCTTCCTTCTCCCCACAAGGCAGTACAGAGGGAAGCAGGGAAGCAGAGGGATTCTAGTTTTGGCTCTGCCAAAACGCATTGTGTGTCCTGGGGCAAATCATTCCTCTCCTTCAGCCTCATTCTCGTTTTCTCGAAAGTAAAGAGTTAATTTTTTTCCTGGCCCCCCCCCCCCCCCCGCCCCATTCCCCTGCCCCCATCCCCACTGGAGCCTCCTACTAGCTCTTCTGCAGGGTGTGATTCTTAGCTGCAGAAGCCCTGGGGTATAGTTTCCTTCCTTGCTGGGAGGGAGAGTAGCAAGATTATTTTTTTTAATTACGCAGCTAAGATTAGGCAGCAATCTGCATTTTAAAATGTTATTAATAAGAGTCTAAAAGTGTGCGAAGAAGCTCTGGAGTTTGAATGTGACATGAGCTGGGAAACATCTGCAGAGCCCCCAGCCTCCACCAGAGAGTTCTCTCCGGGCACCAAGCAAGCGCTGGGTATGACCAGCGGCCTGGTGTGTGCCTGGACCCTTAGAGGAGCAGGGGACCCACTCATTCAGCCAGAGCAACCCTCTGAGAGCTGGGACTCACAGACCAGCCTCTCTTGATGGTCCTTCACAATCTGGCTTTAGAGAAAAAGTGATGGTTGTAATATTACTAACACCTCTGCTAGAGTTTACAAAATACTTTCATGTCTATTGTCTCCCTTACTTTTCATCACAGTCCTGAGAGGTAGTTAGAGCAAGTTTCATTGCTCCTACATGGGTTGGCTGAGTTCTCTTAAACTTAAGATTCTTCATTTAAGCAAGGTGGTGTGCAACAGAGGAAAAGCACCAGATGGGGAGTCGGGAGCTAGGTGCTGGTCCTGGGCCTCTGCCACCCTCCCCAGCTCTGCCTGTTCCTTTTCTCTACTTTATATTCTCTATAGCACTTAGAGTCATTTGCTGGGGCATATGTTTTGTGTGGTTTTTGGTCATTTGCCTGTCTTCCTCCTGCTTTAATATTCCTTGAAGGAAGGACAGAAGAGTTCTGTTTTGTTCATGGCTGTGGCCCCTAGCACCTGGGACAGCACCTGGCATATAAATAGTGGGCAATAATGATGTGTTGAATATTGTGAATACCTGGTTCTGCCTCCAAGTAGTTAGTGTGACTTGGAAAAGTTATTTTCTTCAGTTTTGTCTTCTCTTTGGGAAGTCAAATGGGACGGTCTCTGATGTCCTTGGTTGCATACAAAAGTCCGTGGTAAGAGCAATGCCTAGTACTCTTCTGTCAGCGAACATTGAGCCCCTGCTCTGGGTCAGATCCTGTGCTAGGTGCTGTGAGGAGTACAGAGAAAATGTGAAAGGATCATTGCTCTTCACTCTTTAGTGGGTGTGATGGTTAATTTTATGTGTCAACTTGACTGGGAGATGAGGTACCCAGTTATTTGGTAAACATTTTGAGTATTTCTGTGAAGGTGTTTTTGGGTGAGATTAACATTTATATTATAGACTGAGTAAAGATTGCCCTCCCTAATGTGAGTGGGCCTCATCTAATCAACTGAAGGCCTGAATAGAACAAAAGGCAGATCCTTCCCCAAGTAAGAGGGAATTCTCCTGCTTGTCGGCCTTCTAACTGGGGCACCAGCTCTTCCTGCTGGGCAACCTTTGAACTGAGATATTGGCTTTGCAGATTTTGGACTTGCCAGCCTCCATAATCATGTGAGCCAATTCCTTGTAAATCTCTCTCTCTCTCTCTCTCTCTCTCTCTCTCTCTCTCTCTCTCCTATTGGTTCTGTTTCTCTGGAGAACCTTGACTAATTTAGAGGGCCACACAAGGCATCTCATCAAATAATCTTACATTTGGAGGCATAGAATAATTGTTGGTGCAACGGTACAAGCATCAGGCCAGTGGCTCCCAAAGCAAGGGGCGTCAGAACAAGGGGATGATGGGAGACTTTGGCCGTGGCATTTGAGCCAGGACCTGAAGGGTGAGAAGGAGTTCTGTAGGTGGAACAAGTAAAACCCACCAGCGTTACGGGCTGACCAGCCTTGCGGACTGGAGCCCAGCATGACCTGAAAGCCTGGGAGGGAAGAAGCAAAGTATGCCCTTGACAAAGGGGCAGCCATCCAGCATTGAGAGAACATAGGTGTTTACGGAAAAGGATTGTGTGGAAGGCCAAGGAGCCACTTAAATAAACTAGAACCCAGTTTGGGAGAAGAAAGCATTCCTCCCTTTTGTCTGGGAAGCCCCAGCCCTGCATGGTATAGATAGTCCTGTGGCTGGCCTAGGGCCGCCTCAGGGTGCAGTCTGTCTTGACCTCTATTACCAGTGCTCCTGATATGACAGCTAATAGAGTCAGTGATGAAAATGGAGCAGCTGTGTGGAATGCCTGGCATGTTGTAGGATTCTGATCTCTGCCATGTAGGCCAAGGATGAAGCTCGTGCAGTCACTCAGCAGCTAGGCTCTTTGCATCCCTGTAACCCTGAACAACCTCCAGAAGTCCTTGGGAATGTTCACTTTTGAAGAGGCACTGTGACCCAGCAAAAAGCAGTATATCCTCTGCAGGGTAGTGAGTGAGGGCACCAGTTCTGGTGCCAGGCTGCTGGATTCCATCTGCACTCTGCCACTGACAGCTGCGGGACCCTGAGACTGAGGCTTAACCTCTCCTGTGCTTTAATTTCCTCGCCTATAATTTGAGGATTATAATAATGCCTACCCATGAGGGGGTTCTGTGGACCGAATGGGACAACCCATGTAGAGTGCCCTCAGAATATTAGCTGTTATTATCATCATCATCATGATAGCTTTGTAGCATACTAGTTGTGTGATCTTGAGCAAGTCATTAAAATCCTGTGATGTTTCTTTACTGTAAGATGGGGCTCACACCCATCATTCAGGGTTGATTAAGTTGGAGAACAATGGCAGTGCCTAAAGCAGAGTGGTTTTTTTTTCTAAATTAGAAACAATTTTTTAATGGTGAAGGAGAAATTAAAAATATTATCTTTTTTTTAATTGAAATACAGTAGACTCACAATGTTGTATTATTTTCAGGCATATATCGTAGTGATTCCGTGTGTATACATTATGCTTTCCAGATACCTATACAAGTGTAGCTATAATGTGAAAGCATGCATCACTTTATTACAGGATTAACTATATTCTGTAGGCTGTACCTTGTATCCCAATGACTTATTCATTCCATAGCTGGAAGCCTGCAACTCTTTCTCAAAGGTGTCAACTGTTGTATTTAACCCAAGTATTTTGGTGGTAAACACCATTACCTGTAGTTCAGCATGTGTGACCTCCTCGTGGCCGATTTGGATGCCTTTTATTTCTTTGTGTTGTCTGACTGCAGAGGCTAAGACTTCCAATACTGTGTTGAATAACAGTGGTGAGAGTGGACATCCCTGTCTTGTTCCTGACCTTAGGGGGAAAGCTCTCAGTTTTCCCCCATTGAGGATGATATTAGTGTTGGGTCGTTAATATATGGCTTTTATGATCTCGAGGTATGCTCCTTCTATCCTTACTTTCTTGAGGGTTTTTATCAAGAAAGGATGTTGTATTTTGTCAAATGCTTTCTCTGCATCTATTGAGAGGATCATGTGGTTCTTGTCCCTAAAGTAGAGTTTTACCCAGAGTCAGGTCTCAGTAAAATTCTCCCCAGTCCCTTACCTTTTGTCATTCTCTTTGTAGGCTTCTTCTCCCCTTTTCAGTTGGACAGCGTATAGGGGAAATTTTATTCCTGCACTGACTTCTAAAAATTTCAAACCTTTTCCATGGTGGTATTGTTCATGATACAACTTTGGAGACTAAGGAAATTTCACTAAGAGATAACAGGATATACAGTCGATCCCAATCTTTATTTGAATTGATAACTATCCGACTGGTGCTTTCTTTCAGGACACTGGTCAGACTAAATATTACAAAGATACTAATAAAATTGGATTGTACAGCACTCATTTTGATAGTGAAGATTTTTAGGCATCCTTGTTGAAGTTAGATCAGGAAATGGCTCCAAAGCCATTTATCCCAGTCCTCTTATTTTATGTATGGGAAGCATAGGCCCCTGGAGGAGAAGGGGCCTGTTTAAGGTCACACAGCATAGAAGAGAAGCCAGGAATAGGATCCAGGTCTTCTGAGTCTTAGGTTAAAGTTTCTTCTCCCTTCCCCACTGCTTTTTTTTTTTTTTTTTTTTCCCTAGCTTTAATCTGTTGGTATTGCATGATACTTCAGAGGCCTCTGATGTGCCAGACTCCATGCTTGAATCTTTTCAAGATCCAAAATTTTAAGACAGAGCATTCAGTGCTCTTCTCCTTCTTTGGTTGTCTGTAGAGACATTGACCCCAAGACATTGGTAGGTGGGAGTTGACTGAGAAGATGTGACAAATTGGTAGACACTGTGGGTGGACACTGGAAATCCTTCATAAGGCTATAGAGTTCAGCCAGGAGAATGAGAGTACTGGTGGCTAACATTTACTATGAAATGTCACATACTTTTTGCAAAAATATCCTTACAACAACCCTACAAGTAGATGTTATTCCCATTTTATAAATGTTGAGTAATTTGCTCAAGATTATGGAACCAGTGAATGATAAAATTCAGTAATTAATTTCATTTGTTCATTTGTTTATTCAGGCCACAGATATTCGTTGAGCACCCGCTTTGTGCTGAGCATTATTCTAGGGTGCAGGGATGTGCAAACACAGGCAGTCCCTGAAGTCATAGAGTTGACTGTCTGAAGGGGAGACAAACATTAATCAAAAGTGTGCCTAATGAGTGTACATTTATAAACTGAGATAAGTGCCTCAAGATGAGGAACGTGGTTCTCCAAGGTTGTTGCATAGAGGAACCTGACCTGAGCTGAGGGCTCAGGAGAGTTGAAGAGGCAGTAGGAGTTCACTAGGTGAAGGGGGCTGGGTAGTGGAGACAGCCAGGGACAGAAGGAAGCAGTGTGGCGGCCTGTGGAGGAGCAGCACGGCATGTTCATGCACATTCATGGCCTGGCGTTTCTGCTTCCAGCACCTGTGCTCTGAGCTCTCTCCCTCTGCACTCTTCTCCTTCCATGGGAAGATTAGGCTGGGAGACTCCAGTTCTGTGCTTGACCAATTCTTGGTTATTAGCGCCTTTTTTTTCTAATGTTGATTTATTTTTGAGAGGGGGAGGGGCAAAGAGAAGCGGGGACAGAGGATTCAAAGCCGGCTCTGTGCTGACAGCAAAGCCGCCCTATTAGTGCCTTTTTCTAAAATCTCTGTCCATGTGGCGGAACAAGGGATGAGTTATAGAAATCAGGTTCTTCTACGTTAAGGCCTTAGAATTAATAACCTGAGAGTAACTGGTGTTCGTCAGCAGATGAATTACAAATGTAACAATTTCCTGACTGGAGGATGGCTCACTTCTTACATGTGTGTGCTCTAGGAGGCTTTAGTACCTGGGATATGCTATGGGAATATGCATATGGAATATGCTATATATATGAGGAGCTGTATGGCCTTTTCTCTGCCTTGACCCAGGGGTGTTCTTTTTATAACATCTACCTCTGTTTGCTAACTCCCTTTGATGCCTTCAATGACACTCTTCCCTTTTGGGACATTCTTTTAAGAAAGGGTGAAGGTTCCTTAATTTACAGTAATCCATCTTCCTCTCACCTTTAGGACCCCTTTCCCTGGAATGGGGTAGAAATTCCCCTTAGCTGAAGAGCTTACATGTTGCTGGAGTGGCTTCTCACCTGCCTTTACCACCATTCCTGACAGCCCTCCTATGGATGCTAAAGGAAGCTACCTCCTTGAATATTCGCCACCTCCCCAGCCTCCTGAGTCTCCTCTGACTTCCTCTGCCCCTGCCAGGGCTTTGCAGAGAGTTGTCTTTTTCCTCACTTACTTCCTCTTTATTTATATTTGACTATTTGTTTGCAGAAGGCCCCAGAAGAGTTAACTCATTTTAGTAATGAAATAATATTTCATGATTCCCATCGATGGGACCCCAGATCTGGCATTTTAGCCCTTTTGTCTATTTCTTTTAATGTACCACCACCTTCCCACCAATCTTGAAATCTGAAATCCTGAAATCTCAGAGTGGTGTTCATCTCCTCCTGTTCCCTTTCTCTGACATCTGATAGGATGGCACGCCTTGCAAATTCCCATCTTGTTTTCCCCCCGTGACTTCAACCCTTGGTTCAGTCCTGATCCATCCATCTTAGGCTTGTGTAATTGTAGTGGCTTTCTTTCTTCTTTCCCCTTTCACTTACTACTGCTGTGCCTTTGGGTAAGCGCCTAGTTTCTTGTCCATCAACTAGGGCTGGGAAGAGTGATAAGCAGAGTACCGTATAGAGAATGCTTAGACCAGTACATAGTACACAGTGGATGCGATGCAAGTGTTGGCATGAATGTTCTTATTACTGGTGCCTCCACCTTTGTCTCATGCGCCAGCCCCAGACACTCCTTTGACCAGACGTCACCCCTGTTCCCAGTGTGCAGTCTCCCCATGGTCTAGTTAGCAGCAGTCTCTAAAGTGAGCATGTGAGACTAATTGCCAGGGTATGGGAAGAACAAATCATGACTCCTTTTATGTGTTTTTATCTCGTTCTTTAACATTTTCTACTTTGTGAGTATATTTTACACTGTATATTTTTAAATAAGGGCATATTTATAATTTATGTATATAGGTAATACAAGTACATATTTTAATAAATAGATGAATATATGTGTATATGTAATGTGTGTACATGTGTATATGTATGTATATATATGTAATACACATATATACATGTAATATACATATAATATACATGTATATACATGTAATATACACATATATAACATATATATATATACACACACACACGTATACCTATACATACATACATATAATTACATAGTATGTTAAAAAATATTTTACTAATAGGTGAGTACAAACCAGCCAGTTTGGGAATCCCTGATCTGGAAGGTGAGATGCAGACCCCGAGCCTGGCATTTCCCTGTGGTGGCCCCAGCCTGCAGTTCTGACCCGCTTTCCAGTCCCTCTTCCTCGTGACCCTCACTCTCTCTCTACCTGACCCACCCACCTTGTGCCTTTTGGTTTCTATCATCACTTGTCCCCTCTCCCTACTCCTGGAATATTCTTCCTCGTTCTCCCATTTTCTTTTCCTATCTAGAAGTTCACCTTGAATGTTGCTTCTTCCATCAAGCCTGCCAGGAGAATTCCAGCTTGAAATGGTTTCTCCAAGTTCCGTAGGCATACTTTGTCAGTGCTACTTACTTGGGCCCTGTTGTTTTCTGTGTTGTGTTGGGATCTTTTGCCACCTTTAGTTAATGTCTTGGCTCCATAGTGATTTTATGTCGACTTGCACATGGGCATACCTTGAAATTATATTTTACTTGCTAACTTTATTTTGTGCTGTTGGTCATTTTTCTCTTTTATCTGAAGATACACACTTACACTTTTTGGATGCCATTAATGTATCTATCTTTTATCACAGTAATACATAATTCTTTACTATTAGTAAAAAATTCATTTGTTACATTTGTGCTCTGAATCTCCTTGGATTTGATAGTATACTTCTGCTTGAGACATATTTTTGTCTACAGTGCATTAGTGAACATTTTTTTGTATGTGGATTCATTGTTTTCTTTTACTCTGGGTGACCTAACTTCATTTTCCTGTGTTAGATGCCTTTATTTCAACACTTACAGTCCTGAGTTCTGTGAGGTGTCCTGGGAAGTGAGCTGGTATGCAGAACATACCCATGTGACCTGGGCTTTCCCCCTCCTCAAATACTGTAAGAATTGACAGCAGCTGGGCAATCACTGGAGCTACCAATGGTGTTGGAGTCAGAATACACAGATTTTAATCTTGATTCCACCACCTGCTGGTTGTTTGGTCTTGACCAAATCATTTACCCTCATCTGTGAAATAAACTTAGTAATCTGTACCCCCTAGAATTATTTTGGGGATTAATTGAGATAGTGGCCCTGAATGTGCTGGGCACCTAAGAAGTGGTCAGTATGTGTCTGTTTAAAAGAAAAGGAAAAATAAGAATCTTTTTTTTTTTTTTTTTTTTCTGCGAACCTTCTGATGGCAGAGTGTATTTTGGGGAGAAATAGACAGATAGCGTCAGAGAGTGCACCTACCTGACTGAGCAAACCTAGGCTGGAGAGTGAAGGCTGGACATCCAGTCAGCCTGGTTTTGGGGCTTGTCTCTAATAGAATGTCTGTGGCCTCCCCAGGGAACACGAGAATTAATTAGTTAATCTTTGTAAAGTGCCTTGAAGTTGAAAAGTGCTATGTAAGTAGAATGGTTGAATTGCTCTTGGAGATGGAGTAATGGCGGCAGTCTTGCCTGTCTTCACATCAATAATCAATAGGAGAGAAGATGCTAAGATGTTTTACTTGATAAGAAAGGATTCATTGTGGGACTTGTGATAACATAATTCTTCGATAGTCTTGCAGATAGCAACGTGCTGGTTCTTTCCAGCAGAACAATGCTAGGGTGAGTTCAGAAGTAACAGTCTCCTCTTTTAGCTTCTTGGGACTCTCCCTGCTAAGGCAGTCTGGTTGTAAATCCTACCCAGCTCATGTAGAGGGACCGTTTGTCATTTTTGGATGCTTTGTGGGTCCTGGGAACATGGGCTGTTTTGTGGGTCCTATAGAAGTGAGGGAAGGATATTGAGTGTTGAGTGTTGGTTATCCAGTGATGCAGACCCATGTGAAAAGCCAATACAGAATAGTACCATGGGCTAGTAGAAGGAGATGTGGCTTAGCTGTGTGACCCTGGGCTAGTCACTTCTCTGAACCTTAGTTTCTCACCTGTTAAATGGGAACATAGTTGTTGATGAGGACAGTAATAAAGGTGGCTCACAGGAGGGTGGGTTTCACCCTTTCTGTGGAGGATTGAGGGGTCAAAAAAGGCTTCACAGAACTGGTGGTACATGAGCTGGACTGTACAGGTGGAGCCATAGCTTATCAGATGAATAATGTAAGGAAAGGGCTTCCATGGCCAAAGGAACAACACATGTGAGGCCAAGAAATAGCATATCCGAGGGAACCCACTCCTAGTTCCTGTCATATACCTGGTACCCCATGGGCTGCACAGACTTTTTTCCCTCTTTGAGGAAGCTCAGAACTTCTTGTGCACTTCTTGGTATCTCCATTGGTGTCCATGAGCAGATTGATTCTGAGGACTTTATCCCTTCAATATTCCGACATTTCCCCTATGAGTCTGTAGTTGTATTCTAGCTGACACTATAAACCATATGTTGAATGTGGGGCCAGATGAAGCCTTGATACCAAACACAGTAGTATCATAGTAGTAGGTTTGTCTAGAATTTAATATGCATTGCTTGGTGTTTTGTCTCTTAAGCAAAGTTTTTCTTTGTTAAAATAAACATGTATAAAGAATTTATACAGCGCACATGGTTATGCATATTTATTGCGGAGAATCTGTTAATAATCTATGCCTCATCGGATTTTGCATTTCTGTTGAAATAACAAATGTGGCACTTGGTACAACTGAACGAGTTCGGTGAATTTTTTCTTATCTGGGAGAAGAAAGGCGTTTCTCTTTTTTCCAAATTCCATTTTCTTCAATCATCTTTTGCACTGGCCAGCTTCCCAGGTGGTGCATCTGGGGAACTGAGGCTTTCCTGGCTGTAAATGATTTTGTCTTTTTTCCCTTCTCTCACTCCCTTCCTTCTTGCACAAGTAGACACTTGCCTTGGGACTATGAGAATTGCTTTTTTGGGTAAGAGCTTAGACTCTGAAGATTCTTTTATGTTATATGGAAAGAAAACACATGAAATTGGCTTTAATGGTGCTAAGAGATTATGGCGTGGGGCAGGTCAGGAGCCTGGGGGACTTCTGGGTAGCTGATGGGCCCCATATTGGGTGAGAGGGAGAAGAACCTGAGAATAGAGATCTGGGCAAAGTGCAAGGAGAGATAGAGAGGCCATAAAGTGTGGTTGAAGAATTCCCTGTAGCCTGGTCCCTGTCTTTTAAAATGCAGGTGCATGGCTTTAGAATCTGCCCTCTGCTGGAATCCAGCTCTGGTGCTCACTGCACCACAGCTTGATCTTGGTCATGTCGTTTTACCGAACATCAGTCCCCACATCTGTGAAAGTGTGAATAGTTGTGCTTTCCCTGTAGAAGATAGGATGGTTCCTGGTACATGGTAGTTGGTCCCAAAATAAATGTTCACAGTTTCTCTTGTAATTCTTTGCCTACCCATGAGAGTATAGCTGTGGAATATAGCCTTAATTCAACTAATGTTTGTTTTTAGAAACTGGCAGAGTGTTTACCTGGGGCCGAGCAGACTATGGTCAACTAGGGAGGAAGTTGGAGTCTCGTGAAGGCTGGAAACTACAGAGTCATGATTCATCCCTCCCCTGCTCAGGACCACAGAAGAGCATGCCTTCCTGTCTGCACTGCTTAACAGGAGCAGCTGAGGTAGGAATGACTTTCCATAGATGTGATACATCTCTTTTCCTTGTCTTTCATCAAAACAGTTACTGAGGTCCTACGGTGTGCTTATAGTGAAGGCATTATGGTATGGGTTCCATGCAGGACTCTGAGGGGGTCCTTGCCTCAAGTTGCTTGTGGTTTAACATGGTAGAAGAGGGAGTTACCCAGACAACTATACCTCAAGGCAGACTGTGTGTAACTCCTTTAGAGAGATTCCAGATACTCTGTGTCCACTTCAAAGAATGAGAAATGAATCCAGGCTACTGTGATCGGGTTAGGCTAGTGTCATAGAGGCCACAGCTTTGAGCGGTGCCTTGGAGGATGGATCATATTCGAGTAAGTGTCTGTAAGAGAGATGAGGACTTTCAGGTAGGCACAAAGGCCAGAACAGAGTCACAGGGTAGGAAAGTAAAGAAACTATTTGGGGAACCACTGGTGGGTCAGTTTGGCTAGAGCGTGGGGTGTCTGTAGTATCCAAAAGATGGGTTGCAGCCTGATCAAGGGGGCTTTTATACTGAGCTAAGTGTTTTGCACTTCAGTTTATATTTCCCAGTGCAGAAAATACTGTAGTTCAGTTGCTTATCAAGCCCCTTTAATTCCCTGAAATGTCTTGAATTTCTACATTTAAGGCAGGAGTCTTAATTTCTCCAGGGTGTGTGTTTCTGTTACTAAATTTTACTTTACTGTTGTCCGTAAAAAAAGAAAAGGCTAGGTTTTTGAGAAGAATGAGGATGGCCACGGAGGAAATGTGCCTCTGAACCCAAGTTGGCTTAATGAAGGAGTTCAGTCTTCATTCAGAGTCTGTGAAAAAAATTAATAAGCCAGCGAGACTTCTGTAATTAGCATCAGACTAATTACAACCCTCTTCATACCTAGAGGGCTTCCCTTCCCCCGGGGCCTGCCTGGCCTCCTCCTTCCGGGTATGTAGGACGGTTCTCAATTTCTGCTTCACATCCCAGACCTCTCCTCCTGGGCCTTTCCTTAGTGCTGGGTTAAGTCTGTCTGTCTTTCTTGCTCTCTCTTTTTCTTTAATTGACAAGGCACTCATTAAACAAAACCAAAAAGGCAATTTAGACATGGTGGTAATAATAATAATAATAATAATAATAATAATAATAATAATAAAACCATCCTTAATCTTAACCACCTTAACAACATTCCCTTTTGCATGTACACATGTACATACTTTCCAAAGTTTCAGTGATAGTACTTACGATATTTGGTATTCAGTCTTCATTTATTTTATCACAGATGCTTTGCTTTGTTTTTCTGATCTCTGAGGCCATTTAAAATGGCTGTGTAACATTATATGATTCGAAGGCTCTGGGATTTTCCAAACCATTCTTGGAATGTTAGACATTTATATAATTTCTTCTCTTTTGTCACTGTGGTGGATTCTGCAGTGAATACCCTTTTGAAGTGTTTTTTAAGATACAGTCTTAAGGATGAAATTGCAGGGGCAAAGGCCATGAGCATCTTTATGACCTTTGCTATATTTCTCTAGATTCTGTTTGAGAGAAGTTGACCTCCCCAGCTGCGAATGAGGGAATGCAGCATTGTAGCTAGTACTGTCTGCTTAGCCAGTGAAGGTGCTGAGAGCTTGGTACCAAGTGCATTAAACCCTTTATTCTTCTTTGTCTTTTCCAGAACATTTAAGACTCCATGCTCAGGTAGCACAGCAGAGGCACAGAGGCTTCACGGATTTTTCTGAGTCTCTGGTTTTATTGGCAAGATCAGGATAATAATACTTACCACAAAAGGTCATTGATGAGGATTATACCCAAGGTTCTTGGCATGTCGCAGGCACTCAGTAACTGTTGGGTCCTTTCTCTTCTTTGCCTTTTAACACCCTGTGGTGGCCATCGTGTGTGGCAGCACTGTGACAGATATGGCCAGTGGAAACATACAGCCCAAGAGCCTGACATTGATGTGACTTTTGTTTAGCTTCTTAGTAGAGCAATCTGAGGAGGTGGCTTGAGCCTGGAGTGCCAAGGCCACTCCATTTTAGTGCTCCCTCCGTCTCTGCTCCAGTCTCTGGAGTACTGGCACGTCTACTTGCTGGTCCCACTGCAGGCTATCTCCTTTTGGTAAATTGGGTCTGGGGATTATCCCCCCTGTTGATGTCCAGGTCTGACCCGTCAGACATCTATTTGCCTGAGGCCCAGAGCCAGGCCAGTGGGCAGCTATAAGCCACTAGGAGTGGATTCACCTTGGAAAAGATAAAAGCCATCCTTGAGTAGGTATTGCCCTGGGAGGGACTTGGCCAGGGAGGTGCAGAGACACCTGGGGAGACAGGAACAGCCTTGAACTAAGCTGATGATTCCTGACCTTCAAGGAATTAAGAGTGGCCCTGTAGCTGACCAGTTGCCTTCTTCTGTGTCCAAGGGATAAGCAGAGTGAGGAGTGAGGTGTCTGGGCTGGGATCCAGAGTGACAGCCCACAAGAGGAGAAAGCAAAGGTGGTTTAACCATCCCGTCTTGTGAACTAAAGAAAGCAAACAAACACAATGTTACTTGGTGGTGATTATGGTCCAGGCAGCATACTAAAAACTTTACGTGTATTATTTCAGCTTCTCAATAAAACTGGGTGCCGGTGTTATAATCACTGCTTTATGAATAAGGATACTCAGGCTCACAATGGGGAAGTCACTGGCCCCAGATCACACAGTAGGTCAACAAACAGTGGGGTTGGGACTTGAACTTGAAGTACTTGAAGCTTCCATACTTTCTGTATAGATGAAATAAAGTTGCATCTGTCCTTTTGCATATATACCCTCACCTGGATGAAAGTTCTGGGAGTCTGGAAGGCAGAGTCTCTGATTCCCTGAGAGTCTCAATTCTTTCTTCTGAGCCATGCCTCATCTCCAGCCTGAGAAGGACTTTGAGATTATAGACCTGGCAGGCTTCCCTTTAATGTTCTCACAGTGGTGAAGACTATGTGTTTCATGCTCTATCAGCTTGGCCTTAGATACTCGGCCGTTTTGGCCACTCTTAGAAAATTCCAGGGATAGCAGAATAATCGGGATTAATCCCCCCCATGTACACATCAGGGCAGAGTGTGTGTGAACCACAGCAGCTTCCCAGACCCCAGGCAAGGCTGCCATGTTTCCCAGGGAACCTTGGCTCTAAACTCTGCCCAAAGATGGAGGCAGAAGTACTTGTGCTCACTTAGTGGGTCCATAGGGGCTCCCTAGGATTCTGAAGCAGCTAGAGCTGGGCACCTGGTGTGTTAGTGGAACCATCAGAAGACCTGCTTGACTGAAGGTAAACAGCCTCTGAGGGGACAACGTCTGGATTAGGAGTCGGAAGACCTGGGTTCTAGCTCTGGTTCCGCCCTGATTGAGTGAATCTGGGAAAGCCCCTTTTCCTCCTGTACCCTTAGTTCCCCCATACATAGGTGGGGCATGTTAGACCAGGTGATTCCTGATGTTTCTTACAGATCTAAGAGTACCTTCCATTTCTGATTCTTATTTTATGGAAATGATCACTACTTAAATTTATAATGACTCTTGCCCCTGGAGTCCCTCAGGGTCATAGCCAAGATCACTTGACCCCTAGCTGCTGGCTGAATTTTGGCAGACCTGAGCATGTTAACTGATCCAGAAGTTCTAGGCTTTAGTACCACCTGAGCCTTGCTCTGCCTTGTTGCCTTGGCTCTGTTCTCTGCCCTTGTTCCTTGTCCCCAGGGGCTCCTGTTCCAGTTTAGGTCATTGGGATTTTAGTATGATGCTGCTGCCTAGTCCTCCCAGGACTTGTCGTTCAGCTTTGATTCCTGTCCCCGTGGCTGTGACCTTATTGCCAGGGGCAGGCAGACGTTTGTGACACTACTTCCTACCACCTGCCGCCCTTCCTACTGGCTCTGTGTGTGCTGTCCCACATTTCCTGCTGTCCTGAGTTTACGTTCTTCTTGGCTTTGGGATCTTGCCTATTCCATAGTCAGCCTAGTAAATGTTGGTTGATGTCTGCCACGTGCCTATGTTGACCACATGGTGGTGGGGAGGGAGGTAGATACAAAGATAAAAAAATACATGTCTGTGCCCTCAAACAACTTCCAGGTTTGTAAATCCTTACTGTATAGAGTGGATGTGCTATTAGAGTTGCATATGAAAGGCCAAGGGAGCAGGGAAGATGGAATGATTTATGCTGAAGACAGCAATCGAACAGAAATGTTGTTTGAACTGGGTTCTTAAAAACAAGGAGTTTAGCAAAAGGAGGATATTCCAGGCAGAGGGGATAACATGAACTGAAGCTGTGAATCTAGATCTGTTCTAACTCCTGGAATGGTCAGGATGCCTGCCCATCCCAGTGGGCCAGCCTCGGTTTGTGGTCTGGCTGCCTGTCTAGCCTGTCCTGTCCCCACCACCCATCTTTCTGATAGGATTACTGTCTGAAGGAAAATAACTTCCACAAACGTTATCTCATTTGATCCCAGCATGATGCCGTGAAATAGGCCAGACTTGGAATGATTATCCTCCTTTTACAATCGAGGAAACTGAGGCCCAGAGAGGCTAGCTAGGAATTAGGAGACCGCCAAGACAAACACCGATTCCCAGTGTTTCTGAGGGCCTTGTTCTGGGCTTATTCTGCAGCCATGGTCCTGAGTCATGTTCCTGGTTTAAATTCTGCCCACGTTTGGTTGAGGAGCACCAAATCCCAGTCAGGGAGCTCAGTGTACATGTGCATGTGCGTGCACACACACAGCTATTGGAGCAGGAGCGGGAAATGTGGAGATAAACAAGAGTGGAACCAGGGATTGGGTAATTGTCAAGCCCGGATGCCATCAACCCTCACTTTGCTGCAGGACTAAAGCTGTTTGTTGGAGGATCTACCTGTGCACTGGGTCTGGGTGAAATCTGTCAGAATGAGTGGGAAAGAAGCTATTTTTAGTTTGCAGAGTCACTCACTCGGTTGTGCTAGCTGAGGTTTGAGCCAGTCCCCTACGCTTTCCACAGTGTTATTTCAGAAGGAGAAATACCACTCGGATGCTGTGTAAAACCCATTAACGAACCTGGAAGTTTCCAGGGCGTCTTTGTCCTGCAGCTCCCTCGGAAGGCTGCCCTTCCTGAATGACCTTCCTCCTTTCCTATATTTAATGCACTTCTAATTTTAAGTTTGTGTCAAGACCGTGGGACTTCGGTGCCCTAAATAACACAGAGATCTACCACCAGCAATCAGCTGAGTCCGGAGGGCTCTGACAGAATTCAATACAACCTGAAAAAGCATTCCCAAGTAGCTCTCTGGTAAGTAACCTCTAGCATCATTGCCGTTCTTGGAGGAGCATGAGGTCTCTGAGACGAGGCAGCCCCGGCAGCCCAGACCTTCCAGGTGTGGCAGGTTTTAGAGGCCACCCCAAATGGGGTAGCCGTGTTCACCCAACGACTGTTTTTGTTGGGAGGTTAGCACAGCTAGCATATCTGTGCTGCAGCTGCTGACCTGGCAGGAGGAGTAATCACACAAAACGAACGTCGAAGCAGTGGACTGGATTTGTCCGTGTGAACACTCGGAAGAGACCGGGCTGTTTTGTTTGAGAGGGATGCTGAAGGACACGATAACAGCAAGCACTTCTTTACCACCTGCCATTCTCTTATTTACTCACATTTATCATCTGTTCCCACTAAAATATTGGACCTGGGAGTGCAAGGGCCTTGTCTGTCTCGTTCAAGCTGTGTTCCCGGTGTCTAGAATAGCTCCTGCACTGTGTTGGTCCTCAGTGGATGTTTACTGACTGAATAAATAAAAACAGAATGAAAGAAATGGTTTCAGTGGTACGTGACCCTCATCAGCTCCTCTGCACTCTCTCCCTACAGTCTGTGCTGCTCAGTCCCAGGCCAGCTCGGGAATAGGCATTTCCATGTGTTCAGACATTTGGGCATCACATGTCCTGACCCCATCGTATGTTTGAACAACCCAGAAGTTTCTTATGGAATCTGTTGATAATGAGGCTTGTAGTCCTTTAGTGCTTCACAATTTACCAAGTGCTGTCACACATGTTCATCTTCAGTTTTTTTCTTTTATCCGGCAGATGCTTATGTATGCCTGTCTGTCCAAGCACTACGTTAGGCAAACGGGGGAAGCAGAGAAGGTGGAACAGTTCCTGTGTCAGATGCTCGTGAGCTACTGGCGGGGCTCACATCAGTTCATTACGGGACAAGCTGAATGTGACAAAGGCTGGAAAAGAGTCTGATAATGATCCCATCCTTTCCCGTGTCCTTGGGGACCTTTTCTTTCTTGCATTTGCAGCCCCTCTGGTTCTGTTGGATCCTGTAGGGTTGGGGTGTGGGGTGGTTGGGGTGGGAGGTGGTGACTGGAAAGGCTTCCTAAATTGGAAGCTTTGACATTAAATTATTTCTCAAGGGAGCTAATGCAAAATAACAGGGGAATCTTGGCAAGAGCTTGCATTAGGAGGAAAGCAGAGGAAGAGCAGCCAGATAGAGACTGTGTATTGACAAGAGAGGGAGAAAGCAAGCCAGGAATGCAGTGTTCTCAGAAGCTAAGGAAATTTCAACAGGGAGGTCAGGGAGGTCGGGGGCTGAGAAAAGATGACTGGGTTTGGCGATGGGAGGTTTGTGGTGTCACCTCTGAGGGACTGAAGCTGGGACATAGGGAGTGAAGAGATGGCGAGAAATGCAGGCTGTGGGTGCATTTCCAGAGATTCTGTGGCCAGAGGAGGATGAGAACAAGGTCGGGAACTGGGAGGAGAGCTTGGCTCGAGTTAGTTTCGTGAGCTTGGGGAAACTGGAGTGTGTCAGAAGGCTGAAGCAGAGGATTAGAGAGAGGGAGAGCGCACTGTGGGTAGAGATGCAGGAGGCAGGGGGTTAGCGGAGCAGCACGCCCAGGGAGATGAGAGAGGCTCAAAATCTCTGTGAAGGGGTTAGTGATAAGATGGAAGGACTCTTTCTTGCAGGACAGGAGTAAAGAAAAAAGGGGACATGCCAAGATGGAGGTTTGGAGGTGGAGAAGAGAAGTACTTTCATTAAAGTGTGTCCATCTTTTGTCGTTATGTTGCATCTTCCTTTTATTTATTCAATAAATGTTTACTGCATCCCAGCATGACCCACACACAGTGCAGGTGCCAAGAATTCACAGAGCAGTGACAAAGTTGGTGCCCAGTGCTGTCACACGGTACTTATTAGTTGCTACGGTAATTATTAATATGTCTGTCTCTAAACCAAACATTGAGTTCTTGGAGCATAGACACTGTCTTATTTATGCGCATTCAGGGCCCAGCTTGATCCACAGTGAGGCATTGGTGCAACTGTGCTGAGAAAAGGATGAGAAGCCCTGTTGGGTGGCTTAAGTCTTCCTGGTTAGGTTGAAAGTCAGCTTGTCTGCTGGAGTGATGACGTTAATGTGGGCAGGCCTCCGGGCAGGGATGAGTTGGCTTTACCCTGTAGTGAGTCCATCCAGCAACTACTGGGAAATGGCAAAAAAAAAAAAAAAGACACTTTTACTGGCTCTGACCCCCAAGTGGTGGGCAGGACAGTTGTTGCTGCCCTCATACTGGGGGCGAGGGAGCAGAAGTTGAGAGAGAAAGCTGGCACAAGCTCCAGGTTACGCAGCACATGGTTACCCGGTTCAGGGCCTGGAACCCGGCTCACAGAGCCCTCACTCTTCTCATGGCCAGCTCTGTACAGCAACAGCTTCCTCGGGACAGTTCTGACCAGAATGTGGCCCTGTGCTCTGGCTTTGGCTCTCACCAGGTGGTAGTTCTGTCTGACGGACACCTAGCAGCTCTCTCCAGACTTGCAGTCTAGGTCACTGTCTAGTGAGGAACAGCAGGAGGACAAGGGTAGCCCCAGCAAGGACAGGGGCAATGAGGTTCACTCACGACTGTGGTCAGCCATAGTCCTGGCTGGGGTGGCAGGGCTGACAAGCCAGTCTTGAATGTAGAGTGAGACCTAGGTTGGAGTTTCTGCTCTGTCACCCACAATCCGTGTGACTTCGGGGCAGTCAGACCTCTCCAAATTCTCCTTTAATCTTGCCCACAGGGCTATAAAAATATGCAAATAAGATCTATAAGGGTTTCTGTAAACTCTAAAGTGACGGACAAGTGTTCTATTGGGTTCATTGGATATGAGCCACTCTGTGCTTCAGACGTGGGTTTTGTTGTAAGTACGGGTCAGAGCTGCTCGTCTGTCTTAATCACTTGGGATCTTAGGAGCTACATAGAACTGTCCTGGATTTTGTGATAAACACTTCCTAGAATCAGAATCAGTGAATGTAGTGGAGGCCAGATGCTTGGTAATCCACGACCAGTCTCCACGCAGTGCCACAGAGTGTGGATTCCTGTCGAGGTTAGCCATCAGTGTCGACAGCAAAGATGTTTCTGGCTGGCTTTCTCCCAGCTGCAGAGCAAATTCATCAGCCCTGATTTAAAGTCCCAGTGACCTCATGTGTCACCACCATGCTCTGCAGCATTACGACAGGCCCAGGCCGCACTCAGGGTCACCCTAGAGCTGACCAGCTGTCTTTTGTTGCATTTGACCTTGAAAACTGGGCTGTCCCAGGGTGAAAGTAAATCATGCAGAGGTTTAGAGGGAAAGCAGAAGCCAATGAGAGTTTAAAGGAGGCTGCGGTGGTTTGATGAGAGAAATGTGAGCTCTGTGAAGGCCGGTTGGCCAAGGGACTAAAACTGTCTCCATCTCTGCAACTGTCCCTCTAGCTTGGACCCCCATTATCTACCACCTAATTTCAGTGGCATTGTCTCAAGGGAGAACCTGTTGTCTCCAGTTGGGCCTCATTCCAGCTGCCCCCACCCAGCTGCCAAAATGATGTACTAAAATATAAATCTGATTTTGTTATGCCCTTAAACCTTTTTTTTTTTAAAGATTCTTAATAATACAGAAAAAAATTCATTCCCACAATAAACATTTATTGGAAACCTACTATATGGAAGAAACTTAGCCAAGTCTTTATGATATAGAGGAGGATAAGACCCAGCCTCTTCCCTCAAGGGGAAGGAGAAACACAGTCTGTGATCCCCACAGCCAGTGTGCAAAGAATGGGGTTACTAGAGCTTAAGTTTTGGGGTTGCTGTTGGCCTTGTTCACCACTATATCCCCATCACCTTGATTAATGACTGGCACATAGTAGGTGCTCAGCAAATAATTGTTATAGGGATGAATGTGTGCCCTTACTTTTCAATGGCTTCCCACCCAGGATGAAGTCCAACATCTCTGGCTTGATATAAGAAGCTCTTCTTGGGGCGCCTGGGTGGCTCCATCGGTTAAGTGTCCAACTTTGAACATGATCTCACAGTTCAGGGGTTCAAGCCCCGCGTGGGGCTCTGTGCTGACAGCGTGGAGCCTGGAACCTGCTTCGTATTCCCTGTCTCCTTTTCTCTCTCTCTCTGCCCCTCCACTGCTTGTGCACACGTGTGGGTGCTCTCTCTCTCTAAAATAAATAAACCTTAAAAAAAATTAAAAAAAAAAAAGTTCTTGATCCTGTCCCTGTCAGAATATCCAGCCTCACCTCCTACCAGTCTTTCCCTTGCATTCTGCATTTCATCTGTACTGAACCAACAACATTATCATATTGTTTGATACTTCTGAGTCTTTGCACATGCTGGTTCTTCTGCTTCCCTTTGCCCTTGGCTGCTGGGACAATTGCTACCCGTCCCCCAGTGGGTAACAAGGATGATGTCTTACATTCATCTCAGTATTCCTGCCATCCGGCCTGACAAACCTGCTTCTTTTTTCTTTCTTGATTGAATTTTTCTTTGCTTGGTGTCATTACCCACTTTTCCTTGACTGTTGAGCTGCTCTCTCTGAAGCTCTTTTCCACCTTCCCTCTACTTTCCTTGTCCCTCATCCTTCTTGAGATTCCAGATCTGGAGTTTGCTGTGTGCTGGCTAATGGAACCTGGCCTTCCTTTTGTCTTTCTGAAACACCTTCTCCCTTCCACGTGGCCCTGTCCAGACAGCTGGACCTCTCTGCCAGTTCCATTGCACACGAGCTATACCCTGAATAGGGCATGGATTTTGCCAGTCTCATTACCCAGGGACTGGACTCTGTGTCCTGGATCCTGATCACTGTCTGGGACCTTGCTCTGAATGGCTGATTCCTCAGTAAGATGCCATCTGCTTTATTTTGAGGGTTGAGGCTGCTTGGAGCTTCCTGCTTGGAGGCCCTTTTTGGTATTGGCACTGGCCCAAATCAGCCCTCTCACTGCCAGGCCCCTCACTTTATATTGGATGGCTGTTTGAGGAGCCTGCCCTGTAGTCACCCTTCTTTCCCAAAGGTTATTTCCATCTAGTTCCAGCCTCTTCTTGGCCTGAAGTATCCTGAGATGCTGAGGCCTTGCCTGGTAGGCACCTCTTGCAGTAGATAAAGAGAAACGCTCTGGTTACTTCCCACGAAGCAAAACCAGGCCATTCTTTTGGGATGTGGCTCTCAGAACCCCAAGACCCCCATTGGTGGAGGGATCACTGAATTATGACTAGAAGGGAGAAGTTAGTCTTTGTGTGATTGCGTAACTCCCTTTTGTGATGCAGTGGCTCTCTCTGTGGGAGCACTGTCAGTGGTGGTAGGGACCTCCCACACCTGCAGATTGCTGTTTGGAAGGGAGCTCTTTTCCCTGAACGCCTGGTATCATCCAACATTGGGGGAGACTGGCTGTGGGTAGCAGAAATGGAAGAAATCAGAGATGTCTTTGCAAAAAGACAGTTTCTACGACAATCAATTGTGAGGCTTTTGGCTTTTCAAAGAGGTCAGAAGTATGAGAGGAAAGGGAAGCAGGAGGCAGAGTGGAAGCCTGCTTGTAGGCGCTGGGAGGCTGCCTGTAGCTCCCATGAGGACCTTGCCATATGCCACTTCAGGAGACCTAGCTGGCTGGGCACGGTTGCTCACGGCTGCTGAACAAAATGTAGGTCGTTGTAGCCAGTGCTCCCCAGGATTGTGTGAGGAAAGTTCCTCACTCCAGAAAGGTAACTTAGTCATTCTTGAGGATCTTCTTTGTGGTTTTATTTCCACGTGATTCCTTTTGAGTGAGATTTTTTTATTAATAGTCTGGAGCATGCATATCATTTGAAGATAGAATATGTATGAAGGAACAATAAACAGAAGAAGGATTTGGAAGAATCAAGAAAGTTAACGTTGTGGTTTCATTCTTGGACAAACTGCTTTACTTCTCTGAGCCTCAGATTTTATGTCTGTATAATAATGATTATTTGGCCTACGTCTTCAAGTTGTTGTCAAAATGAGGTTGTGAATATGAAAACATTTTGTAAACTATGAAGCAATAAATGTAAGTTATGTTAGTCGATTTCTTTGTCATATCCAACTTTCTCTGGGTTTTCAGGAAACCTCAATTTCCTATAGCTCTTTGGAAATTGTTATCTGTTATCATAGAGCTGGAATTGATGTGAATCGTTTCCATGATTCTTCTGTTCCTCTTAATCCATCAGTACTTGTTGAGTACCCAGGTTGCATTTGAGCTGTGGACTTAGAATATGACAACAGGGAGGACACAGTCCTAAAGCTCTGTAAAATGGGATGTGATTGATAGTATAAGTCTCCTACAGGTAAGAGCTGAGAACTTGTGAACAGAAAGATCTAGAGGTGGTGTCAGGGAAGAGTAGTTGTTTAGGTCTCTTGAGTCTTTGGGAAAGCCTCTTCAAGCAGATGACATTTGAAGGCTGGGCCAGACTGAATTTGAAGGGGAGAAGATCAAGTCTCTTTAGGCTCCTGAAGGATCTATGGGAGCTGGTTCCTTAGAGGTGATAAATGTGGGGATGTTGTTGGCAGGTTTGAGTACTCAGTTAAGAAAGACTTAATTAGGAACAATAGGAATTTTTAGAAATGATAATGTTAGCTCCTATATATTGATCATTGTGTACCATGTATTGTGTTAAGCACTGTATAAATATCACTTTCTTTGTTTTCTCAATGTTTACTTTCTATTTTTGGTAGAGAGTGTGAGTGGGGGAGTGGCAGGGAGAGAGGGGGAGACAGAGAATCTGAAGCAGGCTCTGTGCTGACAATAGCAGGTTTGAACTCAAGGACCGCAAGATCATGACCTGAGCTGAAGTCAGATGCTCGACTGACTGAGCCACCCGGGAGCCCCTAAATATCACTTTCACTTCTTACCACATGCTGGTGAAGCATATACTATTTTATCCCTATTTTGCAGATGAAGAAACTGAAACTTGATGAAGTAACGTGTCTAAGGACACAGGAAATAGAGCTAACGTGGTGGCGTGTGATGGACTAGAGGACATGCAGGTGCCTAGATAGTGGTTTTCCAGGTTGGAGGACAAAAAGGTAACTGTGAATGGTGCTCACCTCACCACCACCCCTAGAAGTCCAGGTGGTTCCAGAAGAGGTAGAGCCTGTGACAGCTCATTATCTGCTTCAGGGCCTGGGCGCAGGCTAGGGGAGGTGAGCAGAGCCAGAGTGGCTTTCCTTCCTCAGAAACTGCCACTTTAAAGCTGGGACAATGAAGTGTGCCTTTGAAGAGCTGAGAAAAGATATTTTATTTCCTTATGATCCCTTCTTGGGCTTCTGTTCTCATTCAGAGTGGCAGCAAGGATGAGTTTCAGAGTATCACGAGCCCAGCTCCCTTGCTTGCAAACCCAAATTGTACCACTTCACAAGGTTCAGGTTACAGTTTACCCAGTTGAATTCTTTTTGGACAAGGCCAGTTGCCATTTCAAATACAAGCTACTTGAGGACAGGTAAGGTACCATGTCTCGGTTGCAGCTGTATCTTTAGGGCATGGCACAGTGTCTGTCAGAGAGCACGTGGCTAGGATTTGTTATGGAACTGAATGGAAACTTTTTCTCACTTAGAGTCTGAGTCACGTGTGGCTGCTTTGATTTTACTCTAATATCTGATCACCTCATCTGTGGTCATCTTCCAGAGGAGAGCATATGGTGCTACAGAGTGGGCACTGTATTTTAGGGTTGTTTTGGATCCCATGCCTGTCCTGTTGGGCAGGGGGTAAGGGGCTATTCACACAGGAGGCAGCTGGAGAAGCCTTGGGAGAGCTCCACCCACTCTGAAGCCAGCTTGGAGAGACCTGCTGTGGGATAGCTGTGCTGGTAGCTAACAGAGTTGTGATACATTACTTCTGGAAGGAGAAGAACAAAAACAGAATGCTGACTCCTCTCGTTGTCTCAGCACGAGGGTCGTAGAAATATAAACATCTTCCTTCATCTACAGTGCTCCATCCCTCAGATGCCTTTTTAAAGGTGAGGACACAGAGGCATGTAAATGGTACATTTCCCTTTGCACTCCTCAAGGTGAAATTTCTGCTACTGCACAGGGACTTGCAGGAGCAGTTCTGTAGTTGCTGCTTTACAATGCATTTATCATTCTGCTCCTCTGGCACATTTTGCCAAGCTGCATAATTCCCCCGTTCCTTCCTACACTCACCAGCTCTGTGATGATGATGCATCTGGTGGCCAAAGCCTCCCCGATCAGCCTGTGTTATAGTGTAAAGAGCAATGTATTAGCTAATGATGACAGCAGGTGGCATTCACCAAGTCCCAGTGGGGTGCCAGGTTTTCTGCCAAGCGCTTTCTAGACATCATCTCTTTAATCTTCATGAATCCAGCAGAGTTGAAATTATTCTTCTTCAGTTTGCAGATGATGAGAGTGAGGCTTGGCGGTGGCTACTTGTCCAAGGCCACATGACTAATAAGTGACATAGCAAAGCCTATGCTATAAGATACCAGTTTCCATTTTGAACTCTAATGTGAGTTCACTGTGGGATCTGGGGCCAGAGACTCTGCTTCCCTGGGCTTCAGTTTCCTAATCTAATGAGAAGCATTCCAAGGGTCTTCCAAAGCTCTAAACCCAGTGCCATTCTGATTTGGTTAGATCTCTTTACCTATCTGGATTTCCTTAAGCTTTGAGAATTTTTATTTTGTTTTATAGTGGCAGGCTAGCTGCTATGTATTCATTCTTCACTAAAAACATTAATATCAGGCAATTAAGAGTATACATGATGTAAAATAGCATGGGTCAGTACTCTCCAGTAAAAATGGTCTGTGTCGGTCCAGTCCAGTAGCTGATAACCACGTGTGGCTACTGAGCACTTGAAATGTGACTAGTGTGACAGAGGAACTGAATTTTATTTATTTACTTAAAAAAATTTTTTTAAACGTTTATTTATTATTGAGAGACAGAGAGAGACAGAGCATGAGCATGGGAGGGGCAGAGAGAGGGAGACACAAAATCCAAAGCAGGCTCCAGGCTCTGAGCTGTTAGCACAGAGCCTGGCGTGGGGCTCGAACCCACAAACCGTGAGATCATGACCTGAACTGAAGTCAAACACTTAACCGACTGAGCCACCCAGGTGCCCCGTGAATTTTAAATTTTATTTTAATTTAAATTTAAATGGCCGCATGTACAGTAGCTACTGTTTGGACAGTGCAGGTATACATAGTATAATAATATAAAACCAAATAGAGTATATAGATTCTTCCATTCTCATCTCATTTGTAACATGTCTCCTGTATTCCAACTAAGGCTTCTGATTACCATGGTTAATTTTTCTGGAGGTTTAATACTTGATATATTGTTCCACTTGTATTCTGCTTTCAAATTTTAGCATACTCAAATATGCAATATTGCATCATTTTTCTCCTGCTTATGAGGAAAATAGAAAAGATGGATAGTGCTATGTCATTTTTCAGATAGGGAAACTGAGGCATAGAGAGGTTAAATACGCTACCAGGAACTGAATAAATATTTTTTGCGTGGATAAGTGATTTACCTAAAGCCATTTTTGGAGTTTTAGACCCAGGACTAGAAACTTAGGTCTTTTGATTCCTGGCCAGAGTTTCCTTTATATTTCCTAACACTGGTCTGCCAAGCATAGAGTAGAGAGACTCTGCTCATTGAAATTCTTTCAATGTTAGTGGGGGAACTTTTTCTTTTTATTTGATTCCTTTGTGTACTATTTGATTTTTTAATTCTATGTAGGCATCACTTAATTATAATAATAATATAGATATTTGAAAAAAATATATGAAATGCTGAGTCTGCATAATGGAACTGTCCCTGTTTTGTAGTTGTTGAGAGCTGTCATGCTAGTCAAACAGACAAGCATGTTTTTCATGTGGAATCTGTGGTCAGAAGAGGATTGAATCCTATCCTGATTCCATTTCTGGTAATGGTGAAATAGTTCTTTTGGACCAGCCCTCTCACAGAAAACAAGTATAAATTCAGACAAAATGTAAAAAAGAACTACCTGATCGACTGGAGAGTGACCCAAATCAGGCCCATTCTTCACAAAGATATCAAGGTCCTGAAGGTCAAGGAAAGACTGAGGAACAGTTCCAGATTGAAAGGATTCTAAAGAGACAGGGCAACTAAATGAAATGTACTATCGGGAACTAGATTCTTTTGTTGTAAGGGACATTACAGGAACTAAATAGAGTCTCAAGTTTTGTTGGTAGTTACATAATGTTAATTATTTAGTTTTTTAAATTTAAATGTTTATGTATTTTTATTTATTTTTTAGAGAGAGAGGGCATGCGTGGGGGAGAGAGGCGGAGGGAAAGAGAGAGACAATCTCAAGCAGGCTCCATGCTCAGTACAGAGCCTGATGCGGGGCTTTATCCCATTACTCTGGGATCATGACCTGAGCCAAAATCAAGAGTTGGATGCTCAACTGACTGAGCCACCCAGGTGCCCAGCTTTTTAGTTTTTTTTTTTTTTTTTTTTTTTTTATAAATTTTTTTTCAACATTTATTTATTTTTGGGGGACAGAGAGAAACAGAGCATGAACGGAGGAGGGGCAGAGAGAGAGGGAGACACAGAATCGGAAACAGGCTCCAGGCTCTGAGCCATCAGCCCAGAGCCCGACGCGGGGCTCGAACTCACGGACCGCGAGATCGTGACCTGGCTGAAGTCGGACGCTTAACCGACTGCGCCACCCAGGCGCCCCCAGCTTTTTAGTTTTGATGGTTGAATTGTTGCAATGTAGAGTGTTGACAGTTTGGTTGACAAATACTCTAACATATTTCTGAGTGGTAGGGCATCGCTTTGCCTAATTCTCTCAGAGATCATTCAGAAAAAAATAGAGGAAGAGGGAAGGTAATATAGAGCAAAGATGGCAAAGTGTCAGTATTTAGGGAATATGGACGAAGGGTAAACAGGAGTTCTTTGTATAGTTCTTGTAACTTTTCTCTGAATTTATTTCAAAATGAAAAGATTTTTTAAAACTTAATATTGAATGGTAATGAAAATAGAACACATAAACATTTGTAGGATGTAGCTAAAGCATGTTTTGAGGGAAATTTATGTCTTTAAATGAATATATTAGGAAGAAAGGACAAGATTCAGTGACTTAAGGTTCCATCCTTAGAAGCTGAAAAAAGAAAAATTAATCCAAAATAAGTAGAAAAAGGGAAATATTAAAGATAGGAGCAGAAATTAGTGAAATAGAAAAAAGACAGAAATAGGGAAAAATAATAAAACCTAAACCAATTCTTTGAAAATATCAATAAAATTGATGAAGCCCTAGCTGGACTGATAAGAAAAAGGAGAAAAAGATTGTAAAGTACCAGCGTCAGTAATGAAAGTATGTAGGTCACTACAGAGTCTACAGACATTAAAGGATACTAAAGGAATATTCTGAACAACTTTGTGCCAATAAATTTGGCAAATTAGATAAAATGGATGACTTAAAAAAATACAATTTACCAAAACTGACACAAGATGAAATAGAAAATCTGAACCGTTATACATCTGTTAATTCATTATCAAAAATTTTCCCACAAAGAACCTTCTAGGCCTAGATGGTTTAACTGGTAAATTTTATCAGATATTTAAGAGAAAAACACAAGTTTTACACAAACTCTTTCAGAAAATAGAGGAAGAGGAGTGAATGGTTCTCAAATCATTTTGTGAAGTCAGCATGGTTCTGATACCAAAACTTGACAAAAACCTTACACAAAAAAGAGAAAATTATAGACTAGAATCTCTCATTAACAAAGATGTATATATATCTTTAACAGAATATTAGCATATCAAATCTGGCAATATATAAAAAGGGAAGTTCGTCATGACCAAGCTGTGTTATCCCAGGAATAAAAATTTGCTTTAACATTTGGAAAAAAGAATGTAATTTTCCATACTGACAAAATAAAGGAGGAAAGCCTTATGATCATTTCAACAGATGTAGAGAAAACATTGAGAAAATCACAATGTGCTATCACTGTATACTTCTTAGGTATAAGTAAGACAAGACAATAAGATGAGAGATAACAAATGTTGACAAGAGTATGGAGAAAAGGGAACCCTTGTAAACAGTTTAGTGCTAATATAAATTGGTATATACATTATGGAAAACAGTAGGAAGTTTCCTCAAAAAAATTAAAACTAGAAATATCATATGATTCAGCAATTCTACTTCTGGTTATATATCCAAAGGAAATGGAATCAATATCTTGAAGACATCTCTGCACCTCCATGTTTATTGCAGCATTATTCGCAGTAGATATGGAAACAACATGAGATATGGAAACAACATAAATGTCCATTGATGGATGAATGGATAAAGAAAATGTCACACACACACACGCACGCACACACACACACACACGCACAGAAGAATATTATCCATCCCTAAAAAAAAAAAAAAAAAAAAAAAGAGGAAGTCCTACCATTTGTAACAATATGCATGAACCTGGAGGACATTATGCTAAATGAAATAAGCTAAACACAAAAAGTCAAATGCTGCTTGATCCCACTAAAATGTGGAATCTAGGAAAGTTGAACTTATAAAAGAGTAGAATGGTGGTTGCTGTGTGGGAAATCAGGGAGTTGTTGGTTAAAGGGTAAAAATGGTTTAGTTATGTGAGATGAATAAGTTCTGGAGATTAATGTATAGTATGGTGACTATAGTTAATAATACCGTATCATACACTTGAAATTTGCTAAGTGTGATCTTAAGCATTTTTACCACACACATGCACACAAAAATAGTAACTGTGTGAAGTGATGGATGTGCTAATTAGCTTATTGTGGTAATCATTTCACAATGTATGTCAATATCAATTCACTTTGTACATCTTCAATATATACAATTTTTATTTGTCAATGATACCTCAATAAAGCTGGAAAAATTTGACATCCATTTGTGATAAAAACACTTGGGAAATTAGAAATAGAAGGGAACTTCTGCAATCTAATAAAGGGCATTTTTAAAATGCAAATGTCATAATTAGTGGTGAAAAATTGAAAGTGTTTCTTCTAAGATCATAGTAATGCCAGTGTGTTTTCTCTCATCATTTTTGTTCAACATTATACTGAATGGTTCTAGTGAGTGCCTTCAAGTGAGAAAAAGCAATAAAAGGCTTAATAATCAGAAAATAAGCAAATCTATTTTCATCCACAGATGGCATGACTGTTGGCATAGAAAATCTTAAGGAATCTATAAATAACTATTAGAACCAAGAAGTGAATTTAACAGAGTTCAAAGTCAACATCAGAAATTGGTTATATTTTTTATATAGCAGCAGCAAGTAATTTGAAGATATTTAAAAAGCAATTTCTTTTATAGTTACATTACAAACCATAAAATATTTAGATAATAAATTTGACAAAAAAGTGTAAAAGACCTGTACATAAAAACTACAAAACTGTGCTGTGAGAAGTTAAAGACCTAAATAAGTGGAGAGATATATCATGTTCATGGATCAAAAGACTCAATGTTGTTTTCTGTTCTCCCTAAATAGATTTGTAGATTTAAAGCAATCCCATGCACAATCCCAGGTGGCTTTTTTAGGGGTAGAGATCGACAACCTGACTCTATCTAACATATATGGAAATGTAATGGACCTTGAATAGCCAAAGAAATCTTGATAAAGTCAAAGGATTCACATTACCTGACTTGAAGATTTGCTATAAAACTACAGTATGTCAACAACAAAAATACAAATAACTTGATTAAAAAATGGGCAAAGGACTCGAGTAGATATTTCTTTAAAGAGGATATACAAATGGCCAGTAGCATGTGAATAGATACTCTGCATCACTAATCAGTAGGGAAATGCAAATCAAAACCACAATTACCTATGACAATTACCTACGTTTATTGTAGTGAGCATTGCATAATGATTAGAATTGTCTAATCACTATGTTGTACATCTAAAACTAATATAACCTTGTATGTCAACAATACTTCAAAAAAAAAGAAACCTACAACGAGATAACACCTCACATTCATTAGGATGGCTGCTATAATAAAAACAAAACAAAACAAAACAAAACAAAACAAAAAAAAGTAACAAGCATTGGCCAGGATGTAGAGAATTTGGAACCCTTATGCACTGTTAGTGGACATGTAAAATGGCGCAGCTGCTGTGGAAAACAGTCTGGTGGCTCCTCAAAATATTAAATATAGAACTACCATATGATCCAGCAATTCTTCTTCTGTGTATGTGTTCCAAGGAATTGAAAGCAGGATCTTGAAGAGTGTTCATAAGAGCATTTCACAAGAGCTGAAAGATGGAAGCAACCCAAGTGTCCATTGACAGATGAATGGATAAGCATTATGTGGTATATACAGTCAATGGAATATCATTAAGCCTTAAGAAGGAAGGAAATTCTGACACATGTTACAACACTGATGAACCTTGAGGAAATTGTGCTAAGTGATATAAGCCAATCATAAAAGGCAAATACTGGATGATATCACTTACATGAGATGCCTCGAGTAGTCAAAAATAATAACCACAGATAGTAAAATGTTTATTCATAGTGGTCCCAAATTGAGAACAGTTCAAGCATCCATCAATAGGAGAATGGATAAAGAAATGTAGTATAATCATACAGTTCAAAAGGAGTGAAATGATTCATCCAACAACATGGATGACATCTCAAAAACATTATTCTGAGTGAAAGAAGCCTTACACAAAAGAGTACACACCGCATGATTCCATATATGTGAAATTCTAACAGGCAAAACTAAAAGCAATAATATTAGGTACACATCATCTCTGTTTCATAGATGGGGACACTGGCACTCAGAGAAGCTAAACCCTGGTCCAAGGCTGCACAACAAGTCAGTGGCAGAGCTGGGCCTGCCACACAGATGTCCTGACTCCCAGTGCACCATGTTTTTCACCACCCTGGGTGGCCTTGTTAGCATTCTGGGATGTTAGTACATCAGTACCTTGCGAGGAATGCTGAGGGTGCAAGATGGCTTAGATTTCCTCTGACTCCTCTTTTCGGCCTGAAAGTGCTCTTCCAGCTTTCCTGTTGACCCTACTAGATTGGACTCCATTGATCTCATAGACCCCTTCAGCTCTCCTCTTCTTTGCTAGACTGGAATAGGGAAGGAGCAGTCAGGCTGGAGAGTGCACTGACTGGGTTATTAGAAAGGACTTTTTTAATCTTTTTTTTTTTTTTTATGTTCATTCATTTTTCAGGGAGAGAGACAGACAGACAGACAGACAGACCAATTGTGAGCTGGGGAGGGGCAGAGAGAGAGGGAGACACAGAATCTGAAGCAGGCTTCAGACTCTGAGCTGTCAGCACAGAGCCCAATGCAGGGCTCGAACTCATGGACTCTGAGATCATGACCTGAGCTGAAGTCGGATGCTTAACTGACTGAGCCACCCAGGCGCCCCTAGAAAGGATTTTGAGGACAGTGCACCGACTGGGTTATTAGAAAGGATTTTTCTGGGACTCTTTCCTCTGCACCTCTAATTAAAAATAAGACAGGCAAATAACTATGCTCCTCCTCCTTTCCAAATATTGCTGAGAATCTCTGTGATGTTGTTCTTGGTTGCATGTCCTGGTGATATCTGAGCATTATGTGCAAATTGAGAAAGGGACTGACAACACCAATACCAAAGGGGTTTTCTCAAGGGAAATGACCACGTCTAGAACAGAACAGCTATCTGCTGCCAGACAGACAGGGTTCCGCTGACTGAATTTGACCTGGAGGCTGGCCTTTTCTGTGTGTTTTGCACTCTGGGGATACCCTTTGGGTCTTTGTTTCCCCCTGGCTCATCCACCCTCCCACTCTCGCCTCAGGCTAACTGGTCTCCCAGGAGTCCTTCAGGAGTCACACAGCCTGTGATGCCTGGGCACCCCTGATGATCCAGAGGAAGCCAGCAGCACACTGTATTCATGCAGTGAGGTGGCACCTCAGCTTCTATGCAGTTAAGTGGCCAAATTAATTCACTGTTGTTAGCAGTCCTCCCAGCTGAGAAGACTCATGGCAGTTCAGAATGTTCTGGTGCAAGAGGAGGTGCTGAAGAGAGGTGGATTTTTCTGTCTACACAAATGCTCTTGCCTGATGAACCTCGATACATCATTACCTTGGAAGCCAAAGGTCTGGGGAGGTAGATGGAGACAGGTTGGTGGGTAGATAGAAATCAGAATAATAAAGTCCATCTTCCTTTTTAAGTTAGAAAGAAAAAACTCTTGTTTCTACCTTGTTGTCTAGCTTGTTTATATGTTTTTCTACTCTTCCTTCTTTCCTCTACACTAATCTTCCTTTCTCTTTCTCCTTGCCTCACCCCTCTGTTCTTCCCACCCTTGTCCCATTCTCCACTCTTTTATGTTTTCTGACAATATGAAAACAAGGAATGGTAGGGAAAATACAACACATCACCAAACTCTTGCCCACTCCCCAGGTAACAGAGTCACTATCTTGGAGAAGGAGTCCAGAATGTAATGTTCGCTGATTCAGAGCTTATCACATTATTATGCATTGTCCCACACAGTTTATGTTGATGAAAGCAAGGCTGTAGCCAAGTCAGGGAGGACCAAGAAACCAAGGCAGAAATGGATTACCTTTCCCTAAACTCCTTCATTTCATCAGTTTAGTTTCGCTTGATACCCCCATGTACTCCTTCCTGTCTTCTCTGGTGGGCAGTATAGATGATTGCAGCTTTGTTTAAGCATCTACTTACCATTGAGGTGCTGTGTGTTCACTTTCTTTAACGTGGTTCTGTGTCATCCGTCCTAAAGAAGCAGGGGCTTTTCTGTCTCCTCAACCTATTACTAGCATGTCCTGTCATTTCCTGCTTGCTCACTGTCCATTATTTCCAAGTCCCAATGTTTTGGTCACTGACAACCTAAAATAACTAAAGTCTCCTGTGATCTTCAGCAAAAAGACCCACAGGAGGTGGAAGAGTCTGGGGCGCCTCATAATATCAGGGGTCTAGAGTCCCTGGAGAGCCAGGGTTTCTCTAATTTAACATGTTGAACTGGAAGTCAGGACACCCATGTTCTACACCTGGCTTGCCAATAACTTGCTGCATAGCTTTGAATAAATCACTGTCCTTTGAGTCCTGGTTTCCCCATCTGTCATAAGCTTTGGTACCTGTAGGGGTATAGATAGAAGTTAAGCTTCTTATACTGTATTGTGACCAATCTACACCCCTACTCAGGTATATTGTCTTTTAAAATGCTTGGTGGGCCAAACAAAAAAACATCTGGGGGTTGTATTTGATACTCTCACTTGTTCTTTCCTCTCCCATGGCATACCTGGGACCACAACTGCAGAGTAAAGCCTTGGGACCAGTTTAAGCCCCCAGGGATGTTACCATGAGCACTGTATCCCAGAGCCAGTAGCAGAGGCCCTAGCAACATGTTTGCTGGCCAGAAGGGCCTTTACCACTTAGAGAGTTAGTAGCTGGTAAGGGCACAGTGGCCATTAGCTTCTAGGGTTGGTCCCCTTTAGGGTCTCTCTTTCTTGGCCACTGACTGCCTGCTTTATCCTTGAGTGTTAGGGTACTGGTCAGGAAGGGTACGACCAACCCAACCAAGCTCTACCCTGCTAACAATGCAGGACACATCTTGTGGATGGAGGGATTTCACAAAGGGCTCTAGAATCCCAAGTTACTAATGTCTTACCCAATCAGGGGCCTTGTGGTCATACAATGCTGCTTGGGTCCTCTCCCCACGGATTCCAATTTAAGGTCATCCTTACTGTTAGAAAGCTCATCCTTCCTATTTGTTTTTATTACTACTCTGGGAGGTAGTAGGACAAGGACTTTTTAAGTATAATTTTAAATTTCTGGTTATAAAAATAGTGCATGCTCATTGTAGGATTATAGAACATCAAAACCATCCATAATTTCACAACCTAGAGAAAACCACTTATAACATTCTAATGCATTTCCCATCTTTTATATTTATTTTTTATAAAATAAGATACTGTGTGTATTGTGTGTTTGCTTTATATCTAGATTTTCTACCTGCAATTATATTGGGAACATATTCTCCATATTATTAAATATTCTGTAAAATAATCACTAACATTAAGAAATAATATTCCATTATTTGAATATTCCACAATTCATGTGATTATTTATGGAAATTTAGATCCAAATTTTTCCTACTAAAAATTGTGTCATGATCAACATAACTACTTCAGAGATATTGAAGATTTGGCTCTGGACCAATAAAGCAAATATCACAATAAAGTGAGTCAAACAAATTTTTTGGTTTCCCACTGTAAATGTTATGTTTACACTATATTGTAGTCTGTTAAGTGTGCAATAGCATTATGTCTAAAAAAACAATGTATGTACCTTAATTAAAAAACATTTTTTTGCTAAAAAGCGCTAACCATCATCTGAGCTTTCAGTGACTTATAATCTTTTTGCTAAAGGGTCTTGCCTCAATGTCAATGGTTGCTGATTGATCAGGGTGGTGGTCGCTGGAGGTTGGGGTGGCTGTGGCAGTTTGATAAGACAACAGTGAAGTATGCTGCATTGATTGACTCTTCCCTTTAGGAACAATTTCTCTGTAGCATGCAATCCTGTGTGATAGCATTTCACCCACAGTAGAACTTCTTTCAAAAACGGAGTCAATCCTCTCAAGCCCCAACCCGCTGCTTTATCAGCTAAGTTTATGTAATATTGTAAATCCTTTGTTGTCATTTCAACAATCTTCACAGCATCTTCACCAGGAGTAGATTCCATCTCAAGAAACCACTTTCTTTGCTCAGCCCTTAGAAGAAATCCCTCATCTGTTCAAGTTTTTTGTGAGATGGAAGCAATTCAGTCATATCTGCAGGCTCCATTTCTAATCTCATTTTCTTGCTGTTTCCACCACCCTGCCGTTATCTCCTCCACTGAAGTCTTGAACCCCTCAAAATGCATGAAGATTGGAATCAACTTCTTCCAAACTACTGTTGATGTTGATATTTTGACCTCTTCCCATGAGTCACGAATATTATTAATGACATCTAGAATGACGAATCCTTTCCAGAAGGTTTTCCATTTACTTTGCCCAGAACCATCAGAAGAATCACTGTCTTTGGCAGGTGTAGCCTTACAAAATGTATTTCTAAATAATAAGACTTGAAAGTCAAAATTACTCCTTGACTTATGGGCTGCAGAATGGATGTTGTATTTGCAGGCATGAAAACAGCATTCATCTTGTTGTACATCTCCATCTGAGCTCTTGGGTGACCAGGTGCACTGTCAATGAGCAGTCACGTTTCGAAAGGAAGCTTTTTTTTTTTTTTTTTCTGAGCAGATCTCAACAGTGGGCTAGAAATATTTAGTAAACCATGTTGTAAACAGATGTTCTGTCATTCAGGCTTTGTTTTCTATTTGCAGAGTGCAGACAGAGTAGGTTTAGCATAATTCTGTTTGTTTGTTTATGTATTTATGTATTTATTTAGAGAGGGTGTGCACATGCACACGTGCACATGAGTGGGGGAGGGGCAGAAAGAGAGGGAAAGAGAATCACAAGCTGGCTTCTGCACCGTTGGTGTGGAGCCCTCACGCAGGGCCTCTGTGAACTGTAAGATCATGACCTGAGCCAAAATCAAGAGCTGGACGCTCAACAGCCTGAGTCACCCAGGTGCCCCAGATTTAGTATAATTCTTAAAGGCCCTAGGATTTTGGGGATGGTAAGTGAGAATTAAGTTCAACTGAAGTCACCAGCTGCATTGCTTCTAACAAGAGGGTCAGTCTGTCCTTTAAAGCTTTTTTTTTTTTAAAGAAATGTTTATTTACTTATTTTGAGAGAGAGAGAGAGAGAGAAAGAGGAGAGAGATCCCAAGCAGGCTCTGTGCTGTCAAACCATGAGATCATGACCTGAGCTGAAATCAAGAGCTGGACACTTAACTGACTGAGCCACCCAGGTGCCCCTGTCCTTTAAAGTTCTGAAGCCAGGCACTGACTTCTTTCTAGTTGTGAAAGTCCTAGATGACACCTTCTTCCAACAGAAGGTTGTTACGCCTACAGTGAAAATGTGTTCTTTGGTGCAGCCATCTTAATTAGTTATCCTAGCTAGATCTTCTGAATAACTTGTTACAGCTTCTACATCAGCAGTTGCTGCTTCACCTTGCACTTTTATGTTATGGAGACATCTTCTTTCCTTAAACTTCATGAACCAGCTTCTGCTGGCTGCAAACTTCTGCAACTTCTTTGCTTTTCTCAGCCTTCATAGAATTGAAGAGTTAGAACATTGCTCTGGATTAGGTTTTGGCTTAAAGGAAAGTTCCAGCTGTTTTAATCTTCTATCCAGACCACTCAGACTTTCTCAGCAATAAGGCTGTTACCCTTTGTTATCATTTATCTGTTCACTGGAGTGGCACTCTGAATTTCCTTCAAGAACTTTTCCTTTGTGTTTACAACTTGGTTAACTGGCACAGGTGTCTTCACTTTCAGCCTGTCTCAGCTTTTGACATTCCTTCCTTGCTAAGCTTAACCATTTCTAGCTTCTGACTCAAAGTGACTCTTCCTGGGGCACCTGAGTGGCTCAGTTGGTTGAGTGGCTGACTTCGGCTCAGGTCATGATCTGGTGGTTTGTGAGTTTGAGTCCCGTGTCGGGCTCTGTGCTGACATGTCTGAGCCTGGAGCCTGCTTCAGATCCTATGTCTCTGTCTCTCTCTCTGCCCTCCCCTGCTCTCTCTCTCTCTCTCTCTCTCTCTCTCTCTCTCTCAAAAATAAACATTAAAAAAAATTAAAGTGACTCTTCCTTTCACTTGAGCATTTAGAGGCCATTTTAGGGTATTCAGTGGCCTAATTTCAGTATTTTTGTGTCTCAGGGAATAGGGAGGGCCCGGGGAAAGGAAGAGAGATGGGAGAATGGCTGGTCCGTGGAACAATCAGAACAAACATATTTATTAAATTCACTTTCTTATATAGGTGCAGTTTGAAGTATCCCCAAACAATTACAGTTAGTAACATCAAAGATGACTAATTGTAGATCATCATAACAAATGTAATAATAGTGAAAAAGTTTGAAATATTGCAAGAATTGAGTAGAGTTAGGAGAAGATGGTGCCCTAGGAGGACACTGGGCTCTCCTTGTCCTTCTGATTGCTTGGATTCCACCCACATCTGCCTAAATAACCCAGAAAACTGCTGGAAGACTAGCAGAACAGACTCTCTGGGGCCAAGCGTAGACAAGAGGTCCACAGAAGAGGGTAGGAAGGGTGGAGAGGTGGTGCATGCTATACGGACTGGCGGGAGGGAGCCGGGGTGGTGGAGGGGCAGCCCGCCAGGCAAGGCAGAGTCCCCGAAGTCTGGCTTGCAAAAGCGGAGGGGCCGCACTCCGTGAGTTCTGACAGCCAGCGGGACGTAACATCTGGAATGTTCAAAGTCAACAGCTCTGCCCTCAGAGAGCAGGGAGGGTGAGAGGATGCCGGGAGGGAGAATTGTTGAGTCCCGGAAGGACAGAACTCGGTGGGGGAACAAAGGCGCTGGCAAATGCCATCTTCCTCTCCTATCCCCCAGCCGAAATTCCAAAGGGAACCAGTTCCTGTCACTGAACTTGCTTGCACCGTGCAAACGCCCAATGCTGTGCTTTTGTGGATCCATCACTCTGACGGGCCTACCTCCCTCCCGGTGCTGCAGGGCCCCTCCCACAGGGGACCACTGACTGCAAAGCAAGCTAAGCCTGTCCCTCCCACCCCTGTGCACCTTGCGGATCCACCCCGGCTAATATGCCTTTGGCCAGATCCCATTGAAGCAGCACCACAAGCCTGGCAGTGTGCAAGCAGCCCAGACAGGGGCCACACCACTCCACAGTGAGTCCTGCCCCTGGGAGAGGGGAAGATAAGGTACACACCAGTCTGACTGTGGCCCCAGCGGTGGGCTGGGAGCAGACATTGGGTCTGACTGTGGCTCCGCCCACCAACACAAATTTCTCTGGACAGCGCAGGGGAAGTTCCCTGCAGTTTGGAGCTACCACAGATACTACCCAAAATGACGAACCAGAAGAATTCTCTGCAAAAGAAACTCCAGGAAGTAGCGACAGCTAATTAATTGATCAAAACCGATTTAAGCAATATAACGGAACAAGAATTTAGAATAATAGTCATAAAATTAATCACTGGGCTTGTAAAAAGCATAGAGGACAGCAACGAATCTATTGCTACAGAGATCAAGGGACTAAAAAATAGTCAAGAGGAATTTAAAAAAATGCTATAAATGAGGTGCAAAATAAAATGGAGGCGGCCATAGCACGGACTGAAGAGGCAGAGGGGAGAATAGGTGAATTAGAAGATAAAATTATGGAAAAAGAGGAAGCTGAGAAAAAGAGATTAAAAAAAATCCATGAGTATGAGGGGAGAATTAGAGAACTAAGTGATGCAATCAAACGGAACAGTATCCTTATCATAGGAATTCCAGAAGAAGAGGAGAGAGAGAAAGGGGCTGAAGATGTATTTGAACAAATCATAGCTGAGAACTTCCCTTATCTGGGGAAGGAAAGAGGCATTGAAATCCAAGAGGCACAGAGAACTTCCTTCAGACGTCACTTGAATTGATCTTCTGCATGACATATCGTAGTGCAACTGGCAAAATACAGGGATAAAGAGAGAATTCTAAAAGCAGCCATGGATAAATGGACCTTAACATACAAAGGTAGATACATAAGGGTAGTAGCAGACCTATCTACTGAAACTTGGCAGGCCAGAAAAGAATGGCAGGAAATCTTCAATGTGATGAACAGAAAAAATATGCAGCTGAGAATCCTTTATCCAGCAAGTCTGTCATTCAGAATAGAAGGAGAGATAAAGGTTTTCCCAAACAAACAAAAATTGAAGGGATTCATCACCACTAAACCAGCCCTACAAGAGATCCTAAGGAGGACTCTGTGAGTGAAATGTTACAAGGACCACAAAGTACCAGAGACATCACTACAAGCATGAAACCTGTAGACATCACAATGACTCTAAACACATATCTTTCCATAGTAACACTGAATGTAAATGGACTAAATAAATGCTCCATCCAAAAGACATAGGGTATCAGAATGGATAAAAAAAACAAGACCCATCTATTTGCTGTCTACAAGAGACTCATTTTAGACCTGAGGACACCTTCAGATTGAAAGTGAGGGGATGGAGAACTATCTATCATGCTACTGGAAGTCAAAAGAAAGCTGGAGTAGCCATACTTACATCAGACAAACTAGACTTTAAAGGCTGTAACAAGAGATGAAGAAGGTCATTATATAATAATTACAGGGTCTATCTGCTAGGAAGAGCTAACAATAATAAATGTCTATGCACCAAATACGGGAGCCCCCAAATATATAAAACAATCACAAACATAAGCAACCTTATTGGTAAAAATGTGGTAATTGCAGGGGACTTTAACACCCCACTTACAGAAATGGATAGATCATCTAGACAAAGAATCAATAAAGAAGCAAGGACCCTGAATCATACATTGGATCAGATGGACTTGACAGATATATTTAGAACTCTGCATCCCAAAGCAACAGAATATACTTTCTTCTTGAGTGCACATGGAACATTCTCCAAGATAGATTACATACTGGGTCACAAGACAGCCCTTCATAAGTATAAAAGAATCGAGATCATACTATGCACACTTTCAGACCACAATGCTATGAAACTTGAAATCAACCACAGGAAAAAGTCTGGAAAACCTCCAAAAGCATGGAGGTTAAAGAACACCCTACTAAAGAATGAATGGGTCCACCAGGCAATTAGAGAAGAAATTAAAAAATATATGGAAACAAATGAAAATGAAAATACAACAATCCAAACACTTTGGGATGCAGCAAAGGCAGTCCTGAGAGGAAAACACATTGCAATCCAGGCCCGTCTCAACAAACAAGAAAAATCCATAAAAATCTAACACCACACCTAAAGGAAATAGAAGCAGAACAGCAAAGATACCCCAAACCCAGCAGAAGAAGAGAAATAATAAAGATCAGAGCAGAAATAAACAACATAGAATCTAAAAAAAGTGTAGAGCAGATCAATGAAACCAAGAGTTGTTTTTTTTGAAAAAATAAACAAAATTGATAAACCTCTAGCCATGCTTCTCAAAAAGAAAAGGGAGAGGACCCAAATAGATAAAATCATGGATGAAAGTGGAATTATTACCACCAATCCCTCAGAAATACAAGCAATTATCAGGGAATACAATGAAAAATTATATGCCAACAAACTGGACAACCTGGAAGAAATGGACAAGTTCCTAAGCACCCACACACTTCCAAACCTCAAACAGGAAGAAATAGAAAACTTGAACAGGCCCATAACCAGTGAAGAAATTGAATCAGTTATCAAAAATCTCCCAACAAATAAGAGTCCAGGACCAGAGGGCTTCCCTGGGGAATTCTACCAGACATTTAAAGCAGAGATAATACCTATCCTTCTCAAGCTGTTCCAAAAAGTAGAAAGGGAAGGAAACCTTCCAGACTCCGTCTATGAAGCCAGCATTACTTTGATTCCCAGACAGAGACCCAGCAAAAAAAGAGAACTACAAGCCAATATCCCTGATGAATATGGATGCAAAAATTCTCAACAAGATACTAGCAAATCGAATTCAACAGCATATAAAAAGAATTATTCACCATGATCAAGTGGGATTCATTCCTGGGCTGCAGGGCTGGTTCAACATTCGCAAATCAATCATTGTGATACATCACATTAATAAAAGAAAAGACAAGAACCATATGATCCTGGCAGTCAATGCAGAAAAAACATTTGACAAAATTCAGCATCCTTTCTTAATAAAAACCCTCAAGAGAGTTGGGATAGAAGGAACATACTTAAACATCATAAAAGCCATTTATGAAAAGCCCCAGCTAATATCATTCTCAATAGGGAAAAACTGAGAGCTTTCCCCCTGAGATCAGGAACATGACAGGGATGTCCACTCTCACTGCTAATGTTTAACATAGTGTTGGAAATTCTAGCATCAGCAATCAGACAACAAAAGGAAATCAAAGGCATCAAAATTGGCAAAGATGAAGTCAAGCTTTCACTTTTTGCGGATGAACATGATATTATGCATGGAAAACCCAATAGACCTCACCAAAAGTCTGCTAGAACTGATACATGAATTCAGCAAAGTCACAGGATACAGAATTAATGTACAGGAATCAGTTGCATTCTTATACACTAATAATTAAGTAACAAAAAGACAAATAAAGAAACTGATCCCATTCACAATTGCACCAAGAATCATAAAATACCTAGAAATAAATCTAACCAAAGATGTAAAAGATCTGTATGCTGAAAACTTATGAAGGAAATTGAAGAAGATACAAAGAAATGGAAAAACATACTGTGCTCATGGATTGGAAGAATAAATATTGTTACAATGTCAGTACTACCCAAAGCAATCTACGCATTCAGTGCAATCCCAATCAAAATTGCACCAGCATTCTTCTCAAAACTAAAACAAGCAATCCTAAAATTTGTATGGAACCACAAAAGACCCCAAATAGCCAAAGTAATATTGCAGAAGAATACCAAAGTGGGGGGCATCACAATTCCAGACTTTAGCCTTTACTACAAAGCTGTAATCATCAAGACAGCATGGTATTGGCACAAAAACAGACACATAGACCAATGGAATAGAATAGAAACCCCAGAACTAGACCTACAAAAATATGGCCAACTAATCTTTGACAAAGCAGGAAAGAATATCCAATGGAAAAAAGACAGTCTCTTTAACAAATGGTGCTGGGAGAACTGGACAGCAACATGCAGAAGAATGAAACTAGACCACTTTCTTACACCATTCACAAAAATGAACTCAAAATGGATGAAGGACCTGAATGTGAGACAAGAAACCATCAAAACCCTAGAGGAGAAAGGAGGAAAAAACCTCTCTGACCTCAGCCACAGCAATTTCTTACTTGACACATCTCCAAAGGCAAGGGAATTAAAAGCAAAAATGAACTATTGGGACCTCATGAAGATAAAAAGCTTCTGCACTGCAAAGGAAACAATCAACAAAACTAAAAGGCAACCAACGGAATGGGAAAAGATATTTGCAAATGACATATCAGACAAAGGGCTAGTATCCAAAATCCATAAGAACTCACCAAATTCCACACCCGAAAATCAAAGAATCCAGTGAAGAAATGGGCAGAAGACATGAATAGACACTTCTCTAAGGAAGACATCCAGATGGCCAACAGGCACATGAAAAGATGTCCAACATCATTCCTCAGCAGGGAAATGCAAATCAAAACCACACTGAGATATCACCTCATGCCAGTCAGAGTGGCTAAAGTGAACAAATGAGGAGACTATAGATGCTGGCGAGGATGTGGAGAAATGGGAACTCTCTTGCACTGTTGGTGGGAATGCAAACTGGTGCAGCCGCTCTGGAAAACAGTGTGGAGGTTCCTCAGAAAATTAAAAATAGATCTACCCTATGACCCAGCAATAGCACTGATAGGAATTTACCCAAGGGATACAGGAGTGCTGATGCATAGGGGCACTTGTACCCCAATGTTTATAGTAGCACTTTCAACAATAGCCAAATTGTGGAAAGAGCCTAAATGTCCATCAACTGATGAATGGATAAAGAAATTGTGGTTTATATACACAATGGAGTACTACGTGGCAATGAGAAAGAATGAAATATGGCCCTTTGTAGCAACGTGGATGGAACTGGAGAGTGTGATGCTAAGTGAAATAAGTCATACAGAGAAAGATACCATATGTTTTCACTCTTACATGGATCCTGAGAAACTTAACAGAAGACCATGGGGGAGGGGAAGGAAAAAAAAAGTTAGAGAGGGAGGGAGCCAAAACATAAGAGACTCTTAAAAACTGAGAATAAACTGGGGGTTGATGGGGGGTGGGAGGGAGGGGAGGGTGGGTGATGGGCATTGAGGAGGGCACCGGTTGGGATGAGCACTGGGTGTTGTATGGAAACCAGTTTAACAATAAATTTCATATTAAAAAAAAAAAGAAATATTGCCAGAATTACCAAAATGTGACACAAAGACACAAAGTGAGCAAACGTTGTTGGAAGAGTGGTGTTGATAGATTTGCTGAAAGCAGTATTGCCTCAAATCTCCAATTTGTAAAAAATATAGTATCTGCAAAGTACGATAAAGAGAAGCACAAGAAAACCAGGAATGCCTGTACCTGAATTTTTTTTATCACATCTCTGATTATTTTCCCAGGAGGCTTTTCTAGAAATGAGATTCCTGGTTCAAGGGATATAGACTTTTTAAGGTCTCTTGACACATAGTATGGCAAGAATTATTAAAGTTTGCATTTTAGTCCTTAATCCTGATTCTGAACACTGGTAGAGTGACAGATGCCTGAGTGTCTGAAGCATCTCACTTGAAAATTGCCTGTACCCCTCAAATGAGGAACAGATTTTATTTATTTATTTTAAAAAAAATTTTTTTAACGTTTATTTATTTTTGAGACAGAGAGAGAGACACAGCATGAACGGGGGAGGGGCAGAGAGAGAGGGAGACACAGAATCGGAAGCAGGCTCCAGGCTCTGAGCCATCAGCCCAGAGCCCGATGCGGGGCTCGAGCTCGCGGACCGTGAGATCGTGACCTGAGCTGAAGTCGGACGCTCGACCGACTGAGCCACCCAGGCGCCCCGAGGAACGGATTTTAAAATGCTTTTGTCTGGGCGCCTGGTGGCTCAGTTGGTTAAATGTCTGACTTTGGCTTGGGTCGTGATCTTGCTGTTCGTGAGTTCGAGCCCCACATTGGGTTCCATGCTGACCTCACAGAGCCTTGGAATTCTCCCTCTCCCTCTCTCTCTCTGCCCCTCCCCTGCTTGTGCTCTCTCTCTCAAATTAAATAAATAAACTTTTTTTTAAAAAGTTCATAAAAATAAATAAGTAAATCGCTCTTCTTATCCTCAACTCTGTTGAATGGCACTCCTAAATCTGTGGGTCTGTCTTGTGATGGGTCTTGCTGGTTTCCTTGGCCAGAGCGACATCAGGACCAGAATGTAGGCCCTGGAGGTCAGGAGGCTTCCTATTACCTTGCATTGACTAAGAGGCCAGCCTTCCTTATTAGAATATGGAAAAAATGCTGCCTTGTTACTTGTCACATGAGAATAATGCACATGAAAACACATTGAAACCTGTGAAGAACTCTGCAAATGTAATATTATTAAGGTTACTTTGGATTCAAATAATAATGCTGATATGACTAACTAGGACATTATATAATGCTTTTGGCACATTAGAGGGTATGGTATTTGAATGATGGCATGGGACTTCAGAGAGTATTTACCCTGGCCTCTTATTTTACAGATAAGGAAACTGAGGCTCAGAGAACTTAATTATCTCCAGTGTCACACTGCAGAATAAGTGTGGCAGCCAGGTTCCCAGACTCCTATCTCCTTTTTTTGCCACATTCGTGGACTTCTAGAGCCAAGTACAACAGTTAATATGTTGCCAATGTGTGCTTCTAATGTACTGTTTCACACTTTTTTAAAACTTGAGGTATAATTGATGTACATTATTTTCAGGTGTACAGCATAGTGATTTGAGGTTTGTATATATTGTAGAATGATCACCACAGCATGTCTAGTTAACATTGTCATTGTACATAGTTACCGAATTTTTTTCTTGTGATGAGAAACTTTAAGATTTACTCTCTTTGCAACTTTGAAATATGCAATACAGTGTTATTAACTAGAGTCACCACGCTGTATATCACATCATGGTGTTGTTTATTTTATAACTAGAAGTTTCTACCCTTTGGCTCCCTTCACCAGTTTTTCCCACTCCCACCCCCTGCATCTGGTAACCACTAATCTGGTCTCCATATCTGTGAGCTTGGTTTTTGTTTTGTTTGTTTTGCTTTTTATTTATTTTTTAATTGTTTATTAAGAAAATTTTTTTGATGTTTACTTATTTTTGAGAGAGTGAGAGACAGAGCACAAGCTGGTGAGGGGCAGAGAGAGAGGGAGACACAGAATTCAAAGCAGGCCCCAGGCTCTGAGCTGTCACAGAACCCGACATGGTGCTTGAACCCGCGAACTGTGAGATCATGATCTTAGCCGAAGTTGGAGCTTAACCTACTGTGCCACTCTGGCACTCCTGTTTTGCTTTTTATTTATTTATTTATTTATTTATTAAAAATTTTTAACGTTTTTTTATTTATTTTTGAGACAGAGAGAGACAGAGCATGAACGGGGGAGGGGCAGAGAGAGGGGGAGACACAGAATCGGAAGCAGGCTCCAGGCTCTGAGCCATCAGCCCAGAGCCTGACGCGGGGCTCGAACTCACGGACCGCGAGATCGTGACCTGGCTGAAGTCGGACGCTCAACTGACTGCGCCACCCAGGCACCCTCTGTTTTGCTTTTTAGAGTCCATGTATAAGTGAGATCATATGGTATTTGCCTTTCTCTGACGTATTTCCCTGAGCATAATGCCCTCAAAGTCTATCTACATTGTCACAAATGTCAAGATTTCTTTCTTTTTCATGGATGAATAATATTCCATTGTGTGTGTGTGTGTGTGTGTGTGTGTGTGTGTGTGTGTGTGTGTGTCTGTATGTACATACTTGCATGTGTGTGTGTCTGTGTGTGTGTGTGTATACACACACACACAGACACACACACACACACACACTACATCTTTTTTATCCATTCACCCTTTGGTGGGCACTTAGGTTGTTTCTATATCTTGGCTATTGTAAATAATGTGCAGTGAATGTAGGGATGCATTTATCTTTTCGAGTTATTAGTTTTATTTTATTTACTTCAGATAGATACCCAGAAGTGGAATTGCTGCATCATAGGGTAGTTCTGTTTTTAATTTTTTGAGGAACTGCCATACTGTTTTCCATAGTGGCTGTACCAATTTACATTCCTACCAACAGTGCACAAGAGCTCCCCTTTCTCCACATTCTTACCAATACTTGTTATTTCTTGTCTTTTTGATAATAGCCATTCTGACTGGTGTGAGGTGATACCTCAAGGTGGTTTTGATATGCACTTATGATTAGTGATGTTGAGCATCTTTTCATGTACTGGTTGGCCATTTGTATGCCTTCTTTAATTTTTTTAAATGTTTATTTATATTTGAGAGAGACAGAGAGACAGAGCATGAGTGAGGGAGGGGCAGAGAGAGAGAGAAGGACACAGAATCCAAAGCAGGCTCCAGGCTCTGAGCTGTCAGCACAGAGCCTGACACAGGACTCAAACTCATGAGCCGTGAGATCGTGACATGAGCCGAAGTCAGATATTCAACCAGCTAAGCCACCTATGTGCCCCTGTATGCCTTCTTTAGAAAGATGTCTATTTATTTATTATTTTTTTTTTAATTTTTTTTTTCAACGTTTATTTATATTTGGGACAGAGAGAGACAGAGCATGAACAGGGGAGGGGCAGAGAGAGAGGGAGACACAGAATCGGAAACAGGCTCCAGGCTCTGAGCCATCAGCCCAGAGCCCGACGCGGGGCTCGAACTCACGGACCGCGAGATCGTGACCTGGCTGAAGTCGGACGCTTAACCGACTGCACCACCCAGGCGCCCCGAAAGATGTCTATTTAGATCCTCTGTCAGCTTTTAAAATGGATTGCTTGTTTTGTTATTAAGTTATATGATTTTTAAAATATATTTTGGATATTAACCCCTTATCAATACACAGTTTGCAAATATTCTCCCATTTGGTAGGATGGCTTTATTTTGTTGATGGCTTTCTTTGCTGTGCAGAAGCTTTTCAGTTTGTTATCATTCCACTTTTTAATTTTTGCTTTTGTTGCCTTTGTTTTTGGAGTCAAATCCAAAAAACCATCCCCAAGATTGATATCAAGGAGCTTATTCTGTTTTCTTCTAGGAGTTTTATGGTTTCAGGTCTTATATACAAGTCTTTAATCCGTTTTGAGTTAATTTTTGTGTATATTGTAAGATAGTGGTCCAGTTTCATTCTTTTGCATGTGGCTCTGCACTTTTCCAACACCATTTATTGAAGAGACTGTCCTTTCCTCATTGTATATTCTTGGTTCCTTTGTTAGAAAAACCATATATGCATAGGTTTGTTTCTAGAGTCTCTATCATGTCCCATTGATCTATGTGTCTGTTTTTATGGCAGTGCCATACTGTTTTAATTACTATAGCTTTGTAATATAGTTTGAAATCAGGGAATGTGATACCTCCAGCCTTGTTCTTTCTTAAGATTGCTTTGGCTGTTTGGGGTCTTTTGTGGTTCCATGCAAATTTTAGAATTGTGTATTCTATTTCTGTGAAAAATGTTTTTGGAATTTTGTTAGGAATTGCATTGAAACTGTAGATTGCTTTAGGTAACATGGACATTTTAACAATATTAACATTTCCAATCCAATAGCATAGAATATCTTTCCATTTATTTGTATCTTCAACTTCTTTCATCACTGTTTTATAGTTTTTAGTGTGTGGGTCTTTTACCTCCTTTCCTAAAACTATTCCTAGGTATTTTACTCTTTTTGATGCAGCTGTAAATGGAAGTGTCTTCTTAATTTCTCTTTCTGCTGCTTCATTATTAGTATGTAGAAATGCAACAGATTTCATTGTACATTGATTTTTTATCCTGCAACTTTACATTGTCCATTTATTTTGGTTCTGACAGTTTTTCTGGTGGAGTCTTTAGGGTTTTCTATAAATAGTATCATGACATCCACAAATAGTTACAGTTTTACGTCTTCTTTTCCAATTTGGATCCCTTTTATTTCTTTTCCTTGCCTAATTGCTCTACCTAGGACTTCTAAGATTATGTTGAAAAAGCTAGTGAAAAAGGGCATCCTTGTCTTGTTCCTGATCTTATAGGAAAAGCTTTTAGTTTTTCATTGCATATGATTGTAGTTGTGGGCTTGTCATATATGGCTTTTATGATGTTGAGGTATATTCCCTCTATACCCACTTCGTTGAAAGTTTAATCATAAATGGATATTGAATTTTGTCAAAAGCTTTTCTTTGCATCTGTTGAGATGATTATATGATTTTTATCCTTCATTTTGTTAATGTAGCATATCATGTCAATTGATTTTTAGATGTTGAACCATCTTTACATCCCTGGAATAAATCCTACTTGATCATGCTGTATGGTTTTTTTAATATATTGTTGAATTCGGTTTGTTAATATGTTGTTGAGGAGTTTTGTATCTATGTTCATCAGGTTATTGGCCTGAATTTTCGTTTTTTGTGGTATCCTTGTCTGGTTTTTATATCAGAGTAATGCTGGCCTTGTAAAATGAGTTTGGAAGTATTCCTTCCTCTTCTATTTTTTGGAAGAGTTTAAGAAGGGTTGGTATTAATTCTTTAAATGTTTGGTAGAATTTGCTAGTGAAACTGTCTGGTCCTGTACTTTTGTTTGTAGGAAGTTTTAAAATTATGATTTGATATCCTTACTAGTAATTTATCAGTTTAGATTTTCTTTTTCTTCATGATTCAGTCTTAGAAGTGTTGTGTGTTTCTAGGAACTTATCCATTTCTTCTAGATCATCCAATTTGTTGGTGTGTAATTGTTCCTAGTAGTCTTTTATGGGCTTTTCTATTTCTTTGATATCAGTTGTACCGTTTCCTCTTTCATTTCTGATTTTATTTATTTGAGCTCTTGTTTTCTTAGTGAGTCTAGCTTGTTTTACCAATTTTTGTTTATATTTCCAAAGAACCAGCTTTTGGTTTCATTGATCTTTTCTACTGTCTTTTTGGCCTATATTTCATTTATTTCTGCTGTGATCTTTGTTATTTCCTTCCTTGTACTAACTTTGGGCTTCATTTGTTCTTTTTCTAGTTCCTTGTGGTGTAAAGTTAGATTGTTTGAGATTTCTGTTGCTTCTTTAGGTAAGCATTTATCAATATGAACTTACCTCTTAGAACTGATTTTGCTGCATCTCATAAGTTTTGGAGTGTTGTATTTTCATTTGTCTCAAGGTGTTTTTGATTTTTCTTTTGGTTTCTTTATTGACCTTTAGGAGCATGTTGTTTAGTGTTCACATATTTGTGAATTTTCCAGTTTTCTTCTTGTAATTGATTTCTAGTTTCATACCATTTTGATTGGAAGAGATGCTTGATGGGTTTTCAGTATTCTTAAATTTGCTAAGAATTGCCTTGTGACCTAAAATATGACGTTTTGGAGAATGTTCCATATGCACTTGAAAAAAATGTGTATTTTGTTGCTTTTGGATAACATGTTCTGTTTATATCTCTTAAGTCCATCTCGTCAAACATGTTGATGTTTCTTTATTGGTTTTATGTCTGCGTGATGTATCCATTGATGTGGATAGGGTATTAAAGTCTTGCACTATTAGTTTATTTCCTTTTTTCCCTTTAGGTTTGTTAACATTTGTTTTATATATTTAGGTGCTGCTATGTTGGGTCCATAAATATTTAAAATGTTATATCTTTTTGTTAGATTGAGCCCTTTATCAATATGTAATACCCTTCTTTGTGTCATATTGTAGCCTTTGTTTTACAGTCTATATTGTCTGATATAAGTATAGCTACCCCTGATTTCTTTTGGTTTTCATTTGCATGGAATATCTTTTTCCATGCCTCACTTTAAGTCTGTGTATGTTCTTATAGCTGAAGTGAGTCTCTTGTAGGCAGCATATAGTTTTTAAATCTGTTCAGCAACTCTGTGTCTTTTGATTGGAGAATTTAGTCCATTTACATTTAATTATTGATAAGTATGTACTTATTGCCATTTTGTTAATTATGTTTTGGCTCTTTTGTAGTTCCTCATATCCTTTCTTCTTTTACTCCATTTCTCTGTTGTTTGATGACTTTTTTTTTTTTTTTTAACCAGGATGCCGAGATTCCTTTCTCATTATCTTTTGTGTATCTATTATACATATTTGCTTGGTGGTTACCATGAGGCTTACATATAACAACTCACACAGTAAAACCTTGGTGCAAGCGTAATTTATTCTGGAAACATGCTTGTAATCCAAAGCACTTGTATATCAAAACGAATTTCTCTGTAAGAAATAATGGAAACTCAGATAATTCATTCCACAATATATTCATATATATTGCCACCTTAGTGGCTGGTATGAGGGAGACCAGAGAGAGGAGGGTTATTATGTAGGATGACTTTCACTATCACCAATGGAATCACTGCTCTCTATTGATTCAATGGAATCTTTTTCTTTTTGTGCAACTTTACAAGGAACCTATCCAATGACACTTGATTTTGCCTCATTTTGAGGATTTCACATAAATGTGACATTGTATTGTCATTACACAGATTCATCGCTTGCACTGCTACAGCCTTATTTGGATGGTGCTTTTCTACAAAATTTTGCACTGTTTCCCACATTTTACAAATCTCCTTGATCTCATTTGAAGTGAGGGATTCCAACCCCCTTTTCTCCTCCTCCTTTGCAGACAAGATGCAGATGTAGACTTATAAAGTCTTGCAGTTTCGACCACTTGCATGTCTCGTTCATACTTCTTGATGATTTTCTTCTTAACTTCCGCTGTAATCATATCCTTCTTACCACCTTTCTTTTCAACCTTTTCCTGCATGGGGGGCCATTGTATACACTTGCATGGATATGACTACAGTACAATGTTAATAAACTCTTGTCATATACTGTATTAATGTAACTGGCAGCAAGGGTGCAGAGGAAAGGGTTTATATCTGCAGGCAGCCAGACCTAGAGTGAAACTTACTTCATGAAGCTTACTTGTGTATGGAAAAGCAAAGGACTGTCCATAGGTGCTTTGAAGTAACAAAAAATACACTAGTGCCAGTTGTGATCGCCCCCCAACATTCTGAAAAATCACTGATTTCTGCCAGACACCTTGGTCTTAGACTGAGCATCCAAGCATGGGAGATGATCACCCACAATCCTACAGCAAAAGAGAGAGAGAGAGAGAGAGAGAGACAGAGAGAGAGCGCCATTGGCTCAGTTGTGATCATGTGACATTCGGTGTCATGTACTACTCGTATTGCAAGACATCAGTCATTGATCAAATTAAAATTTATTAGAAATGTTTGCTAGTCTTGTGGAATACTTGCAAAACAAGTTACTTGCAATTCAGGGTTTTACTGTATTTATAAAAAAGTCTATTTTAAGTTGATAACTGAAGTTTGAATGCATTTTAAAGCTCTACATTTTTACTCTCCCCTGTGCCCATGTTTCATGTTTTTGATGACACGTTTTACATCTTGTTGTCTTGTGTATATCTACCTAATTATTGTAGTTAGTTATTTTTATTAGTTTTGTTTGTTAGCTTTCATATAGCTTTATTGTTTTCTTAAAGCTTTATATGTTTTCTTCTTACTAATTAGCACCCTTTCTTTTTAGTTTAAAGATGTCCTTTTAGCATTTCTTGTAAGGCTGGTTTAGTGGTGAAGAACTTCTTTAGCTTTTGCTTGTCTAGAAAACTCTTTATCTTCTTCAATTCTGAATAATTTTGTTGGGTAGAGTATTCTTGGTTTTTTCTTTCAGCACTTCGACTATATTGTGTCACTTTCTTCTGGTTTGGAAAGTTTCTCTAGAAAATGTGCTAATAGTCTTCTGAGGGCTCCCTCATACATACATAACAAGTTGTTATTCTTTGGCTGATTTTAAGATACTATCCTTGTCTTTACCTTTCGACATTTTAATCATAATATCTTGGTGTGGGTCTCTTTAGGTTTATCTTTTTTGAAACTCTCTAGGCTTCTTGGATCTGGATGTCTATTTCTTTTCCCAGATAGGTAAGTCTTCAGCCATTATTCTTCAAGTAAGTTTTCTGCCTTTTTCTTTCTTCTCTTTCTGGGACTCCTATAATGCCAATCTTAGTTCCATAAGCCGCTTAAACTATCTGTACCTTTTTTCATTCTTTTTTCTTTTTGCTGCTCTAATTCGGTGTCTCTGCCTGGTCTTCAAGTTCACTTATCCTTTCCTCTCTTTCATATAGTCTGCTATTGAACCTCTCTAGTGTATTTTTCAGTTCAGTTACTGATTTTTCAGTTTCTGTGACTTCTGTTTGGAACTTTCTTACATTTTTTCTTTTTGTTAAAGTTCTCACTGTTTATCCATTCTTCTCCCAAGTTCAGTGAGTATCTTTATGACCATTGTATTGAATGCCTTATTAGGTAAGTTACTTATTTCTGCTTTGTTAAGGTTTTTTTTTCCTGGTGTTTTATCTTATTTTTTCATTTGGAACCTATTCTTTTTCCTCATTTTGCTTGATCTTCTGTACTGGTTTTTATGCATTAGATGAAACAGCTACTTCTTCCAGTCTTAAAGGGTTGGTCTTATGTAGGAAATGAATCTCATTGTTCAACCCTGCCCTAGCTCTTGGTTGTCTCTGAAACCTTTGTGATTGTCCAGGCAGTCTATTTTATTTTTAATAGCTTCCATAGTTGAGGGTGTGCCAAAACCAGTTGGTGTCCCAAAGGGGAGGATTTTAGTCAGCACCTAGTTTTAAGCTTATTAGAAGTCAGACACTCAGGCAACAGCTTTTAAATAATGCAAATATGTACAGTGCTTTGGGACTGCAGGTGTAAATTCTGCTGGCCCCAAGGGTCAACCAGTCTGGAGGCATCCCCTGGGCAGCACAAAATCAGGGCTCCGGACAAATGTACAAGATCTTTTCTGGGAGATACTGGTAAGCTGTAGTGAGGCAGAAGGAGAGCACAAAGATGGCATCCTCTGGCCTATGTTCCCTGACTCCACCTCCATGGCCTCTCAATGTGTGCCAAACCCAAAGCCTACCCGTAAGGTTGAGGGTTTAGTGCCCTGGGATGGTAGCCTGCCAAAAACCATCTCTCTGATTGTTACAGCCCCATGGAACTCAAGAACACAAATACTCCTAGTGACCAGAGCAGGACCATCAAGGGGTATCCCCGGGGCAGTAGCCATAAAGAGTAGGGCATGAGATATAAAAACTGAGGTACCAGACATATATAAGATCTTCCCTCCAAGAGATTCTGGTGCTCTGGAGCATGGCAGAGGGAGAGCACAAAGATAGTGCCTGTCCTTTGAGGTCTCAGGAAAGATCTACAGTCAGTATTTAGATGTATGTTTAATTAGAAACCTGCCCCTCAGGCTATAGTTATGATGATAAGCTAATAGGCCTCCTTCCAGAAAGATAGAGCTTCTGGGTCTGTTGCTTCTTGCTGTGTTCTGGGTTAGTAGCTGTTTAAGAACTGTTTCTCCATTGGTTACAGTCCCGTGGGACCCAGGAGCAAAAGCCCCACTCACTACCAGAGCCACGCAATGTAGAGGTGTCTCCTGACAGCAGCCACAAAAATCAGGGCACCAGAGATAGGAGCAAGTTCCTTTCTGTAAGATACTGGTGAGCTCTAGGGATGCAGAGGGAGAGCACAAAGATTGAACACCAGGCTCTATTCCCTGAGAGGCCCTCTGTAAGCCCCTATAAGTGTACCATACCAGAGGCCTGGCCTTCAGGCCAAAGCTCCTGGACAAGCAAATAGGCCGCTTTCTCAGAAAGGCTGGGGTAGGGCTCTTTTGGTCTTTATCTGTGCAGTGCCCTGGGAGTAATAGCCTGCCAAGAACTGTCTCTCTGATTGGTACAGTCCTGTAGGACCCAGGAATGCAAACCTCCTAGTCTTCAGAGCCAGGTGATCGAGGGGTATTCCCCAGGCGATAGCTGTAAAAACTGGGTCACCAGGCATAAAAAGCAGGGTACCAGATGTGTGTAGAAGCTTCCCTCTGGGAGATACTGGTGCTCTGGAGTGTGTCAGAGGGAGAGTGGGAAGATCATGCCTACTGGCTGGAGGGAGGCAGAAGGGGAGCACAAAGATGGCACTTGCTGAGAAAAGAAAAGAAAAAGAAAAGAGAAAAAGAAGAAAAAAAGGGAAATACAAAGCAGGAAAAAAAGATGGTGTCTGCTGTCTTTAGCAAGGCAGAGGGAGAGCATGGAAGATGGCGCCTGCCAGCTGGAGCATAAAGATGGCACCTGCAGGAAAGGGAAAAAAAGGAGGAAGAAAACCAGATGGCACTTGGCAGCTTTAGCAAGGCAGAGAGAGGGCAGGAAAATGGTGCCTGCCAGCCTTTGTTCCTGGAGAGTGTCCCAGCAGGCCCCTGTCCCTCAGTCCAGCACTCAAAGATTAGGGAATGAGTGCCATTCACATAAAGTCTGGGCACTTTTCAAAGTGCTCCTTCTGGGGCCTGGGACAGGTCAGTCTGTGTGTGGGCCCTTATGAGAGAGTCCTTAGTTCACCACAGCCCTGCTGGTTGTCAAAGCCAGGTATTTTGGGGGCTTGTCTCTCAGTTGCCAGTCTTAAAAGTGGGGGTGCCTGGTGTGGAGTATGAACCCTTTGCTTCTCTGGGAGAAGCTCCAGGTTTTGAGTTCCCTCCTGATTGTAAGTCACCACACCAGGGGTGGGGTTTATTCATTGTGTCTCAGCCTTTCCTACCCGCTTTGATGTGGCTCCTTCTCTTTTGCTCAGTGTGAAGGGATCGCTCTGCCAGGTTTTAGGTTTTCTTCAGAGGAAATCGTTCCACATACAGCTGTAGATTCAGTGTGTCCATGGGAGAAGGGGAGTTCAGGCTCTTCTGACATTGCCATCTTCCTGTTTAACATTTTAACCAAAAACCTTTAACACCCTGTTTTTTATATTATACTGATTTGTTTTGTATGTCATTTTAAAAGAAGTAGATGGAGTTCTGGGAAATTTCACACAAACTTACCGTTGGATTATGTCTTCTGAATTAGTGAGCCTGAATTAATGAGAGTTATGCACACATGTTTTTATTAAGTCCATGAAGACCTAATGGCAATGGTCTCTGAGAAAATTCACCACTTGTAACCTCAAGCTCTTTCTCCCCTGGTCTCCCCATCCTTCTTCTTCATTGCCTTGTAATATACTGTATCCTCATTTCTTATATTTATTATCTGTGTTCCTCTACTAAATTAAAAGTGCCAGGAGAGCAGGCTTGTTTTGTCCCTTTTGATTTCTCAGTGCTTAAATCAGTGCTTGGCTCATAGTAGCATTTCATAAATATTTATTGAAGGAGTGAATGAATAGTTCTTGAATTAAGAATAGGGTCTTTGAGGTGGGTATGAAACCTGGGATCTAATTCCAGTTCCTAATTGCTATATGAGCTTGGGCAAGTCTTTCTTCTCTTTGGGTCTCCTTTTAGCATCTGTAAAACAAAAGCATTGGCTCTCTTAAGTTTCTTCCTAGCTCGAAAATTTCATAGTTCTGTGCATTCTTGGTTTTTAAATGCTTAGTAGTAATGGAACTATTTGTTTTTCTTTTCAAATAAAATGTTATGCAGAACCTCAAAATGTAAAATAGATAAAAATGGAACTGATCTGATTGAGTTGGGAACAGGGATAGGAATGTGGGGGAAGGGAGAATAAAGCCTTACCACTTGGCTACCGCTCTTCATGGTAGCCCCTGGGGTGCATCCAGGGAACACAGGGCTCTGTAGGACACAGTTTGAAAACCTTTCTCTACATTAAGTGAGAAATGGGAACTGGGTCATATCTCTGAGTAAAATTTTGTTTGTTCTCAGATGTGGATCTGAAAGAGAATGTTGTATAATGAAAAAAAAGTGTTAGATGGTAGACTTGTAGATGGAGTTTTCTTTGTACAAATAACTTCCTATATTATTATACAAAAATAAAATTGGGATAAAAGTTTTTGATTATGTGAGTTTATTAGAAACTCATTTGGTTGAGGTTACTTAGTCCATGTTGGTCCCAGGGCACCTGGGTGGCTCAGTTGGTTAAGCATCTGACTTTGGCTCAGGTCATGATCTCATGGTTTGTGAGTTCGAGCCCCACATCAGGCTCTGTGCTGACAGCTTGGAGCCTGGAGCCTGCTTTGGAGTCTCTGTCTCCCTCTCTCTGTTCCTGCCCCCCTTGTGCGCACGTGCTCGCTTGCTCTTTCTCAAAAAGTAAACATTAAAAAAAAATACATGTTGGTCTCTAGTTTATCTTACATGGCTACAAATATCATGTAGCCTGAGGCCTAGAGATCTGTTTGTTTTGTAATTGCCAGAGGATTAAGTGTCTTTGTGAAGTTTTTGTATTAAGATTCCCAGTCGTGGCCCCACCACTAGTCCCCTCACATTGAAGTGGACCTGGACCATTGTAGTTAATAGACCTAATGTTTAAACTGTGGGTCTTATTTGGAGGAGAGCTGTCAGGTATGTGGGTTTAATAGGATAGTGAATTAAATGACATGGGCAGTTTCTTTTCTCCTGAATCTGTAACTGGATTGAACTCTGTCTGGCGTACCAGCTGGGAAGCAAGCTAAGCTAATATTTGTCTAGCTCTGTGATCTGAATTGTTTGAAGGATGGTTTGGCGTGTTTGAATTTGAGTATCCACTAATAATCAGGAGAGATCGAAAGCTCTTGTTTTGTCGAGTACATATTTACCATGTATTATACTACCTTTTATTAATATAGCAGCTAAAGAAACATTCAGAGTAAATTGTCTATAGACTCATTTGATTGGTATTCCTTCCTGGATAAAGAGCAGTGATATATGTATTTAGACACTACCTTTCATTCAAGGATCTCAGCACTTGAAAAAGTTGTTTTTTAGTGTTTTTTTATTATTCGGTTTATTCTGAAGATCACTTGAATTTTGTTAATTCTGTGAGCATTTTGAACTGTATATTTGAAAGAAGTTATAAGCATAGTAGTAGAAACTTTCTTGTGGTTTTCATAGGTAAAGCAGGTACACTTGTTGATGGCTCATTGGTTGCCCCAACTGAGTGGGTCCATTTGTTGCTATGGCAACTCTAGCATCACTTGGGATTATTCAAACTCGATTTTTCCAAAGATGCTTATTTCGATGGTCCAAAATTTGAGGATAAATCCAACAACACTGAGAACTATTTTTCAGTTTCTCTACCTGCTCACCTTGATATTTGTGATCCTTAAAGCAGCATATTTTTCTTTACCTAATTTTAAAAGCTGTTAAAAGTAGTTTGATCTTCAGTAGAAGTTTTATTTGCTTGTTTGATTTGAATTTAGGGGAATCTAGGTACTATCTCTTAGTAACAACTTGTTTTTTCATCTGCTAGTCACAACAGTTTAGTGAATTATGGCAAAGATTATCATGTCATTTTATATATGAGGAACCTGAAGCCTGGAGTGCTAAAGTAACTTTCCCAGAGATGATAGCTGGTAGTGGCTAAGCAAAGACAAGAACCCAGGTCTCTCGATTCCCTGATTAGTTCTCTTTCCAATAGAAGTCCAACTCAGTGCATATCATTTTTTGCCCCCGTTTGTCATTTGGATGTCTCAAGATGACATTAATCCATCAGTAAAGATTAAAATGAGAGAAAATCAATGGGAACTAGTCGTGAATTGGAACATTATTAAATTTACAACCTTCCACACCCAGAGAGTTGTTTATGCTTCCATTTAAAGTGAAAGATATTAGAAATGAACTATCTTTAGATGGATTTACGATTAGCCATGAATGTCTTTTCCTTTATGACCTTTAGAACATCAGGTCATCTCTACAGGAAATTTGCTGTTACAGTAAAGCTGCCTTTTCGTTATTATGTTGTTCCTCAGTATTTAACATTTGTGGTCTGCTGGATGAAAATCACATTTGGACTGTAAAATTAGACCTAACTTGGCATTGAACTTCATTCCAGGAAAATAGGTGTTTTAAAATCAAATGTATTGTCTTAAAAATTTAGTTGTCGTAAAATATTAATGTGTAACCTAGCATAGTCCTTGTCATCATGGGTGCTTTTTATTACATGGTTGTTCCCACATGTTGAAATATACAGTATTCCTAATTAAGGTCACTGACTGAATTAACATGCATAAAAATACTGCACTGCGTAGTATGCACTCTCAGTCCCCAACCACCCAACTTGAAGTTGTTCTGCACTGCTTTTCCCACCCTATCGCAATAACTAAACAGGAAAAGACAAAACACAGCTTTTGGATAGCAACTAAGCTGTGCTGGGTTGGTTTAGCCAGCCGCCTGGTGGCAGAGGCCAAGAAATGTCTCAATATTCCTTCAGTACCTCTTTTCTCTTTCCGCTGATCCTGCCCTCTTCTCTCTTTTGTCCAGAGCTCGGCAAATCCTACTTTAAATAATATCTTTCTCATATATATATACTCACATATGTCTTTCTCCCTCTTTTAATTCTTTCATTTTCATTTTCATTTTTATTTTTATTTTTATTTATTTATTTTTGAGAGAGCGAGAGAACACTGTCAGCATGGAGCCCCACACAGGGCTTGATCCCACAAACTGCGAGATCATGACCTGGGGCCAAATCCAGAGTCAGAGCTTAACTGACTGAGCCACCAAGGTGCCCCTCCCTTCATTTTTGTAAAAAAAATTTTTTAGTTTGTTTTTGAGAGAGAAGAGAGAGAAAGAGAGTGTGAATAGGAGAGGGACAGAGGGAGAGAGACACAGAATCCGAAGCAGGTTCCAGGCTCCAAGCTGTCAGCACAGAGCCCAACATGGAGCTTGAACCCACCAACCACGAGATATGACCTGAGCCAAAGTTGGATGCTCAACCGACTGAGACACCCAGGCACCCCTCATTTTTTTTTTAATGTTTATTTACTTTGAGGGGGAGAGAGAGAGAAAGAGAGTGAGGGATGGGCAGAGAGAGAGGGAGAGAGAGAATCCCATCGCACAGAGCCCAGCGTGGGGCTCAGTCTCATGAACCGTGAGATCATTAGAGTCGGACGTTAAACTGACTGGGCCACCCAGGTGCCCCCCACCCCTGTAAAAAAAGATGTAAAAAAGCAAGGAGCAATAAATTTACTGGCCTCACATTTATTGCTCCTTGCTTTTTTACTTTCTGTCCTCCAACTTATATGGGTCCAAAAACAAGTGACCTTAATTGTGGCTGCTAGGTCTGAGAGTCCTGTTAGTGAATATGTGGGAACATGCTCTGAAGTGATGAGCTGTCAGCAGAAGGGATTGAACAGCCCTATATTCAGAAATGAAGTACTTCACAGGAAAAGGCCTGGGGCCTTCGCCTCAGAGGCTTCTGAATATGCTCAGACTGTCCTTTCTGCATCAGACTCAGCACTTCTGTCTCTTTCTTCCTTCTCTAATAAACCTGTTTTTCCAAAACGCCATTTTTTTTAATTTATTTTTTTTAGGTAGGCTTCACACCCAGCATGGAGCCCAGCTCAGGTCTTGAACTCACAACCCTGAGATCAAGACCCAACCAAACTGGGATCAAGAGTCAGATGCTTAACTGACTGAGCCACAAGGGTGCCCTCATTTAAGATGTTTTGAAAAACTAGTTTCTTACCCAATTTTCTTGTTTTTCTGTTAGGTTTAATGGACAACTTAGTTCTCTACCATTTTTACTGCAAATGTGCAACAGTAGGTGCTCTAAGGAGGTGATTTCGCACACCTAAGCTTCAGAATCACCTGCAGGACTTGTTAAAACAGAGTGCTGGGAGTTTCTCATTCAGTAGGGTCTGGGGTGGAGCCTGAGAATTTGAGTCTAACAAGTTCCCAAGTGGCATTTATGCTGATGGCCATTTATGCTGGGGCCACATTTTGAAAACTACCGCCCCAGGGTTATGTGGCCTTTACACTATGGATACTGGGCAACACTTTACAATCTACTCTTTGGCCTAAGTGCTTGCCATGACCATTTTCTGGCCTATGAACTGAGTTCTAGTCTGCTGCTTAGTCTTCCACAGCTGGGACCACTTGACCTGTAGCCTCACACTTTAAGGACAGAAATTGCATGTCATCACTGTTTCTCCAGCCCTGTTAAGAATGGCCAGGATACATTAAAAGGTGCTTAGTGAATGTTGGGTATGTGTTTGCAGGTGAGAGTGGATGTTGTTGCAAGGCAGCAAGGCTGGGGTATTGAGTATCATTTATAGTATTGTTTCCATAATGAATGGGTTACATTACTCTGTGTGGCATTGTTTGTGAAGTAGGCATATATATTGCCCCCATGTCCCTTCTAGTAGTTTTTTTGTTTTTGTTTTTGTTTTTGCAGTACAGGCCAGCAATTCATTATAGCTATTCCTATTATAATGGAAACAAAGAAAGGAGAAACTTGTTTTCTGGATACACTTTATTTGGCGATTTTATTGACTAGCCTTTGTAATAATCCAGTTGTCTTTTTTTTTTTAATTTTTTTTAGCATTTTATTTATTTTTGAGACAGAGAGAGACAGAGCATGAACGGGGGGGAGGGTCAGCGAGAGGGAGACACAAAATCTGAAACAGGCTCCAGGCTCTGAGCTGTCAGCACAGAGCCCGACGCGGGGCTTGAACTCACGGACCGCGAGATCATGACCTGAGCCGAAGTCGGCCGCTTAACCGACTGAGCCACCCAGGCGCCCCTCCAGTTGTCTTTAAAAAAAAAAAAAAAAGAAACGAAAACGGTCTTAAATACCCAAGCAAGTGACAAATGGTAGCTGTTTTAGGGAGTGACTGTGATGATATTATCTGGTAAATTGCAAATGTAGAAGAAGCAGGTGCAGTGCTGAATCAGGAGACTAAATAGGCTCAGGAAATACTGTATTAGCTCTTGCTTATGACCATTTCATCAACTGTGTGAGGGTCAACCTAACATCAGATCAGTGTGTGCATGATTGAAAGGTTTTCCTTTTGCCCACTGATCACAGCTGCTTGGCATGCATTTAGAATCTCAGATCTTTAGTGCTATAAGGGCCCTTACATTATCCTAGTCCAACCCTTTGTATTTACAAAAGGCGATATGAAGCCTAGGTAAGAGAAAGACTTGCCCCAAAGCATGAGCCTAATAGGTGGCAGAGTTTGGATTTGAGCCCTGTCCTCTGATTCTAGGCTGAACCCTTTTGTCATTACACTGGGCTGCCTTCCCCCTCACTGGTCTTATGGTCTTTTTTTTTTTTTAAGTTTATTTATTTATTTTGAGAGAGAGAGAGAGAGAGAGAGAGAGAGAGAGAGAGAACATGCCAGAGCAGGGAAGGGGCAGAGAGAGAGGGAGAGAGAGAATCCCAACGCAGCTCTGGGCTGTCAGCACAGAGCCCGACACAAGGCTCCATCTCACAAACTGTGAGATCATGACCTGAGCCAAAATCAAGAGTCGGACGCTCAACCATCTGAACCATCCCTGCGCCCCTGGTCTTATGATCTTACTCAGTGACTATAGCCTACTTGTAGACCTTTGGGTTCCCTTTAGTTTCCTAAGGACAGCATAAGTGGGGAGGGGAGTTGTGTATGCTTCTGTCTGAATGCTTCAAAGGCCATTTTCTGGCCTGAGAAATGGGCTCAGTCCCTGCCATTTTCTCCTATAGCTGCAGCCATTTGATCTCTACCTGCAGGCTTGGTCCAGGGCCCAGTGTTGTACTTTGGTCAGGGAGATTGAAGAAGCTCATGTTCAGAGCCTGGGAGTCAGTAAGGTGTCACCTGGGCTGCTACCAGTTCCTGACCTGCCCCAGTTCCTGTCCTGTTACCCTGAGCCTGATTCTGTCTTGATGACTTATCAATTCCTGTAGGTTGGCACCCTGCCTTGTTGTTATCCATTATTTCTTCACTAGGGAAGAGTGGGTGGTAGGGGATGGGGTAATGGGGTAATATTTGTTGAGCATCTATTTTGTGTTCACTGCTCGAGCCACATTACATTATTTTGTCTTTGCCACATCTGTATGAGGTATTATCTCCATTTTACAGTTGAGGAAACTGAGGCTCAGATCATGAGACTTGGTTAAGACAACAGTACATGGAGCTGGGGTTCAAACTGGGGTCTGTCGAGCTCCAAATTCCATACTTTGCCCACTATACCTCTCAGGCCTGTAGTTTGTCCATAAACTCCAGTTCATTCATCTGTTCAGTGACTATTTGTGGAGCACTACTACATTCCAGCCACTGTGCTAGTCTCCTAGATTGCCCACATGGAGCTTACCATCTATTGAGGAAGAGATGGTAGAGTAGTAAAACGGAGATGCCATGGGAGCGTGTAGCAGGCAAACCTAACCTGGTCCAGGATGCGATTGGGGTACAAATCAGGCAAGACCTCCTGGACGAAGAGATATTTAAGCTGAGACCTGTCCCAAAGCATGAAAGGACCTTGCACCTTGGACCTGAAGCAAGGCTAGTGTGGCAGGAACATATTGAGCAGATGTTCTGCCACTTACTAGAAATCCTCCTTTTGCTGCCCACCTGCCTCGCACATTACCTGGCATATAACGGGTGTCCAGTGAATGTTTGCTGACTGAGTGCATGAATGGATGAAACAGTAAATGAATGGCAAGGCTGATCTTATATAATAACATAATAAGTTACCTTGGAATGATTCATAGTTCCAAACAGCTTGTTCCTCCAGCTTCTCTTATCTTTTTGTTGTTTTGGGTTTCCTTGCTATATTTTGAATGTCCTCACACGTGTCCTGCCTTTCCTTCACAGCCATGGGGTGCCTTCCTGCCTCAAAGAGAGCAAAAGCTGAGCTGCCCTATTATCCTCTTAGTGGCTGCCTTGAGCATGAAGTTTGAAATAGCGTCAGTGATTTGATTTTTTCCTCTGGGGATCTGGCAATTGAAAATAAATGTAGAAAGAGCCCCAAAGGAGGTTTTTCTTGGGGGCATGAGAGATGACAGCACCAGTTATTGGTGCACTTTGACAATGCAGAGTTATATAAGTAGATGAAAAATAGAGGCTATTCCACCAAAGTCAGCTTGCCTTACTTAAATGCTTTTATATTCACAAAAGTGGGTGGCCCAGAGTGGTTGCTGGAACTCCACTATTTGCAAATTCCTAATTCGTGACATAGAGAAATAGAATTCTATAGATTGAGGTTTAGCAAATGTTAAACAATGATCATGTGCTAGGTACTTTCACACTGCATTTAATAGCTAAAATATAAACAATATCCCATTTCTAAAGAATCATTTCTGACCTAACAGTTCTGGTAAGGGTGGCATAGAATATTGCAGAGCCTGAAATAGGTGAGAACAGCCTACTTGTTAGTATATGTTGGTCCAGAAAAAATTCCAAGCCAATTTGAATCCCAATTTTTTCCAGGCCTCCGAGGTCTTCTCTTTCTGTTCTAGCTTCTGAACTGAGGAGGAGGTGTGGCTCACAATGAGTTTGAAGGTCAGACTTAATGGACACAGGTAAAACTGAGTAAATGATCTTTGATCCTTGCTTGTTTTTCATTGGTTGATTGATTCATTCATTCACTCATGAAATATTTGTTGTCGTTTTTGGCCTTCTATGTTCAGGCCACCATAGGTACAGAGACCAGTTTTCTGCTACTGTTCTCAGAAAGCTTACAGTGCATGGGTGAGACAGATAAAAGCATGTGATAGAAGATGAGGTGGGGAGTGTTGGGGTGAGCACCTAGTGTGACATGGTCAGTGAGGGCATCCTAGAGAAGGTGAATCTTAGAGGCCTGCCGAGAGTCAGCTGTCAGTAATGACTCACACAGATGAGCCACCATCCCTCCCTAAGTGAGGATTGAGGCAAGCCGTAGTCCATTCAGTTAAGTATTCAGAGTAATCCTGCCCATGTCCCCACCACAGTAAGAGTAGGGCTGTTTAAGAAGGATATCAGGAGGCCTGTTGCTTTTTCCTCTGGGTTCTGTATAAGGTTTAGAGGTCTTAAAGATTGTTTTTTGCAGGCTAAGTATAGCCATAGCCAATGGCTTATAGCGAATTTTATAGTCACATCTCCACTTGAGATTTCTGTCAGAGTTGTTTGGAGAAATCAGGTGGTTAGAAATCCTTCCAGACGAAGAATGTAGTTATTGTGTGACCCTGAAATCATAAGGTGGAAGAAGGCCCTCTGGCAGGTGCAGTGAGGAACTTTGGAGCTGGGCTCTGAGGGTTAGAAGTTATTTTTTTTTTTACAGTGTGCTTATGATGTAAAGTGGACACTATGATATGGAGAGTGCCTCAAGAAAAGGGCCCCTTTCTGAACTGCTGGTGGCCTACACAGCCATCAGGTCCAGGTCTGACCTTCATTCCCCTCTGTTCTTTCTTCTTCCCCCCTTCCTCCCTCCTGTCCTGTCCATTGCTAGGGAAACGGGCAGTGGAGATACAGTGCTTGCATAGTGAGTGATGTGGCCATGCAAACACAGACAAATAGTTCTACAGTGTGCAGTGGAATCCCATATCAGAGGAGCAAGTGGTGATTCTCATCTAGAAAGAATGGGGCGAGGGCAGGGAAGCTGCCTCCCAGGGTCACATAGCACATTAGTATAGCCTGAGGACTAGAACCAAGGGCTTAGGATGTTTTCTCTGCTTGTCTCAGAGTCTCACTGACTCACTGAGACTTTCGCAGCTGCATGTCACCAAGCCAGAAGCTGGTCTTCTCCTTGGATTTGGAATCAAGGGCAAGGTTTGTTTAGTCTCTGCTATTTCCAGTCTGTACTTCTCCCCTTCTCTTTCTACCTTACGGGACTGACTTGTGTGGGTCTGTCACCCCAGAGGTTGTGGCCCTCTTTCATCTCTACCCTGCTGTATTGGTCTGGGCAGTGTTCCTATGAGTGTGGCCTTGTCTGTGGGCTTCTAGCTGAAACTGAAATTCTGGTAGGTGAGGACCAGTCAGGAGACAGGTGGAGCAGGGAGAAATGCTGTGGTTTCAGAGGTGACCTCTTTGCTGATTTTAGAGTTCTGTTCAGTGCCTGCTGGCAGGATGCCAGTACCAGAAGGAGATCTGGACTCACTAATGCTTGGTTCATGGTTAGACTTCCGTGCATAATTAGTATTTTTAAAGTCATTTTGTCTAAAGACTTCAAATTTAGAGACTCTAAGTACTTGAGAGATCTTTTATGGATCGCAGCTGAGTCTAAAAGGATCCTGCAGCATCTCTCCCCAGCCCTTACTACTGGCCAGCTGCTTCTAATCACTTCAGTAAAGTCCTGTGACTGACTCATTCTTCTTCCAGCTTCTTGCAGAAGAGGTCATGCTTGGTCTTTCTGAAGAGCTGCAGAACAGTGTTTCTCAAACTTCATTGTTCATGCAAAATCACTTAGGGATCTTGTTAAAATGCAGAATCTGATTCCATAGGTCCAATCAGTAGGTCTCCTCTGCATTTCTAACAAGTTCCCGGCTGATGCCAATGCTGTGGTCTCAGAATTACATTTTGAGTAGCAAGGAAATTACTGAATGTCAGGCATAGCCAGAGCCATAGAAATGGATCGCCAGATCAAAGCCTGTGACTGCATCAAGGAGAATATAGAGACTCAGCCAAGGAGAGTGACTCACCTGAGGTCACACAACAACTTGGTGGAAGAGACCAGGACTAAAAACTAGTCACCACTTTCCCTTTGTGTTGGATATGCTTTTCCTCTGCTGACCTGGAGAGAAGTAGCGATAAAGAAGTAAAGAAATAGAAATTAGATTTCCTTTTTGCATTCTCAGGTTTAGAGCAACCTCACAGAGCCAAACTCTTACAGTCTAGACCTGACTGGGGCTCTTCTTTCTTAGGTTTTAGTGAGACATTTTTGTATTAGCCTCAGGATCTTCAACAGAGCTTCCCTCATTCTACTCTTGCTGCGCAGCACTGCTTGTTGGACAGAGCTGAGTCCCTTCCACACCAGTGCCAGAAGGTGCCAGATGGCCCAAAATGCATCTTTAGATGGAATTCTTCGACACCAGGAGCGGAAGGTGGGGCTAGGACACTGAGCGAGGCAGCAGTCTGCAGACCTGACTTAGCACCTCGGCTCTTAGCATACACTTGTTGGCAAAGGGGACATACTGGGAACAGGGTAGGTAGGTTTGACCCGGAGACCCTGCCAGGAACCGACAGCAACCAGAGAACATGGCAAGAAACAACAGTACTTTTGTCAATCAAGGAGGTCGTGTGTGTGGGGAGGGGCATAGGAGCAGATAGTCTGCAGTCATGTAGGTGAGTGGGCAAGCTTTCATCCTATAAATATTTATTGTGTGCCTGCAACATGCCAGAGGCTGAGCTGTGCGCTGGGAGATGTGGAGATGCATTCCTAGGAGCTCTGGTCTCTGGAGGCTCTTGGGCAGATTCTGCATCAAGACAATCTCTTGGAGTAATAGTAAGGCAGAACTCTGGTCTTGGTAGAATGGGTCGCCAGGGGGGGATTCAGATAGAAGAAACAGTTCAGGGTCATAGTCATTGGAACTCTAGCACAAAGCAGGGCTTGTTTCCCAGAATAAGGCAGATGCTTAGTAATGAAGACCAAAGAACAAGGTCAGAACAGGAATGGCAGCACAATGAGCTTGCTTCTGAGTTGCTAACCTCAGATACTTTAAACCTTTCCTGAGGATGGTACTGACTGGTCAAGGCTGGGCTGGGGCTGAGCCTCTAGGTAAAGGTCACCTGGTGAGGACATGGTTCCAAGCACCCTGATACCAGGAGGGTATAGACACGCAAGCTTGCCATCTGTTCCCCTGTCTTGGCCCTGGTTGTAAGAAGCATCTTACTCTGTGGTTATGGAGAGTCAGGTTCTGGAAGCTTCACAGGATCAAGCCCCCTAGAACAGCAGAAGTGGCGAGCGGCCCCACTCCCCACCGTCATTTGTACTAACACGTCCCAGAGTCTCGGGGTTGAGATATCATTATGATGGAGGCAAGTGCTAAGGCTTCAGTGGGGAAAGTACTGGGTGAGTGAGTACATGACTTGAGCCCACAGACTAGGCTGCATTTGAAAGTGCTATCCAGTGACTGAACTAAAGAGATGCAGTGGTCTTAATGATGGGAACAAAGGTGAACAAATGCCTGGCACCTGGTAGCCCTCAGTAAATATTTGTTGATTGAGTAGGTGTTAACCAAATGCCTTATAGTTTCCAAAACACTTCCAAATACACTGTTTCCCACAGGATCTGTGAGATAGGTAGAGCATTATACCCATTTGATACTGAGGAAGCTGAGGCTCAGGGTGATCACACAGCTGGTAAATCACAGAGCTGACACTAGACCTCAGGTCTCCTGAGTCTTTTTCTAATGTTCCCTCTTTGAAGACATTTCTTTTTTTTTTTAATTTAAAAAAAAATGTTTATTAATTTTTGAGACAGAGAGAGACAGAGCATGAATGGGGGAGGGTCAGAGAGAGAGGGAGACACAGAATCCGAAGCAGGCTCCAGGCTCTGAGCTGTCAGCACAGAGCCCGACGCGGGGCTTGAACTCATGGACCATGAGATCATGACTTGAGCTGAAGTCGGACACCCAACCGACTGAGCCACCCAGGCGCCCCTGAAGACACATCTGAAAATGCACACAGGTGCTTCCAGGTATCTTGCTGTTGTACATTTGGTTTTTGGTACTTATTAAACAGATTTCATTTTTTAATGCAAAACATTTTTTTTATAGGAAATGTGCCTCTCTGTGTGCATTTTTACCAAATTGAGCCCTTGGGTGTCTTTATTTTTAATAAGGAAGAAACACTTGGGTCTGGAACAGCTGAACGAAGCACCATTGCTGCCTACTCATTAGCTCTGTCTAATTAGATTGAAACCAAGGAAGGAAGCAGCAGAGGCAACCATTTCGTTTCGCAGGAATGATCATGTATGGCCTTGAACCTTCCCTCCCTTTCTCCTCTCTCCAGGAGACCATTAGAATGCAGCTCCTTTCATGGGACAGTAGTATATTTCTATTGTAGAGAAAGACAGAGAGACAGAGATTGGGAGGGAGAGGGAGGAGAGAGAGACATTGGGGGGGGGGAGAATCTGGAGGAAGAGAGAGGGAGGAGGGAGAGGGGAGGGGGCAGGCAGGAGGGAGAGTATGTGTGTGTGTGTGTGTGTGCATGACAGACAGACAGACTGATTTCTGGGACCCTAGAGACTTGGTGAGTCATTGCATCTTTTTGTTGGCACCCAAGCATGTAGGGCAAAGAAGCTATTGTTTTTTCTTTAAGAACAAACTAGATAGAAACCATTTCTCTAAAGTACTTGAAGGACCTTGCAGTCCTGTAAACAGCTTTAAAGAAAAAAAAAAAAAGTACACCTGAAAGGTTTTGTTGCTGAAACTTGGGCCCCAAGTTTGCGTGTGAGTGGGAAAGTGCTGGCCCTGATCCCAGGCCTGTTGTAGGTGGTTTTGCCCCGTTGTCACTGGTGACTGTGACCTCCGGGCCTGCTCACCCCCAGTCACAGCTTTCAGCTGGAATTTTCCATAATCGTGCTCCTCAGTTGTTGCACAAATTGTGAGGCAGGCAATGTGGAGAGAAGGGGATTAATCTAACTCATAAAGCTGTAGTTTATATGAAGGAGCCTTGGGGATCACCAAGGACCAACTGCAGTTTTTCTGAGTCTCCGTCTCTACCCAAGTCCTTGGGCTGGCTCCCTTCATTTCCCCCTTCTCTCCCCGTCCATCTCCGTTCCCTCCTGCACCCAGCCCACATCAGCTCCTCTCATTGCCCTGTGTGTCCCCGAGACTTGACCCCTTCTCCCACCTTCCACACAGCCACCAGAGTGCCTGTGCCATTCACTGCCTGCTCAGAACTCTGCAGTGGCTCTTCAGTGTTCCAGAAGCCCATCTCCTTGGCAGGGCAGGCAGGGAGTTGTTAGCCCTTCTCGATCGCTTCAGCCTGTGTGTTACTGCTGCTCCTGGTACAAACCCGGCTTGCACCCAGACCTGCAGTCTTGGGTGTGTGCCAGACTCTGCCCTGCCTGTGTGCCTTTGCAAATGCTGTTCCTTTGACTGGAGTTTAGTTCTTTAGATTTTAAGTCAAGTGTTATCTAGCTCCTCTGTGAAATTCTCTGCATCTAACTCAGGCAAAAGTAGGAGCTGTCTCTCCTTTCTGCTCTTAGAGCAGAACATCCAAACATATTCCTGCTGTATTGTTTATCACATAATTTTGCAGCAGTTTGTTTGAATGTGTATCCTTTTCTCTTACCCTCTAAGTCATCAAGCATTTGCTTTCAGTCTGCTCTGTAACGCCACTATCACCTAAAGATTTTTCAAGTACTGACTCTAAATCAGGCCCTGGGCTAATAAGTAAAGGGTTTATGTACATCGCTCATTTCCTCCTCCTTGGGTGTAGAGATTATCATTATCTCTACACTGCAGACTAGAAATTGAAGCTTAGAGAGCTTACATGACTTGGCAAGACCACAGAGCTAGTAATTGGTAGACCTGGGGCTTGTGCTGGACACAATGCTAGACGCTGTATATATAATGTTCATTATGACACAGCCTCTACCCTCAAGGAGCTTGTGGTCTGGCATGTGAGGCAAGTAAGTCAGACTGTCAGTCCAGGATGCTAATCCAGTGACGAGGAGGATCAGGGGGCTTCAGTGGGTTGCTGGGGCTGTGTGCATACCCACCTTGGCATTCCTAGCACTCGCGCTATGTTAAATTATTTTCCCCTGTGACCGGGACTCCACGTCTCTGTCATCTTTTGTTCCAGTCTATACTCTCATGTGTTCTGCCACAGCACCTTCCTTTACATGGAGTCTGGAATCGGTACTGCCTACGCCCTGGGCCACCCTGTCCACACGAGCTGCCCCAGTGTGGGAGGAATGTGTGTGAGAGTGTGAAGGTTTCTGGAGTACCAGGAGTCTCTGGAGATTGCCTGTCCTCAGCTCATTTGTCATTGCCTAGGCTTCCTGGAGCGTTTCCATCCTAGGAAATTTTTTTTTGGCCTCAAGACAGAACTTCTAAGAACATGTCCTAGGATTGGGCCCTCTGGCACGGTGGCCCTCTCACCCCACCAGCTCTGGCCGGCCTCTGCCGTATGCTGGATTCTGTGCTGCTTGCAGAGTGGAGGGCACTGAGACGTGGCCCCTGCTTTCCAGGGGCTCAGGGTCCAGTAGCTGGAACCAGGTGAGGGGCAGAGGGCTGGCTAGCCCTGCAGGGGTCCCTGGGCCTAAGGCAGGGCTGGACCAGTAGACGGGAGTCAGCTGGGAGGGGGAGGAGGGTCGCATGGGCAGGGCAACAGGCCAGCTGAGTCGGCTAGGGAGTCGCTTAAGCGGAAGTGTGACCAGGCGGGGTGGACTGTCTGAGGTCTGAGTGAGGAGAGGTGGGAAAGGGCTGAGGTCATTACCTGAGTTTCCTCCAGTTAGGGTAACTCCCAAATGGGAGTTAGTGTCGAACCAGGCTGAGGCCCCCAAAGGATGCTGTTTTGATCTGACATCAAAAGAGGTGAACCCAGTGCCCCGCCAGGAAAACATTCCAGTTTGTTTCAGAGGCACAAAGAAAAGGAGTCAGGGGAGTGGGAAGGAAAAGGTAAGGAGCCCCTCCTCACGTGTGCATTGTGCCAGGTTATTATTTAGTAATGTGTGTGTTATTTAATTTTCCCGACTGTCGCCCAAATCGACGTTGACAGTAAGGAAACTGGGACTGAAAGCCATGCAGCTGGTAACCAGGAGAGCAGTCTTTGAGGCCAGGTGAGGTTCCAGAGCTTCAGCTCAGTGTGCTGTCTATTCCCAAGGGACTGACAGATACTCCCCCTCCCACCCCAGGGACACAATTGGATCAAGTCCTAAGTACCACACAGGAAGCCCCAAACTGACAGTGTGAAAATGTCAACCAAGGAGCAGAAAGTTGTTAATGAGCTCTTTGCCAGCATGCGCCGTTATACCTTGAAAAAACCCATGCTTTCCACAGAGTCAGGTTCTTTATACCTTCTCTTCCCTGCTCTGAGCATGACTGCCTCTTCCTAGGCCTCTCCAAAAGCTCTGGGTAATCATATGACCCTGCAACCTCTAAGAGAGCCCTCTGTCTCGTCCTGTCTGTGGGTGCCTTGATGGATAACCCCAGACAATTTAGGCTGGCCTGCCAGAGCCCTCTCTGTGAGTGTGTGTGATCCGTTTTACTGCCAGAGCTCATTTGGGTTCTTTTAATAATTGAAGGCCAGTGTTAAACGTTTCATGGTTTGTCCTTCATGGATAGGAGTGGTTTTCTGTGTGTAAGTGATACGCCCTGTCTCCCAAGGATGCTCCGTTTCCTGAAGTGCAGCTGATTCAGCATGTGCACACGTTGCCACTGGGTGGCTTAGATTTCATCAAATCCTCGTTTAAGGAGAGATCTCTCCTGTCTCATCTTTGAGACCAAGCATGAGAGGCTGGGTGGCTGGGGGCCACAATCACTTTACTGGGAATTCAGACGAGGGAGGGTAGGCTCCAGGAGACATGCTCAGCCACTTCCCATTGTGCTGAGGAATCTATGCATTTTGTCACTTCAATGTGAAAGAGGGACCATTGCAGGTCTAAATACCTGTAATGTTAGCCCTGCATTGGTCATTCTAGGCCAATTCCCATTGCAGATTCTCCCAAGTCTTTCTTGCTTTTAGGCCTCCCTGCCCTCCTCACCTTTCCCTGTACTCTGCTGACTTTTTCCCCCTTTCTCGCTCAGCTCTGGCCTTGCCCTTCCTGAGAAAGGGCTTCTTCTCTGCACCCTGCCCCCAGCCCTGTGTGTCTCCCCCTCTTTCCTGTGTGAGAGTTAACTTGTTTGGTTGCCTTTTGCCCGTGGACCAAGAGCTCTTTGGGGATGATGGAATCACGACCAAATGAACAAATCGAGGTAGTTCATAAATTCTACTGCTGGGAAAATAGCAATAATAAGTAAGACAGTTGACATTAATTGAGAACCTGTTATGACTCAGGCACAGGGCTAGGTGTGCTCTCTCATTCAACTGTCACAATGGCCTTGGATCGTGGAGGTTAGAGGTTACACAGAGAAGTCAAAATTCCTGCAGTCTTTCATCGTTATCCTTGTTTTTGGACTGACTCATCATAAACGACCTGCTTTATAATTTAATAATGAGTACTTTTGAAACTTAAAAAAATGCTTTCTTTTAATTTTGCAGTTTCACAGTTTAGCATTGAGTACAATAATGTATCAGATGACTGTCAAAATGCAGAACCAACTCTTTTGCTGGAAATAATTACACTCTGCCAACTCTGTTTATTTTGAGCAGCTCCAGTGGTTAATGTGCTGTGCTGTAAGTTGAGCCTGTGATATATGGATTATGTGGTGGTGGGGTGGGGGGGGGGTGGTGAATCAGAGTGGCAATGAAACCAAGTGCAGACCCCAGACCCACTGGATGGGTGGTATAAAGGGAAATAGAACATGTCCCTTTGTTAAGTACATTCCCCTGAAGATAAGTTTGTGATTTGACAATTTAGACAGCTGAAAAAATTAGGAGCTGCTTTGTTGGAGAAGCTGGCCTGATGTTTCAGACTTGCACTTAGGAAATGAAACCATTGGCCCTCTGGTCAGAGTGCTTGTTTCTCAGGCTGTAGGCAGCTCAGAACCCACACACATAGACCTGCCCCCCCAGCTAGGCCAGGTCTGCCTTCTTGGCTGGTTCTCTTGGCTGTATTCTCACATTTCTCACTGCTTGCTCCTTATGTCCTCTCAGATGGGTCACTGTCCCCTCAGAGGTGGCCTGTCTAAAGCAAGACCTCAGCAAGACCTCAGAGGTGGCCTGTCTAAAGCAAGACTGTCTAGAGCTGGACAGATTTGTGTTTGCATTCAGGCTCCCACTACAGACCAACAACTGTGTTATTTAGGGAAAGTTGTATTGCCTTTCTGAGCCTCCATTTTCTCATCTTAAATGGAGGAGCCTCCAATTTCTCATCTTACATTGAACAATTATTTTGAATGCCTGTTATGTACTAGCCACTGTTCGAGGTATTTGGGAGATAGAAATCCTTGTCCTTGTGGAATTTACATTTTAGTGAGAGGAGACACGTTGAACCATGAACATGATAAATAAGAAAATTATACATTAGAAGGTAATAAGTACAATAAAAAAGAAGAAAAAAGAGCAGGGTATGGGACTTTGGGAACTCTAGAGGGGAGCTAGGATGTGTGGGTTGCAGTTTTCGATGGGCCTCACTGGGGTGGTAACACTGGAGCAAAGATGTGGAGTTGGTGAGGGACTTGGCTCTGCAGATATCTGGTGAAGAGCGTCTCAGCACAGAGGCTCTAAAGCAGGTGGCATGCTCCTGGCATGCTCAGGAACCCACAAGGAAGCTAGCATGGCTCAAGCAGAGTGAGCATGGGCGAGGATAAGAGAAGCTGAGGTCAGAGAGGTAATGGCGATAATATTCCCAGGGTTGTGAGGATTCAGCGAAGTGCTATCTGTAAAGCACCTTGCTTTTCCATCCGACTGCCCGCTTTCCCGTCGGTGTTGCTATCTCCCAGCCACTCAGGCTCCAGACTTTAGTGAGACTATGGTGACTCCCTTCTCTTTGCCCTGTTGCCAATCACTTGCTAGGCCTGTACCTGGGTCTGTGTCTTCTGTCCCTATCTTCTTGTTCCTCTTGACCTTAACCTGTTGGTGGCCTCTCACCTGTCTCATCATAGTAGCCTCCTAACCATTAGATCTGCCGCCTCTAGTCTCTCCATTGCCACCCCTCCCTCCCCTTTCCTTTCCGCACCATGATGCACTATTGAGCCACCCTCTCCTGCTCATTAATGTACTCATTTATTCATTCCTTTGTTCATACATCAGCATCTTTTGAGCATCTACTAATGCTCATACTCATTTGAATTGAGTCTAATGGAGGAAGCAGACTTGAAAATAATTACAATACCAATTCAGAAATGTTTGTTTTTACCCTAGCTTTTTTTAAAAAGGATTTGGAGTTCAATAGATTTATTATATAACATGATGAGTAATGTGAAGCAGCTCTCTCTATATGTGCAAAGCAAAGTTCTGAGCTCTCGACCTACCATTTAAGTTTCCCTGCTTAGGCACAGACCTGCTTTCCTAGTTCCACCTCCCACATCTGAAGTGAACCTTTTGCTTCAACCAAGGAGACACCATGCAGTTCTACACCATGACCTTCTCTTTCACAGCTCCGTGCCTTGGTTCAGACTCTTCCATTTGCTGAGAGTGCCAATTTTGGCTAATCCATGTTCTAGCTGTCTGTCCTTCCACACTCAACTTTAGATGGCACTTCCTTGGGAAGTCTTCCCTGATCCTAGACCTAAGTGATCTCTCCCTTCTTTCACCTTCCATAGCATTCTCTTCTGTTACTCACCACATTCCATGTTAGGTAGTGGTATGTGTATGTGTTTCTGCTTTTTTTCCTTACTGGACAATGAATTCCTTGAAGTGTGGATCATTTTCACTTTTTATCACCCATAGCACCTGGCATAGCACCTTTTCCATAGGAGGCACTCAATAAATCCTTTAGTGAGGGAGTGAATGGATGTTTCCTGAGCCATAACGTCTGGGGATGGATTTGCTTTGGAGGCATGTTCTTCTCTTATGCTGATATGAACGAAGTACTAACGGGTTTCTGGAGCTCATAGGTATTGACCCTGCAGGGAGCTGCTACCATCTGGTGCCGTAACTCAGAATGCAGTTTCTTGTAGAAGTCATGATGTAAATAGTCTCTGCAAGTGGTTCCATCAGTGGTTCCAAATATCTGGCTCAGAGGGGCGCCTGGGTGGCGCAGTCGGTTGAGCGTCCGACTTCAGCCAGGTCACGATCTCGCGGTCCGTGAGTTCGAGCCCCGCGTCAGGCTCTGGGCTGATGGCTCAGAGCCTGGAGCCTGTTTCCGATTCTCTGTCTCCCTCTCTCTCTGCCCCTCCCCCGTTCATGCTCTGTCTCTCTCTGTCTCAAAAATAAATAAACGTTGAAAAAAAAATTTTTTTTTTAAATAAAAAAAAAAAAACAAATATCTGGCTCAGAAACACACACTTTTGGAGGCTTGCTCCTTCATAAGTTGGGGGCTGCTTCCTTTTTGAACTTGCTCCATTTGTACCAGCAGGCAGGTGGTGTCTGCTTAGCCATACCGTCAGCCGCTGTCCACAGGCACCACGGGGTGGAGAAAGACACACAGACCCACTTCACAGAGAGATGACCAGCTCTCCTGCTTCTTAGTTGTATTACCTTCAGCAAATTACTTTACTGATTTAAGCCTCAATTTTGTAACCTGTAAAACAGGAATAAAAATACATACCACTAGGCAGAGTGAAGATGAATGAGGTAACCTATGTAACGGATAGCGCCTGGTAAGTACTTGGAGTGTCATTTAACAGCCATCAGGACAGTACATTTAGTTCCGTACGTCTGTGAAATTCCTGTGGTCTAGGACTGTGGCTGCTCAAATCATATTGTGTATATGAGTCACCTGGGCACTTCATTAAAATGTGAAATTTGATTTGGTAGGTCTGGGATGGGGACCTGATTCCGCGTTTCTGATGCGCCATGTTGGTGATCCAGGGACCATATTTGGAGATGGAACATGTTAGGTCGATGGTTCACAAACGATAGCCTGCCTCTGAATTACCTGCAAATCTTGTTAAAACAGATTTCTGGGCCCCACCTCTAATGATGTACTTATTCAGTAGGTCTGGGGCAGGGCCTGAGAATTTTCATTCTAATAATTTCTCAGGTCTTGCTGATGCTTCTGGTTCAGGGACCACACTTGTAGAACCACTGTGCTAGGGAGATAATAGGGACGAAGTTAATAAGAAGCAAGAAATAAATAATGGTAGTTCTTCCACTGTGGGATACTTGTGCTCTCTGCTCTTTTAAGTGTAGATGTCCATATGGTAACTATTATTTGACCAGGCTCTGGAATGTCTTATTAATAATTAAATAACAGCAACAACCAACACTTACTGAGCACTTACTATGTGCCAGAAACTGTGCCAAGAGCTTTATATAGTTCCACTTAATTTTGATAATAATCCTATGCAGTGGATACTGTGATTTTCTAGCTTGATGTCTCATGCTAACCAATTCATAAGAATCACCTGGTGTGCTTGCTAAAAATACAGATTTGTAGTTCTCTACTTTGGTGATTTTAATTTAGTGAGGTCAAGTGCCTCATAGATGATTTTTATGATCAAGTGAAGCTGGAAATCTTTGCTGTAGTTAATAAGCTATCTGCTTCTTCATGTATGCCCAGTAGAAAATTGCCAATTTCGAAGAAATACCATATCAGTATTAACACAGTATGTTTGACATTAAAAGTTGCACTAATTTACATTTTTCTTTGAGAATTCATAAAACCCTTCATAATCTCCAGATGCTTTAGGGTTCCCATTTTGACTATCCCTGGACTGTAGAGGTGCAGAAAGGCCAGGTGATAGGGCATTTTATTTACTAGAAGGCCAAGGAAGCCCATACTGACAATATAATACTTGATTCTCTTGAGGGAGAACATTTTGTTTGGAATGTTATTCTAGGAAATTGGTCTTCATTGCATCCAGATGGATTCTGTGTTTCCACAGGGTTTTAAGAAAATTGAAAAGAAAATGTTGTACTTGCTTCTTGTCAGGCCAGAGCTTGTTTGCCCACATCAAGGCCAGCTGGCCAACCACTTGCTTGGAGCACACCCCATCACACTACACCAGCAATCCCAGTACCTGCTGGTCTCCCTCACCTAGCCATCGTCTTCAGCTCCTGTCTGGTTTTCCAGCCACTGACTTCTTTGCATGACTTGCCCATTTAGCCTATGGTGGTGTATTCCATATTTTGTTGGAACTATGGCTAAGGTTGTAAAAAGGGAAACATTTTAGAGTTGTAGATATAGTTGGAAATTCAACCCCTTGCCTGATCGGGGAGACTCTGTCTGCATGCCTTGATGGAGGTGGACAGTGAGGTATAGTGAGGGTGAGGTTGGTTGTTGTTTAACTGTGCCATATTTTAGCCATCAGGAAAGACAGTTCTGAAACCAAAGAAAATTGAGGGTTGTTTGTTTGTTTGTTTGTTTGTTTTTAAAGTTCTACTGATGCTAATCTGAGTTCCTTCTTGGGCCAGTTAACAGCCCTCAGAATAATTTTCTTTTAAAAACATTTTTTTAATGTTTATTTATTTTTGAGAGAGAGAGAGAGAGAGAGAGAGTGAGCATGAGTGGGGGAGGAGCAGAGAGAGAGGGAGACACAGAATCTGAAGCAGGCTCCAGGCACCGAGCTGTCAGCACAGAGCCCAACACGGGGCTCAAACTCACAAACTGATCACGACCTGAGCCAAAGTCGGACCGCTTAACAGACTGAGCCACCCAGGCACCCCTCAGAATAATTTTCTGATGCTGATGGGAAAAGTGTTTCAGTTTGATGGAATGAACACTGTACCCGGAGTCAGAGGAGCTGAGGACTCAGGTCAGCTCCCCCTCTGATTTCTTCTGTTATCTTGGCCCACTAATCACCTCTCTGGATATCAGTTTTATCTTTAAAATGAGGAGATTGGGCTCAGTAATCTCTGGATCAGCTTGCTATTCTATGATCTTGTGGTCAGCTGTTCCCAGGAACATGTGCCTGCCATTCACCCATTCAGTCAATATCTATTGAGCATCTAGTGTATTTCAAGTACTCTCCTGGGCACTAAGGGCGATATATCCACAGATAAGGAACTCTGATCCATTCACTCACTCCTGCTTTCATTCATTCATACAACAAGCATTTATTTTTGTGCCAAGCACTGTGCAAAAAGCCATGAGAGATACAGAGGTGAATAAGACATAGGTTTTGTTGTCAGGCAGTGTGCTGTCTTAAAGGGGTTCCTAACCACTTTTTCTGAAAGAAAACCTCTCCTTTTATTCTCCATCCCCTTCTCCTACTTTAAAAAGTTCCACCTGACCTTACTGTGTATTATCTGTCTCCTTATCAGAATGTAAGCTGCATGAGAGCAGGGGCTTTGTTTTGATCACTGTTTATAATCTAGTACCTAGAATAGTGCCTGACATACAATAAACACTCAACAATATCTATATAAGAAGCTGGAAGTTATATGCCATAAAACATATTTAGATAAAGTGCTGTGGAAGTTCAGTGAAGAGAGAAATCACTTCTAACTTAGGATAATCGTTTTAAAATCTGGTTGCATATTACAAATACCTTAGGAACTTAAAAAAAATCAATTGCCTAAAGTCCTACTCCATACTGAACAATCAGAATCTCTGTGATGATTGGACATCAGTATTTTGTAAGAGCTCCCCTGGTAATAATAATGGATAGTTAATATAATGTTGACCAGAATAATCAGGGCAAGCTGCATAGAGAAGGTGGGATTTGAGCTGGCTTGAAAGTCAGGTAGCATTTGTCTAAGAAGGAAGCATTTCAGATGGGCACACAGCATAAACCAAGTGCAGAGGCAGGAATCACATGAGTTCAGGGATAAGAAGTAGTTCATTTCAGCTGGAGCCTACAGGACACAAAGGGATGAATAATTAAAGCAAAGCTATAAAGGTTGGCTGGGACAGTTTGAGAAGGTGTTTGGATGGTAGGCTAGGGGATTTAGGCTTCATTTGGTTTTGCAATCAGTGAGGATTATGAATGATTTTTAAACAGATGTGATGTGATCAGAGTTCTCCCTGGCTGCCCTGGAAGATGGCTTGGAAGTAGACAGGGAGACCCGCTAGGAGGCCATGTAGCATGGGTTCAACTTTGGGCTGCATCACTGGCGTTGGAGAGGAGGGCTGAGGTGGAGCCAGGCTGCAAGGCCTGCCCACCTCCCAGCCATGGTTCTCCTTTGAGGGCTCTTGGTGAAGTCACTAACATTGCAGCGATCAGTGCCTTTTGACCAAGCCAGGGCATCAGGCTGCACTGACATTCCTAGCCCAATTTTTTCCTATGCATGACTGATGAACTGGTAGTACAGCCAGACCTCCTTCCAGAAATGATAGGCCATTTTATCCAGAGAAGCATTTCTACAGGCAGAATTCGGTACCATGCCAACCTACCTTTGAGACAGAGGTTTCTGTTGTTTTAATATGGCAATGTGTGTCTTTGCTTTATCTCTGACTAATTCCAGCACCATGGACACTAATGGTTATGGCTAGTAGAGATCAACCCTAGCAGGATCTGGAGCTACTAATTTTTTTTTTTTTTTTTTTAACTTCATTTATTTTTGAGAGAGACAGAGGTAGTGCAAGTGGGGGAGGGGCAGAGAGAGAAGGAGAGAGAGAATCCCAAACAGGCTCCACACTGTCAGTGCAGAGCCCCACATGGGGCTTGAACTCACGAAACTGTAAGATCATGACCTGGGCCGAAACCAAAAGTCAGACATTTAACCAACTGAGCCACCTAGGTGCCCCTGGAGCTACTAATTTCTTAAGTTCTGGGTGTACTAAGGACATCCTGCCTTCAGCATGTTAGAGAGCTTTGAGCAAAGGCTGCGGGCCATGGGCCAGGGGGTATGTTTCCAGTAACCTCATAGCAGAATGCTCCTCTACAAAGAGCTGAGACTTTTGGGGGCACAGGACATCTGCATAGGCAAGGACACCCTATGTGTGTGGGGCTGGGGGAAAGTGGGGTTGGTGGAGGAAGGATGGTGATTGGGTCCAGTTTGCTGATACAGGCTTGTGCAGAGGACTGCCTGCCCTTGGCCAGATGCTGCTGGTAGCTACTTCATCCCCAGGGTCATTTACTACCCAAAAGGACACAAGCAGGAGTTGCTAGTGCAGATATTTTTCCTTCCCTCTGTCTGTTTTGCCAAGGCTGACCTTATTCACAGTCAGTCCCTCATACATGCACAAACTTGAACAGATTGCAAGGAGCTTTCACACTCTGTCTCATTGGAATTGCGCAGAAGTCTTGTGAATTATGACAGGAGTTGTTGGTCCATTTTACTGATGAGAAAACTGGGGCTAGGATGGGGTTAGGTATCTTATTCTAAAGTCATGCAGATACCAAGCACAAGTAGTTGAGATTTGTCCATGTAGGAGCCAAAAGGCAACTTGTCAGAGCTGCTTAAAGATAGTATTTATGCACATTGCAGTAGAAGTTAACAGTGTAGCTTCTTCATTAACTAAGTGGATGACTTTGGCAAGTCCATTCTTGTGCATCTCACTATTATCAGCTATAAAATGAGAATAGTTATATCTACTTAATAGGATTATTTGAAGGTTAAATAATCATTTATTGAGAAGACTGTTCAGTGCAATGTCTAGCATAAACTGGATGTTCAGTTAGTTCAGTTCCTTTATAAAAAAAACCCTTCTTCTTGAAATAATTATAGACTTACAGGAAGTTATAAAAATAGTACAGAGAATCCTGGGTGTCCTTCACCCAGCTCCCCCCAATGGTAGAGTCTTAAGTAGTTAGAGTATAGTATCAAAACTAGGAAATTGACATGGGTACAATACCTATTGTTAACTATACTACGCATTTTATTCAGATTCCCTTGACCTTTTAAGATAAAAATTAGACTATATTACTCCTGAGTTTTTTCTAGCTCTGAAATGCTCTATACAGTGTCTTCATTGTCCTTGACTTTTCTGTGGCATCCGACTTTCTAGAGACTTTGTCCTCCCATGGTGTTCGTAGCACTGTGCATCTCTCGTTACCGCCTCACACCTTCTCAGCCTTCTTCACTGCTTCCTGTCTTCTATACTGTATGTCTCCCCAGATTCTGTTCTTAGCCCCTGCTCTTCCCTGCTGGGGTTTTGCCTTGGGTGGAATCTTCCTTCCGTCTTTACTCGAGGATTCGGAAGTCAGTATTCCCACCTCAAAGTGCCAAACCTCTCTCTAGTTCCTGTTTCTGCCTATTTGCTGAATGTAAGCTCTAATTTATCATATCTAAAGCAAAACTTGTCATAATTTAAACCCCAAACTAGTGCCCTCCTGCCTCTCCCCTGGGTACTTCCCTGGTTCTTTCAGTGAATCACCATTAAAACTGCCCAGAGCTGTATGAGGAAATTTTGGGGGGATGGATATGTCTTTTGTCTTGATTGTAGTGAGGGTTTTGCTGGCTTTATATCGATGTCAAAATTCATCAGATTGTACATGTTAAGTAAGTATATGTCAATTACACCTCAATAAAACTTTTTTTAAAAGTTAAAAAAAAAAAATAGAACTGCCCAGAACCAGACAGCCTAGGTCTCAATCCTGGCTCTGCCACTCGGACAAGTTAATCAACTCCTCTGTGCCTCATTTTCCTCATCTGTAAAAGGAGCATAGTAACAGTAACTTACTATATAGGATTTTTGGAGGAGTAAGTGAGTTAATTTAGGTAAAGTGCTCAGAATATTACCTGCTGCAGATTAAGCACTGCAAGGGTTTGTTGTGTCTTATCCATCTCAGCTTATAGTGTCTGGCACAGAGTGTTTGATAAGGTGTTTATTGAATGAATGACTGAATGAATGAATGAATGAATGCTGCCATAATCTTGAAGTGCTATTTTTTTCCCCTAGGTTTTATCCAAATATTTCTGCTTTTTTAAGGTCCAGCTTCAGTTCTGCATTTCTTCTCCACTCCTCTGAGTCCACAAGGCCCTCCTGGCCTTCCTCCTTTCTCCCCTCCCTGCTGTTTTATGTTAGTGTTTTTGCCACTGAAAGCCAGGTTTCTTTGTTTAACCAGCCTCGTGTGTGTGTGTGTGTGTGTGTGTGTGTGTGTGTGTGTGTGTGTGTG
>NW_024412418.1:32164357-32290031 GCF_014898765.1 Herpailurus yagouaroundi
GTGTGTGTGTGTGTGTGTGTGTGTGTGTGTGTGTGTGTGTGTGTGTGTGATGTCTCCATCTCCACTGGATGTTTCCTGAGAGCCTGTGTCATTTCTAATTTTTTTTCTCTATTTCCCCTTTGCCAATGCTGGGCATACAGTATATGCTCTGTAAGAGTGGAATGAATAAATGAATAGTATATGATTTGCAAGGTATTATGAAGGCTTCATACAATGAGACAAATTTCCACCAGCTCATTATTAAAACAAACCCAAAACTTACAAAATTTATCCCCAAAGGGAAAATTTCCAAGTATGCGTAGGTGGCAAGTGGTCCCAATTCTGACCTTCTGATCTCACCTTTCCTTTTGGGTCTTGAGGGGGCTGTAGGCCTCCTTTAATACCTTGGCCCAAGCTCAGACACAGACCTTTCTCTGAGTCCCCGGAGCATAGCTGAGGCAGACTGCTGGCACTGTTCTGAAGACTTGTCTGGACCACAGTGAGGGAGCCATAGGGTACTCAGCAAAGGGGAGGAGAAGACCCTGGGTCTCTTGCCCCAGAGATTGGGTACAATTCCTCTGACTCTGGCCTGATCCTCTGTAGGATCTTGCTGCAGCCTCTTGCTTACATGGAGGGTCCAATCTGAAAACTAATTTGTTAGGAGCTCCTTCTTGGACACCCTGACATTTTGTGTCTAAGACCAGAGAACTTGGTTTCTATTTCTCTTGTTACACATTTCGTTTTTCCAATTTGAGAGACACACTCAGGATGACCACTATTTAGGCGACACTCTTGACACTCCATTTCTTATAGATGTCGTTCCATCTTGTCTTCTGTGCAAATCTAATAATATAATGGTACCTTAGCCATATCATCAATAAGACATACATACTGTGACAGTTACTCAAACAAAATAGCACATTATTCTGTGCCATCCCTGCTGGGCCCTGATCTAGCTTACAAGTTGATCATTACTAGTGCGATTCCTTTGGATTAAGCATTGCCTTTTCCAGCAGCATCTCCTGCTGGGGATGGTAACATCAGGTCCCTCATATCTTGGAGCACATTCATTTATCAACATGCATTCCTCCCCTTTACAAGAAATCTGGAACAATTTATAAGCACTCGATGCCTCGGGACAGAAGAGACACAGCTTCTGGTCAACATTCATAATAATAGGCTCTGATTACATTATTCTTTTCATTTACAAAGTGTAGCATGCCTCATATGTTTCTTTAAACGGTTCTATGAAATGGGTGTTGTGTTCCCATTTTTACCAATGAAGAATCTAAGGTTCCTAGAGAAAAAGCTTGGCTTGTCCAAGGCCATGGAGCTGGTAAGTGGTGGAGTGCCTGTTTCCAAACCCTGTTCCCTTTCCATTGTACTTCCTGGCCCCTCCTCCCAGTATCTTCTCTTTGATCTGCCTAGGGTTTTTCTGGCTTTAACCCCAGGTTTTTGTTTGATTCCAAGATAAACTATTTATTACTTTCTCTGCTGCATCCATACCTTTTTAGTCTTGGGAGAGTTCCCTAGATTCCAGCAGGAAGTTTACTCCCCTCAGACCCTGAGATTCTGTTGTGACTTCCCATGCTGACTGCGGAACTCCATCTATTCCCCCTCGCTAGAGCTCCCACTGGTCTCTGCCTTTATTTTTCCCACTGTCAAGTTTATCTTTGGTCTGAACCTTAGACCCTGCTTTGTCCCTTGTCTTTTTTCTCTTGATCTGTCCCATAGTTCTTACGGTTCTTCCTGTGAGTCTTGCTTCTTTGATAGACTAAGGCTCGCCCTCCTATCAGGTAGGCTTAATTTCCCACATTTGTTTGTTTGTTTTTAAATTTTTTTTTAACGTTTATTTACTTTTGAGACAGAGACAGAGCATGAACGGGGGAGGGGCAGAGAGAGAGGGAGACACAGAATCGGAAACAGGCTCCAGGTTCTGAGCCATCAGCCCAGAGCCTGATGCGGGGCTCGGACTCACGGACCGCGAGATTGTGACCTGAGCCCAAGTCGGACGCCCAACTGACTGAGCCACCCAGGCGCCCCTGTTTGTTTGTTTGTTTGTTTTACTCATTCATTTATTCATCAGCTATTTTCTGAGTACCTATGTCAAGCACTGTTACTTAGACATGGGGAGGGAAAGGGGCATGTTTCTAAGATGTTAAAGCATGGTTGAGAAGACTAAAGAATCAGGACCCTTTTATAATTCACTATGGTAATGGTTATGAAGGCACAAACAAAAGATGTTTGTGGGAACATAGGAGGAGGCACATGTAATCCAGATTTGGGGGGTCAGAGAAGTCTTCTTGGAAGAGATCATGTCTGCACTGTGTCCAAGGAATAAGTTCAAGTTGGCTTAGAGTGCGTCGTGGTGGTGGTGGTCATGGTGGTGGTAGTGGACAGCAGCCTCCATGCTGTCAGTGCAGAACTCTGTAGGGAGGCCAGAATGAGCTATGTATGTGCAGACCCAAAGCTGTACGTTTAGGGGACTGCAAACATTTTAGCCTAACTGGAATGGAGATTGTAGGGATGGTGAGGGGTGAGACAGAATAAGTAATCTGGAATCAGACTGTGCAGGGCTCTTATTTTATTCTGAAGGTGATGAGGGGTCATGGAAAGATCCTAAGTAGAGGAGAGACTTGTTTAGAATAGTGTTTGAGAAAGATCACTATAGTGCCAGGGTGAAGGGTAGATTGCCGAGAGACACAGATAAGAGGTGAGTCAGAAGACTCGGGCATTGATTGAAGCCTGAATTGAGAACTTGAACTAAGGTATGACAGTGATAAAGGAGAAAAGTAAATGGTTGCAGACTATAAGGCAAGTGGAATTTCTAGGGCTGGTAGCTGATCAGCTGTCCATACAGTTAACAGGACGCATACTGTTTTGCTTCACCCTTATGTTTGTCTCTCTTGTCTTCTCCTACATGCAGTCCCTTTTTACTGTCAGAAGAGAGACCTGATGTTTGATTCTTGGTTGGCTCTGTTTGCCCATCCTTCTTCCCACGCACCATTCCCCCTACAAGGCCCTTCTCCTTTTGGCTAACCCTCCCGTTTTCATTGCCTGATCAATGTCCCGGGCATTCTTTCCATTTACATTTGGAAATCTGAGTGGCACCGCAAGCTAACTAAGAGGTGTCACTCGAGTTTCCATCTAGGGAACCTCCACTTCCCCTCTGCCTGGATAGTGCCATCATCTTTTCAGAGTGGTTACCTCGAGAGGAGTGACATAAAAGGTGACCTTCTTTGCTGAGTTACCTCTAAAGGAGGAAGAGGCAAGTATCTCCCTTGCAGTTTTAGAATAGAAGATCTTTAAATACAGTGGGAAAGAGCATGTAACTAATTCCCAAGAAGAGAAGAGGAAGCCTGATGTGAGGAGATTGAAATGCTCCAGCTTGGTGACACTTGGCACTGTCCTCTCCATGGTAGTGCTGACCAGTTTAATCTTTTATGGAATAGAATAGAACACTAGCATTGGAAGGGACCTTAGAATTCATCCAAATCATCCTCCTCATTGTGCAGATGAAGACTTTGAAGTCTCTAGGGGTGGTATGGTTTGCCCAAGGTCACAATTAGCTATGGCAGAACTGGGACCAAATCAAGGCCCTCTAGTTCAGTTCTTGTTTCACTAGTCCCATGAAAGTACTTTTTTTTTTTTTTTTTTTTTTTTTTTTTTGTCCTAAGTTTGACAGTTTGACAGACTGGAGAATAAAGAACAGGCTCTTTTAATGATAGTATAATTTGATAGTCCCCCTTTTCCCAGGAGAAGGGAAGTAGCTTATCCAAAGTCACAGGGTGAGTGAAGGATAGAGGGGTCTCCAGACTTGTAGACTATTGTTCTTTCTAGCACAGTCCAAGGTCTCACCCAGGGCCCAAGACTGGGACAGCTTGGCTCCAGTGACACTGAGCAGAATCATTCTTCAAATGCACCACAACCACAGTCAATTTCATAAGTTCAGAAAGACAATTTCTTTCTTTTTTCTTTTTTCCCTGTTTTTTTTTCTTATTTGATAAAAGTGTATGGCTGTGGAAATTACGTCAGTTTAATTAGGCTGCTTGACACAGTACTTTTCCACTGAATTTACTAGGAACTGGGAATTTGTTGTAGCAAACTGCACTGCAGGCTGCAGTATCTGATTGGCATGCCAGGAGCATCACTAGCGAACAGCTAAATAGAGATTGGGGAGAAAACTGGGTCAGGAAACAGGCCTCCTGTACCTGCAGCGGCTGTGCAAGGCGGCGCAGAGGCGGCAGGTGGCCACAGCATGGCACTGTCTCCCAGACGCTGAGCCACTGATCACCCTGCCCACCCCCCCAAGCTCTGCACTGCAGCCCCCCCCCCCGCCCCTTTCCTTTGCAGGTGATTGTTCCCGTAGCCATGTTGCCTTCTATTTCTCTACAGACTGTAAAGCTTTTATACCTGACAGCTCAGGAATGTCATTTTGTCAGTAAAAAAGTCAAAGATTGGTTCAGATGGAATCTTAAACCACCAGAATTCCAAATCATGGAGCAAGTCTCTTGGCTCTCCAGAGCAAGGTTTGTCAGGGGGCTGGAACTGGGTTTGAGAGTTCCATACAGTGATGAAGAAAGGGTTGCAATGTTCCCATTTGTTTCTTTCCAGTTTCTCCCCGCTGCCCTCACCCTCCAATTATATGACATTAGTCTCTGAAAGTGTCAGTGCTGAGCACGAAGACAAATCGGGGGCTTCTAGAGGGAAGAGTAAGTGATTATATTAGAAGGGTCAGGGGGAGCTTCTTGAAGGCAGTGGTATTTGAGCTAGGCTTTGAGAAATGAATTGAGTCAAGATATGAATAAATGAGGGGAGGACTCTGGTGGCGACTGCTTTGTGGAGGCTAGACACCTCCCCAGTCATCTGGGCTAGAATCTGCACATTGGAGCTGACTGGAACCTGTACATCTAAGCTCCTTGTTTTATAGATGGGCAAGTGAAGGCATAGAGAACAAGAGACTGGAACAGAGGCCAGCCCAATGCTATTATAACCATACTATCTATGCCCAGTTATGTACTTGTCCTCATTTTGAATGGGACTCTCAGAACATCTACTTCCTCCTTTGGGATTTCACTTCTGTCATCTCCTTTCTGATTCCTTTCATGTGAACTCAGAGATGCCCAGTGGTCTCCACCTATAAATTACCACTTGGGAGGGAACCTGGGTCCTGCTGGCACTGGATTCCTAGGTCACCCAGATCCCTGCTAGACAGTCATATCCCTTCCTTCCTCAGGCCAACCCACATTAAGCCAGGACTGGTTTTTCAGTAGGGCTGGTGCCTCCCCAAGAATGCTTGGTAGGAGTGGGTCTTGCCTCAGAGCGGGGGCTTGAATGCTCACAGAAAGAAAAGCTGAGTGTAGCAGGAATCCAGGCCATTGTACTTTTATGTTATTTTGTGAGAAAATTGGGCTTATTTTGACTGAAAATTGTTTTCAATGAAGTACACTTAAATTTACTGAAATTTGCTTTAAAGACTACTTTTGTTAGACCATTTAAATTCTGTACAGCATCTCTTTCCCTTTTGGGGAGAAATCAGAGGGTGGGAATAAAACAGTCTCCCTAGTAATTTTCCCTGAATCTTTTGGATGGTCTCAATTCAATATGAGGAATTCTGTCTTCAGACCAAGAACTGATGTTACAATTGAAATGCAGAAATGTATACCCATTTTCTGATAGACATACCGAAGTTTGCTAATCCGATGAACCATTTGTGCAGGATCTTTCAAAGCCAACTTGAAAGCCAACATGCTTTGGAAGATAGTTGACCATTGAAATGTCAAGTAGTCTCTGGCTTGAGCTAAGTGGAGTGAACAGAAGAACATGCTCAGCAGACATCAGACATTCTGGCTGTGAAATCAAGCTTTGATGGCCCTAGAAGTCAGGTGGCCAGAACAGATCCAGACCTCCTCAAAGCAGAGGGTCCCTTATTTTATTTTACTTTATTTTATCTTATTTTATTTTGGGCTAGAGCATGTGGTTTTAGATGCCTTTAAATAATTTCCCTGGTCTTGGAAGGTATATTCTTCTGTAAATTAGTAGGCCTTGCATCTAGTTGGCATTTGCTGAAAGAGAGAAAGGGGAGAAGGGAAAGGAGGAAAGGAAAGATGAGATACTTCTCGGTGCTTAGGCAGGTTTCTACCCAGAGGCTGACACAGTCACAGAAATTTCCATATATTCTCATTTTGAGGTCATACTAGGACTTGTCCCCAGAGTGAGCATCATCTGAACAGTTCATAGAAGTGGTTGGAATAGACAGAGAAAAGCTGGAGAGAGATTATAATTTGAAGTCTGTCAAGGGTCACCTATGTTCCTTGCAGAGTTACATAAAGGGAGGCAAAAGGCAGGGCTTCAGTTACAGTGGATGCCCGGGCATGATGGAAGCTCTCTGGATGGATAGTCTTTCCTGAACTTGTCCACCCCTGCCCATAGCCTCCTTGGTCAAGGATGCTTAAGAATGGTCTTTAGTCTTCAACCATTCATGTTGGCCATTGCCAAGGGCAGCTTGGAGAACCCATACTCTGTTCCCTGAGGACTGCCCCCTCCCTGCTGCACTGGTTCAGGCTGTGGCCCATACTCTCATTTCCAGCACTGGAAATGCTTTTCTGTTTCTTGGAGCCCTCATTAGCCCTCCCTAGGGAAGAAAGTATATGAGACACAAAACCGGGAAAGGGTCTAAAGCAGTGGACTTCTTACATTTTCTCCTCTTCCCTCTGCTTTGCTACTCTCTCAGCCCTTGAACACTTCCCTGAATGTACTTCCCTGGCCCTAGACACCCGCCCCCCTATTCTGATCATAGAGCAGATGTGGGCCGACTCCTGTGGTGCTGTGTGGTCATGCCTTCAAGGCCCGTAAGGCTGAGGTGAAGGAGGGGCTGTAGTGCTCACTGCTGATGGCTGTTGTCTGGTCCTTTACGATCGTCCATAGGACCTGGAGACTCCCTTTTCCTTCTCTCTCCATGACTGTCCTTTTGCCTACTTTGGTGGCTTCCTGGTTCTGATGCAGGTTAGGAAGATCACACAGCTTCAGTGTACCTGAAATTCACTCCTTCCTTTCATATCCATCCATCCAGTTATCAAATCCTAGGATTCCACCCCTGCACTTTCCCACATGTCCATCCCCATCTACTCACTTCTGTTGTCACCTGAATTACTGCAGATAAGTTTCTCTTCCCAAAGCTCTGCTCTGGAAATGTCTGCCCTGGCTGTAGTTTCCACAGTACCAGCTTGCACTGCTTGCTGCCCAGGCCCCTCATCATTTACTTTTTGCATCTCAGGCTCTTCTATTAAATGTTCATTAAACGTTCTACGATCCATCCAGAGCAACCTTGTCAGAACAGAGAGCAAAAAAGCAAATATCTATCTTCTTTCTTGTCATTTCTCTCAGATGAATGAATTAAATATTTTTATTGCCTTGAAGATTAATTATCTTCTGTCCCTGGGCCAGCTTTAATATTCTAGCTGCTGTATCTTCTTGTGACAGGGACCTGGCAATTGGAATTTCTGCCCTCACTCTAAATTTGTGCTTTTGCCAGATTTCTCCACATCTCCACACCATGCAGGCTTCTGCAGTGAGTCGCTGTCCAGGGGTTCTGAGAGAGCGATGTCTGACTTGCAGGATTTAGCTTAAGTACTAGATCGGAGATCTCAGCACTCCAAGACTTCCTGAAATATTCTGGTTCTTTCTGGCACGTGAGATACCGTTATTACACTTAAGAAATAAAACACCCAAGACCCAGAGTGTTCAAGTGACTAACCCAAGGTCACCCAGCTCATAAATTTTGGACCCTAATGCCAGACTAGATTTTAGGCTATAAGTGCACTTTATCATGTCCATATAAGCCTTTATTTTATTTGGATAAAGTACCAACCAACTCTCTGAATTTCTTTTGCAGGTAAGACAACTTGAGACCTGTTTTCTCAGTACTATGCCTTGTCAGGGTAGAGAAAGGCAGCCTAGAAGAAGTGACTTCCTCCCAAGCAGGTGATGTCTAGTGGGTAGGCAGACCTCCCTGTTTCTTGCTCCTCAGAGAACTCCTGGAGTCAGTGTGTGGGACACTCGGTCCTACATGATTCTTGTTCAGTGAATCCTTGTAGGCCCTCATGTACAAAAGGAGGTTTTTGTTTTTTTCTAAAGTCGTTTCTCAGTCCCTCAGGACCACCACGTGCTAACTCCTCATCTCTGCTTGTGTTCCACCTCAGGCTAAAAAAATTAACTTGTGTTCTTCCTGCATGTACTGCTCTCCCCAGGTTCTCCCCCTCCCAGCCCATCCCTCAGTTTTCCAGGTATTCCTCTGTCCTCCTCACTACCTAGGCTTGGAGCCCTCTGGGACTCAGCTTGATAGGTGTTCTCCAGTCATTTAGTCAGCACTCACCAACCCTGTCATTTTTTTCCTTGGGCCTGCCTTGGAAATCCAACCATTCCTGTGTGCTCCCTTGTGGCTGTCACCAGCCACAGCCAGGTGTTTGTGCCCTCTTCCTCAGACCACTGCAGCAGCCTCTTAGTGATCTCCTGGTCGTTAGTCCTTCATCCGTCATGCAGACTGGTAGAGTCTTAAGTATTGACCCACTTTTGAGTTTAAAACTCCCTTAAAACTACCAAGCCAAAACATTCCAGTTCCTTCATAATCTACCCTTCCATCCCCAGTATGAGTTATTCATACCAGTCACACTGAGCTACTCATGTCTCCTACATATTTGGTGATTCTTTGCTCATTTGTTCCTTCCTTCCTTCTCTCCCTCCTTCGATGAGAAAATATAATAACCTTTCTTTGCAAACTATAAAGCATGCAAGCTTTTATTTATTCAACAAGTACATTGCTAATGTGAAAGGGAAAAAAGGGGCTTTGGATTTAGTGACTACCTATAGTGTGCCAATAATTTGCATATATTATCTTATCTAATCCTTTGATTTTCCTGTGAATTGGGTTGAGTTATGTTCATATTACAGACGTGGAAATGGAGGCCCTGAGAAGAAAGCATGTGCCCTTCTGCTAAGCTGTGGACTTGGTGCTAGAGGTGGAGTGGTTGGTAGAAGCTGAAAATCTCTAGGCTGGCAGGAGGGATTGAGCAAATACATAAACAACTGTCAAGGAAGAAAGTGCTGTTGTCCTAAGATCTGTAGATACAATGCTATAGAAATCCTGAGGATGGTGAAATTTCTTCTAGCTAGGAGATAGGGAAGACTTCATGGGGAGGGTAGATTTTCACTGAGTGCGAAGGATAGGCAGTAATTTGACCAAAAGAGGTGGGATGCCAGGACAGGAAAGGAGGGACAAGCATAGACAGAGTCACAGAGAGGGAAATGCCCTTGGTGTCATAAGAGATCATCAGCGAATGGTCCACTTTGGCTGGAACACAGAGATCTTGGTTGGGAGTGGGGGGAACGTAGCAGGCTATAAGGCTACAAAGGAGAGCTATAGCCCGTTCCCAGGTGGACTTAAATGTCTGGTGAGAAGACTCCAGGTTTGCTCTATAGGCACAGGGAAGACATGGGTAGGTTTTGAACAGGGAAGTTGCTACTCAAAGCTAGGTTTAGAAAGGTTACCTTGGGCATCCAATGTATTGAAGAGAAGGGAAACAACAGAGAAAGGAAATAATTAGAAGCTATTATAATTTTCCAGTACAGATATTCTGAGGGTCTGAAATAACACAGTGGCAATGGGGATGGAGATGAGGGGCAACATGAGAGCAGAACCAGGGAGACAGGATTATAGAAATCGGTGGTTGGTAGGACCGATGAGTGAGATGGTGATTCCGAGGGAACTGTGAGGATGCTGGCAGCAGCAACTAACAGAAAGAGGAAGGCCGGGAGGGAAAACAGATGTGGGGTTGGGAGGGATGGGGGGTGGTAGGTGGTGTGTTCCGTTTTGTTCAGGTGTGATTTTAGGTGCACGGAATTGCCTGTTTTTGCATCTGTGCTGAGTGCTCTTCACCACGATTGCCACCATTCCTGATCCCCTCTGTCCTTCCTCTTTTTTCAAGAGAACTTTTTGCTGCCTTTTACGGTCCAATTGAACGAAGCCCTCAAGGGGACCTTATCTTTGAATTTCTGATGCACTGTCGATGCCTCTCAGTATTTCCCGAGTCCAGTCTCCCCAGTGTGTGCCCCACACACATAACTATACACGGAAACGTGGGATGAGCATCTGGTGGTTACAGCTGACATAATGACAACGGTAGTTTGTGTTTGTTTGAGCGTTTATAATTGGTGAAGCGCTTAGGATGGTCAGAAGCACGTTGCATTTCCCTGCCAGACGGCCCCAGGTAGGGTCACTGAACCACTGACTCAATAAGCTGAAAAGGTTATTAGGGAATAAATGTTAGGTTTTACTTTACTAATAAATGCAGTTGAAGACATTAGCACATAGCATATGGGAGAGTTAGGATGATTTGTAGCTGCCATAAAGAGGTAGACTCTGTTAGAAAGAATGGTCAAGTCTGAAAATATATTTCAAATGATATCAATGCTAAGATTGATGTTCTCTGGGTATTAAGAATAAAGACTCTCAGCATTGTACCTGGCACACAGCACTCAGTAAATGTTTGATTATATTACTACTGATGGAAAATTTGAAATTGTAGAAGGGAAAAAAAGCCATTGTTTAAGATGGGACCGACATTTTGATGAGTATGGAAATAAATGCAATGCTTTTAACGTGCCCTGTAGAAGTTTAAAGTTGTTGTTAGTTGATGAATATAAAAGTGTTTGTTTGCTCATAACATTATCATAGCTGACACTCTTAGAAAGGATCAAACTCAAAAAATTTTGGAAGAGTTGGTTTTCTCTTCTAATTTTTTTTTTTCTTTAATGGAAGATAAAAGAGGTCTGGGGAAAAAAGATTGCTCCACCCTCTTGTTTCTCTGGGCCATCAGATCTCCAAATGGATAAAGGGGCAAGTGAACTAGCATATAAGTGTCTACTTTCTCCAAGGTACTAAATATAGGTAATTGAATTCAATCCTCATGATAGTCGTGTGAGGTTATTGCTTTAATTCCAGCTATGCAGATGAGGAAATTGAGGCTTACACAATCTTAGTAATTTGGCCAACTTCACAAAACTAACAGGCAATAGGACCCGAAGTGAAGCCCGCTTTCACCCAGACTTTTGCAGCAGCCTCCTGACAGCCTGTGATGGAGAGCCTTGCTGTTGCATGTGGCAGGGGGCGGCAGCTTATGTTTACAGCTTCACACTAGAGCTACTAGAACAAGTAATTCATTCAAAAATATTTGACCTCTGTTTTGCCTGAAGGCAGGGCCAGATTCCTGAGTTCCTCAGTCACCATTGCTGTCTGCTACTTATTTAAAAGTGTTAAATTATTTGGAATACTCAAGTCTCTCAGGATGGCCCTTCTATCAATGGGATGTATTGTTCCAAGGAACCGGACAAGAGAAATCTGTGTGGCATAGCTTTTTGAAAACTTGATTACTCCCCTCTCAGAATGTGTGTTCTAAGGTTTCAAACTGTTTTGTTGTTTTTTTTTTTTTTTTATAGAACTTTTACTCACATCAGGAGCTAATGGGGACATCTGTCGTGTTAGAGTGGCAGAGAAAGAAATGAATGTGCAGTGATATGTTTTATGAGTGGGCCTCCTCAGCTCCAGTGCTGGACTGAGGGTTCAGGTGAAGCAGAAAAGTCAGACAGGAAGCAGCTGGCACCAGTCAACCCACTGACCCCAACCTCAGCTTTTTTTCACTATGAATTAGACTTGTCTATCTGCTCTATCACTATGAACTGGATTTGTTTTTCCTGGAGTCATACTAATGGAATCATATAGTATGTATTCTTTTGTGTCTGGTTTCTTTCATTCAACAGTGTTTCTGAGATTCATCCATGTTATATGTACCAGTAGATTGTTTCTTTTTTATTGAATAGTATTCCATTGTATGATGTACTGCAGCGTGTTTATCCATTTACCCATTGCATTAGTTTTCTCTTGCTGAGTAACAAATTACCACAAACTTAGTGGCTTCAAATAGCATCTCTTTATTAGTTCATAGTTCTATAGGTCGGAAGTCTGGGTGGGCTAAGCTTAGGATTTCACAAAGCAAACATCAACTTACCAGCTGGGCTGGATTCTTATGCAGAGACTCTAAGAAGAATCTGCTTCTAAACTCATATAGCCTGTTGGCAAATTTCATTTCTTGTGGTTAGAGGACTAAGGGCCGTTTCCTTGCTGGTTGTTGACTGGAGGCTGCTCTCAGCAATTAGTTGCTGCTCCCCAGTCCTTTCATACAGCCCCTCTATCTTCAAAGCCAGCTACAGTGCCTCCAGTCCTTTTTGGGCTCCACATCTTGCTAGATTCTTCTGCCATCAGCTGGAAAAAACTCTGTTTCTAAAGGGTCTGCATGATTAAATTTGACCCACCTGGAGATAGCCCTTCCATTTTTTTGGTAGACTTTCATTTATAGAATGGCCTTTCTGATACGAAGCTGTATTTTGACATTTTAAGTATTTCTATCCATTGATCCTCATTCTGCAATCTCATTCTGCAACCTGATTCCCTTTGTCCCTGTGCTGTGGCCCTTGTACTATCCAAGTTTTCTCTTCTCCAGGTTGAAAACACTCACTTTTCCTCTTTATTTCTTACATGACATGTCGCAGCAGAACAGTAAGTGTGCTTTCTTGGAATCACACATGTGATTGGATTGAAATTCGGCTATGCCACCTACTAAGTATGATGTTGGACCAGTTAATATCTCTGAACCTTGATTTCCTTATCTATGCATGCTTAATGGAATTACTTCACAGATTACATGGGCTAATGCATGCAAAGCTCTTAAGCACCTTCCCTGTCACATTATAGACACCCAGTATATGTTGGCCAATATCATTCTGTCCATATTGTTACCCTTTCCCCAATTTGTTCTTTTTCTTCTGGATGTGATCTATTTTGTCAGTGACTCTGCCTGAATCGTACAAGTGCCTTTAAGAGGTTTATAGTCCTTTACTCAATAATTCCACTTTAGAAAATTTATGCCAAGGAAATAATCAGAGATGTAGGCAACGATTTTTGTTCCAGAATGTTCATCGCAACACAATTTATAATGACAAAATATTGAAAGCGATCTAAGTATCCAACAGTAGGAAAAAAATGAAATTAGGGTACATTTCTATGATGCTACCAAGCCATAAAATCGCAATTTCAATGTAAGTAATGACATAGGAAACATTATGTTAAATACAAAAGTCATGATATAAAACCAAATATATAGCATGACCCCAACTGTGTTTCTGAAATTATATGTATTTTATTCACACACAAATATTGGTAGGGAAAAGAGTGGAAGGAAATACACCACATGTTCGTAGGTGGTGGGATTATAGGTGTTTTAAATTTTTCCTCATTATGTTTTTTTTTTTTGCCATAACTGTGTATTACTTTTATAAACTGACAAAATATGAATAAACTTTATTTAAAAATTATTTTGTGTGTGTTGTCCACCACAGAACCTCATAATCCATAACTTTGTCTTGAACCAAAAAAGGTGTAGAGTCACATCGTAGATCAAGAAGTTACCTCTGATGGTCACTTAGCTGGGAGCCGGAGTGAAGGCAGTGGGAGTCTAGCAAGCTGCCCCTGGGGACAGGCCAGCAGCGCTCATTAGACTGCTGACTTGTGGGGCTTCACTGGCAGGCTGGGTCACGTGACACCAGTTGCTGGAGATGCAGTCGTCATTGTTAGTACTGTGCTCATTGTTACACTGCACATACTTGTTATGATAAGCTTTGATCACTCTGTCACATCTTATTTGCATTCTTGACTTTTTAATCCCAGAAAGAACACAGCTTTAGGATACGGGCCTCTAGATTTTGTTTTGTTTCATTCTAATCAAAAAAGCAAAAGCGATCCGTTATGTGAGGAGCTCCACCTGGCCTCTTGGTCAGGGGCCACGTTCAGGTGCTCTGACCCCATGCCTAGCAATGGACCAGCCAAGCTCTGCTGTGTCGCTGCAGTAAAGAATACGATTCCTGGGCCTTGTATACAAATGGCTCAGGGTCAGCCTGTCGGCTTGTTTTTTACTGTTACTATTATTGGGGATAGAATCAAGATAGGAGGGGCCGTGCCCTCTCCCTCCACACAGTAGGGGTTCACTTTGTAATTGTTCCCATCCTGAGGTATCACTCAGAGGCTTTTCCTCAGGCCTTGTGGGAATATACCTGTCTTGTTTTGGGAGTCATTCTGTTTCTCCACTGACTCAAATTCTCAACATCTAAAGGATAATCTAGTTTCTGAATTCAATGGTTATTTACAGGGCTCCAAGCATTCAGAAGACTCTGATAAGGAGCTGAGAAAATTCAAGAATAAATCCAGCGTCATTCATCTAGCATTTTCCGAGTACCTGCTCTGTGCTGGACTCTGAGGCAAGAGCTGTGGGAGAGAGGTACACGGATGAGTGACTTCAGCAAGCATGTGTTTAGGACCTACTATGTGCTCACTGTGTGAGCCAATGAGGAAAGAGATCAATGAGACACAGTCCTCATGTTTAAGAAAGTTATAATCTGTATAATCTGGGAAGAGACACACATGTGAACCACTTAATAATAGGAAGAATGAGTGCTATTTCTCTAGCAGAGCTATAACCGCTCCCTTCTGATGTGGCCTAGCCACTGACGAGCTATATGTTTTTAGTCAAAATATTTAACTACTCTGTTCCTCAGGTAATCTATCAAATGAAGGTATAATGAGTTAATTCACATAAAGTGCCTAGAATGGGATTTAATCATCAGTAAATGTTAGCAATCCTTCTTGTTCTCCTTTTCTCCTCCCTCCTTCCTTCCCAAGGATGAATGGTAAAGGTTCCCTGCCCCGAGGGGACAGCATGAGCCAGGCATGATGAGATAGTGGGATGCTGTGCATGCGGTCTGATGAGGCTGGCATACGAGTGTTTGTGGATGATTCTACTGGGGAAAGAGGCTGGAGAACCCCACTAGGTCCAAACCATGGAGGATCTTCCAAACAAAGGAATTTGGACGTGGGCAATGGAGAGCAAAATAGTCCATGTGTACTTCAGGAAGAGCATTTTGGCAGAGTAAGGAGAGACTGGGGAGGGTAGGGGGCACCAAGGAAGCTGCTGCAGCATTTTAGGCAAGAGCTAAGACCCAGACCATTTCTCTGACTCTTTCAGTGTGACAGAGGCTGAGGAAGAGACTTAATTCTCTTTCTGTGTGCCTGTGGGTTTCTTCCTGAAGGAACATTGGTTTGAGTGACAGTTTATCCCATGTGTGCATATGTGTCCTCTGTCTCTTTCTTCTGTGAAGATTTAACATTAATGGAATACTATTATCTAATGTACAGAGTGTCTTCGTAGTTTTCCAGTTGTCCCAGTGATGTCTTTGATGGCAATTTTTTACTTTAATCCAGGGCCCAACCCCGGATCATATATTGCATTTAGTTGTCCTATCTTTTTGCTTCCTTTAATCTGAGATAGCTTGTCTTTATCTTTTATGGCATTGATATTTTTTAAGAGTATAGGACAGTTGTTTTGTATAATGGCTCTGTTTGTTTTTTTCTGATTTTTCCTCATGATTGGATTTCACATAGGCACTTTGGGCAGGAATGCTAAATAAGTGATGTGTCTTTAATGCATTGCACAAAGAGACACCTGATGTCAGTTTATCCCATTATTAGCGATGCTGACTTAGATCGCTTGGGTAAGGTGGCATCCGCCTCATTTCTCTGCTACAAAGTTACCACTTCTCCCTTGTTAATTAAGAAGTAGTCTGTGTAGGGGCGCCTGGGTGGTGCAGTCTGTTAAGCGTCCGACTTCAGCCAGGTCACGATCTCGCGGTCCGTGAGTCCGAGCCCCGCGTCGGGCTCTGGGCTGATGGCTCAGAGCCTGGAGCCTGTTTCCGATTCTGTGTCTCCCTCTCTCTCTGCTCCTCCCCCGTTCATGCTCTGTCTCTCTCTGTCCCAAAAATAAATAAACGTTGAAAAAAAAAATTAAAAAAAAAAAAAAGAAGTAGTCTGTGAAGAGATACTTGGAAACTATGTAAATATTCCATTCCTCTTCAGATTTTTGCCCTGTAATTTTAACATCCATTCATGATTCTTGCCTGAATTAACTATTACTATTGCAAAATTATTTTCTTTCCCAATTATTCCTTTTACGTGTACTACTTTTGACATTGTACTCGAAGGAAGAGCTTTCCCTGCTCCATATTTATTTATTATTCAGGAAGTACTTATGAATTTTTATTGTGTTCGGTGAGTTATAATCTACTACTGTCATTATTCATTCTGATATTCAAATTCTCCCTGGTTTAGCCAGTGGAAAACCCTTCAGGAAAACCTGGCTCCTAGTATCCTTTTGACATCTCCCTGTCATTTTTTGATCACTTCCTTACTTCCTGGCACAAATAGATGTTCCAGGCTCAAATTGTTCTTTCCCTGTCCCAATCCTGGAAACAGCCACTTCTCCAGGAGTTCTGATTCTTTTTAGTCAAATAGTATTTAAAAGCCAAGATTGGTGTACCAAGTGAACTCACTGCTGCTGAGATGTCATTGCTTCTAGGAAATTTCATATTGGTTGAACTCAGTGCGTGTGAGTGTGTGTATAAAACTGTGAGTTCATACTGATACCTTTCATTTGAATCCAATGTCCACAGGGTTTCTCTTTGCTATGTTTTATTCCGTATTTGTATTTCCTTTATCAACAGTGAAAACTCTGGTTCCCAGCGACATTAACATATTTTCTCAGTAGCATGGTCCTACAATACATCCAAAATGCTTTCAGAATTGATACATGTGTTCTACTATAAAAAAAAAAAGAATCTATTAAGTAAAGTTAAAGATCTTTTTTACAGCTCTTTTTGTTTTTAAATAGAAGTTATTTAAAAACCTTTAAAAGTTACTAGGATTGGTTACTTTTTTCCTCTTGAGAACAGTTATATTATTCATTTGAAATAAGTTTTGCCTAGAGTCATACACTATTTACTCTTCTCTGTCTGGTTGCTTTTGTTCACCATTATTCTTGAAGATTTATCCATGTTGTGAATAGTAGTTTTCCCCCCATCGTTACAGAGTATTCTGAGTATACCACACTATCCATTCACTGATGATGAATATTTGGTTAATTTTATGTTTTTTATTTATTATGAATAAAACTGCTATGAATGTTCTTATGTTTGTCTTTGGATGGAAGGACATAATCGTTTGGGGTACGTGGGTGTCCTGGCATCTGAATCTGTATATCTGTCTTTATATCTGTATGTCTAGCTTCTTGGGAACGATTCTTTTCCCCATTCTAAAGGAATTCCTTTCTCCTCTAAGTTGTCCTGTGGATACCAGGTGTTCCTGCTTCCTGTGGCGACACCTAACAAAGTTACCATTTGGTAGATAATGCCAAGTCGTTTTTCAAAGCAGTTGTTGAATTTATGTTCCTATGAGCAGTGTAAACGATTTCCAGTTGTTAGACATCCTCACCACCACTTGGAATTGGCAGTCTTTTTAAATTTCAGCCTGTCTTGGCTACTAGGGCAAGGGTTAAATTGTTTTTGAGGAACACACTACAGGATGTTTGGCCTGAATCTATTAATGACATGTATTTGAGGTTGGTTGTTCAGCTCACGTGGTTTCATGCTGTTCTCAAGGGCTTAAGTAGCTTAATGGTGTGTCTTTTCTGAAATCTAGATGCATTGTTGTGTTAGGTGTTCTCAGTTTGTAAGGATCAGAGGTACTCCTAGGTTACTGTAATATTGTAAGGATGGATATAAGTGGAGAAAAGAGGTAAAGCAAATATCTCGTAAAAGAACAACTCGAAGGTCATTTAGAACATAACCCAGCTCAGAAACCTAGACCTTCTTGTGCCATCAGCAGTAGGATCAAGAAATCCATTCTAGTGACTTTTAGCTGCTCTTCTCTACTTTGATTGTTCCTGCTGTTCTGACTCTTCTGCCTATAACCGCTCCTTATATTAACGCCTCTTGTGTCTATTTCTTCCAGCTACTGCTCCAGCTACCAATCGGAGGACTCAGTCCCTACAAGCCCTTTCAGGCAGAATTTTCTCATTAGGCCACTTCGTAGGCTATGGCCAACCTATGCATTAACATACTTTCAGACAGGTATCCATCTGTAGTCCATCCATAGCAGTCAGGTGTGGCCACAGGAAGCAGGAGCATCTTGTATCAACGTGGCAACTTAGAGGAGAAGGGAATTCCCTTGGAATGGGGAAAACAAGCATTCTTAGGGTGTGCTAGTTTAATTGTGTATATTATTTTCTAATTACTGTGTACATTGTATTCTAATTCAGCAGACATTTCTTAAGCCCTCTCCTTTTCTCCCAATAGAATAACTCTGTTGAAAAAGGAAATGAACTGTTGTTCATTGTGAACCTATGCCAGTTCCTAATACTTATAGTTTCTTTTTATGTGTTCCCAAGTTATATATCTTCATATGTTGTGGACACATATCTGCAGAACAGAGTCCGGCTCAAAGCAAATTTTATTCTGTAGACAGGGGAGCATGAAAGAATTTGGGGATGTATGAGATCTATTTGGTTGTTACTATCCCATTTTAAAGATGAGGGAACTGAAATCCAGAGTGGCAAAGAGATTTGCCCAAGGCCACACAACCGGGAAGTGGCAGGAACCACTTCTGATTCCATAACTAGAGCTCTTTCTCCTATTCTACACTGACTGGGAAGACATGCCCCACCCCCTGTGCCCAAATTATTAATAGTAGAAAGGAGATTTGACAAAAGTAAACTTCAGCCAAAGCAAGTGGGAGGATTCAAGAGAAGATCTGGGAGGCTTCCTCAAGGCTGTGGGTTTGGAAGTGAGTCTTGTAAGGCTTGGTCAGGTTTATAATAGTATAGACAAGGGAGAATGGTGCAAATAAAGGCCCAGAAGTGGGGAAACAGATTTTCTAGGAACAGAGGAGCTACCTGTATTTCTGGGTTAGTGGGTTTATATATAGCAAACGAGAAAGAAATCAGGTATGGTAGGAAGTTAGGAGGCTTTGGGACTATGGCAACTTCCAAATTAAAAAAAAAATCAGATCATGACATGACAAAGAGAAGAAAGCTTGAAGTCATAAAAGAGTCTTAAAAGAGTCCAGGCTGTAGTGAAAAGGACTGAAGAAGGTGGAGCAGCTGGAGATCAAGATATAGATTTGAGAGTCTTTGAGAAGGCAGAACTAATAGGATGGAGACAGTAGGAGATAAAGAGAGAGTTGCCACTTGAGAGTTTGAGCCTTAGTGATGGGGGCCGTCTGGTGCCAGTATCAGAAGAGAGGCAGTATGTATTATGGTGAAGCTCACAGGCTTTGGATCAAGGCTGACTTGGGCGTACACCCCCCCCCCTCCCCCCCGACTTGGGACCAGTGATTTAACTCCTCTGAGTAAGTTTGCTGATCTGTTATTGAGTAGGGACACAGATTCCCACTTCCCAGAGTAGCTGTGAGGTTGTGAGGCTATGCAGGTAGAGTGAAATTCTGTGATGCCACATGCCTGGCATCCAGACACCTAACAAATTTTTGCTTTTCTCCCCAACCCAACCTCTGTTTGAGGAAGTAGCAGAACCTACTTGAAGCCTCTTCTTATGTGTAATCTGCACTTTGAAAAAAAGGAATTGGCTTTGGAGGGAAAATGGGTTCTTTGGAAACACAATCAATGGGACTTTGGTTTGAACGATTGAGCCCCTTTATTTTTGGCCTCCTTTGACATCTAAACTTCAGTAGGGAAAAAAAAAAAAAAAAAAAAGACGAAGCCCTCACAAAGGAGCCAGAAGTATCTTTGCAAGGCTAGGTCCTTCCAAAAACAAGCAACTGTGCTGCCTCTCTGCTGCCACGATGACCTCCATTTGGGGCTATTTCTGAGCCGAGGGGTAAAAATCCATTGGCTGACAGGACTGCAGTTTGCGTGTAAAACACGCACAGCCTCCCAGCCTGCTTTTTTAACAGGTTTGGAAATTCCCGTGGTCTCCTCAGAGTTCTACACACAGGACAACTGGGTTTGGGCGGAGTTGTAGCAAAGGCTGCACCGAGGTGCCCATTCCCTTCCGTTAACCCCCGCCGTGGGGAGGCTGCCTTTCTGGAGCTGCTCCCAACACGCTTCTCTGGGCCATGGTGCCTGCCAAAGACTCTCCCCGAGGCGCAGAGCCCAGGCTTCGAATCCCTCCTCCGAGTCCTTGGCAATGGCCCGCCTCCGCGCAACTGCCTCGTTGCCATAGCATCCGAGGGGCGCCCGGGCCCATTGGCACAGGGCGGGAACCAATCAGAAGGCCCCGCAGGCTGCTGTGCTCCTGGATGGTCCCTGGGCTGCCACCAACTGCTCCTAGGAAGATGAGGGTGGCTCCTGGCCAGTGGTGCGGAACTGGCCTAGATCCCACATACTCTTCTTGGGATCTTAGTGCTATTTACCCTGAGCCCTGGTCACACCCCATCTCCCCGCCCTGATATCCTCCTGTTCAGAGTTGAACTATCTGGTGGAGTTACCCGCAAGGTGATGGCTTCCACAGGGAGGGCAGGAGCAAAGCTTTGTTGCCACTGTACAGCCGTTTCCTCCAAGAGAAAACTCTGGAGCAGCTTCTTGATTGGTCCAGGGGTGGGCCTTCCTAGCCCCCGGAGGATGTTGTCTGGGCCTTGGAAGTCTAGGGCTGTCCCAGTTTAAGATCCCTTGCTAACTGGCATATGATTGCCAGCTATAAGGAACTGGAACTGGGTGGGCGGTTTATTTTCATCCTGTTTGCCAACAGGAAGGTTAAAACGGTTGGGAAGACAGAAAAGTGGAATTGGAAAGATCATAGAATCCTGCACCTTCCCTAGCAGTAAGATACTCGGCAAGTGACTGCACTCTCTGAACCCCAGTCGCCTCACTTGTAAAACGGTTGTAACAAAAGAACCTATGTGCTAGGTTTGGTATAAGTTTGAATGAGATAATACAGGCCAAGCAGTCAGGTGCCTGGCCATAAGCACTCAGTAAGGGACAGTCACCTGTGTTTAGAAATGGTAGAACAGTACTGACCAGAACTAGAGTACTTACATGTAGCATTTGGCAGATATTTTCACGTTAATGTAATTTTTGCTTATTCATTTAGTTATTCATTCATTTTAACTCATTAATACATTCAGCATATATTCTCTGGGCACCTACTCTCTGTATCATTCCAATTTTAGTATATGTGCTACCGAAGCAAGCACATATTCTCTGGGCATCTACTACCAGTCACTTCATCCCTGTCCAACTGTATTTAGTGGGAGCCAGCCCCCAGGGGAGTAGAGACTTTCTTCCCAAGAACTGATGGAGTCTAGCCTGGCAGGAGGCTCTCTGGAGGATCTTGGCACCACGGGGAGGCAGTTGGGAGTTTGGAAATTGTTTTCTGCACTCCTGCCTCCTGTGGCTGAGGTGCCTGAACAGAGCAGACCCCTTTCACGTTTGAGCAGCACTTAGTCATAACAGGTTTCCACAGCCACTTTGGTTCCCCTCACCTGTGTGGAGGTGTGCCCCCTTTGCCTGAAGTCCCCGATCAGCAACCCGGAACCTACTTTCTCTGTAGCGGGACTCCGTCTCCCGGGGCTGACCTCCTTTGCTGCTCTACTGCACTTTGCCATGCTGGAGTTCCTGAAACAATTCTACTCTACTTTTCATGCTCCTGTCACCTGTACACTGTGCTCCTGTAGTGCTGTTCCCTTCCTGCCTCACTGTGCATCTCAGTGCTTGTCTCCAGTTGGACCGGGGTGACCACACCCCTACTCATTTGTCTTGAGATCACCTAACTCCTCTGGGCCCCTCATCTTTTTACCCGTTCCCCCCTCCAGCTTCACGCCCTGTATACTTGGGCTGTGTGACAGAGACGTTACTGGGGAGGCACTCTGCTGGATGTCTGAGCAACAGAGGTGCTTAACACACACACACTTCATAAATAGACATCTCATATGTGATAAGGCCGTGATGCATAGTGCTGTGGGGGTAGGTAGGGTGGAGCAGCCTTGAGACTCAGGGAAGTCTTTACCAGGAGGTGATGTTTGGGCAGTCTTAAAGGATTTAGCTAGGTAGACAGTGGGAGAGAGGAGATTCAAGTCAAGGAAAAAAGCACACATAAAAGCCTGAAATTGCCTCATATTCTTAGACAAAATGTACTGTAGTGTGAATGGGAAAAAAAAGGAATATGTTATTTGGGGTTGAGGGTTCATGAGTAGCAGAGAGAAGTGAGGCCAGAGAGCTAAACAGGGGACTACTCATTGTGGGCTTGCAAGCCACTGCTGGGAGCTTGTGAAGGGCTTTATATAGAGGCATGACATTCAGATTCATATGTAAGAAAGGTGAGACAAATGGCTGTGAGGCGATGGAGTGTCTCATTTGTCCTCCGGCAGTTTTGTGAGGCAGACGGGTTGACGCTATTATCTACCTGTTACACCTGAGAACACCGAGGCCTGAGCAGTTAAACATCTTGCCAAAGGTCTCAGGGCCAAAAAGGAGAGGACCTAGGACTCACCTGGCTTCCTGGCTCTGAACCTCTTCCTCCTGGGCATGCTGCCATTGTTAACAGAGTCTTCTAGAAAGCTGCCTGCAGCTGGGTGGTTGGGTATATGCTGACAGGAGCAATATGAAGCAAATGGTCATTGATACAATCTTGTTGAAGGAGTGTAGCGCTGGGATTTTGTGGCCTGTGGTGTTCGGTCTCCTGACCTCTATGCCATTGCACGTACAGCAAGAAGCAGTGGGGAGCTTTGAGTTTCAAGCTCTACGTTGCCTTGACAAAATCCATTCATCAGTGTCTCGCTCATTAATTCAGAGCAGCATCTGCTACCTGATACTGGCATTTGTCACTGGCTTGTTTCTGGAAGCCCCTGGTCCTCCAGGTTGGTCAGCTCTGCAGCCCGCAGCCCCAGGGTGAGCCCTGGCAGTCAGAGGCAGCCCCTTTCTCTGTATGCATTTTGTAAAATGAAATAGCTTTATTTTTTTTAAACAAAAGTAACATTTAGCAGTACAGAACATAAGCTTGGAGACCAGGCAGTCCTGGGTTTTAGTTCTGCCACTGCCACCTAGCTAGCTATGATAGTTATTTAATGTGTATGGGCCTCAGTGTTCTTGTCTCTAAGATAAGCACAGTCAAGCTTCCCTGAAGGGACTGTTGTGGTGATTAAGATGAGGTTACATTTGCAGAGTGCCTTGGCATGACGCTTGGCTTTTTAAAAAAAAATTTTTTTTTAATGTTTTTATTTATTTTTGAGACAGAGAGAGACAGAGCATAAGCAGGGGAGGGGCAGAGAGAGAGGGAGACACAATCCGAAGCAGGCTCCAGGCTCTGAGCTGTCAGCACAGAGCCCTACGCGGGGCTCGAACTCACGAACGGTGAGATCATGACCTGAGCTGAAGTCGGACGCTTAACCGACTGAGCCACCCAGGCGCCCCAGGTGCTTGGCTTTTGTATATCCTCAGTATATGGTGACTTTAATTCCTGCACTTGTTGCTCCCCCCACCGCGACTACTACCATCACAGTTAAAGACTATTTGAGAAACAGAGAATAGGAGTAACTGTCTTATAACCCTACCATCACAATGCAGCTACCATTATTATTTAGGTATTATGTCCTTTAAATCCTTTTCCCCCACAACTTCAGAAGATACCAGATTTTATAACATATTTATTTTATAGCCATATTTATTTATTATTTTCACCTCTGTAGTAGGAGCTGCATTATGTTTATTTTCTATATTTTTAATAATTGTTTTCTGATTGTAAGATTACCGTATAAAATTCAGACAGCGTAGAAAAAGCAAAAGGAAAAACCATAGGAATGAGTGCATACCTCATTCCTGGCCCTGAGGCTATCACTGTTAACTTTTGATGTAGTTTCTTTCAGTCTTTCACTCACATTTTATTGTAGAGTTGAGACACAATTTTTGTGTAATTTTGTGTAATTTTTCAGTTCATAGGATATCATGAGCATGTTTCTTTACTGTAAGCATTATTTTTCAAAGCTGCATAGTAGTCCATCAGAGGGCTCCACCATAATTTACATAAGCATTCCCCTATTGTTAGACACGTAAGTTTTTCCCAATTCTTCAATCTAAGCAGCTTCCTATGGCAGAACCTAGGCACCCAGCCTCAGTGTAACCAGAAAGCATATAATGAACTTGTGCTGTATGTATGGCCCTGGGCGACACATGGTGGAACCCCTCAGCTAGACACTGAGCCTGCCCCCAAGGGAGCTCAGAGACTAGACACCTGGAAATACTGGGATGAAATATGCAGGTGGTTCTTTGCCAGATACTATCAGGGAGTCCACGTAAGAGCAGGTATCTCTGTTTCCTGTGGAAGCTGTGATCTGGAACACACAGCTTTTACAAAGACAAAAGTCTCAGAAACTTTGCTGACCTTTCTCACCTACCAGTGTGTTATTAGGCCTCCAACGCTCAAATGCCTTTTCATCCTGTTACCTTGACTGTCAGGGGCCTGTGCTAATGACCTTTGAATATCACTTCCAAGTGGTTTTCACTGGGAAGGGGTGAGAAGCTACAGCATCAAGAAAGGAACTTGCCTGAAGCTCCGAAGAATCAGAGATGCTCCAGTCCTTGTTTCAATGCACACTTGCTCTGGCACCCACGGCAAATTGTTTCCTCTTCCCAAGCCTGTGTTTTCTCCTTGCAACATGGCGAGATTGGACTAGATGATCTCCAGGGCCCTTCCAGCATTGACATTCCATGGGGACCTGAAGCCTTCCTCTTGGTAGGAACTGAAGTGAGCATCCTGATAAAGGTCACAAGATCCTTCTCCGGAGTCCAGAGTTTCTTTTAATTAGTACCTGGGGAACCACTTATGCTTTTATATTCCCGCTTACTTCCTTCTGGTAGCAGTTGGGACATGTGGAGACTGAAGGGCAAGAAGCGCTGCTCACTTGGTGAAAACACTAGATTCTGAACCCCAAATGATTCTTTGTTCTTTTATGTACTGGGTATTTTTTCTTTTATGTGCTTGGTTTTTGCATTCACTCTCTCATTTGGCAGATATTAACTGAGTCCCAGACCCAGACAGTTAACCGAGACTCAGCCCTGTTCTCAAAATGCATGCAGTCTAGCGAAGAGACAGAAAAAAATGTAAAAGGCAACAAGAGAATTGCTACAGTGGGGTACATACAAGTTGCATAAGGAAAGGAGTGTTGAGTTGGCCTAGAAGCAAAGGAGTCTCAGTGGACACGTTGAGACTTTAAAGGATGAGTGGAAGTTTTCTAGGTAGAAGTCGAGGAGAGGGCATTCCAGACAGAAGAACCACACGTGCAAAGGCCAGGAGGTGTGAGAGTACATGTCATGTTCTTTGTGGGGCTAGGGGGTGAAAGGGACAAATAGCAGATGAGAAGAAGTCAAACATCTTTCCTTGAACAAGGAATTTTCTTTCTCTAATATAACTTATTTTTTTCTTTTTACAGGTCTCTTGTGGCTCAGAGCATAATCTGGCAGTGATTGGTAAGTAATGAGTAGCCTGCTAACTGTGATCTGAAAGTCCTGTGGCAGAGTTGGAGAAGACTTTCAGTTAACCCAAGGCCAGGGTGTGTGTGTGTGTGTGTGTGTGTGTGTGCACGTATGTTGGGGGACATGCTGGGAAATGGAAGTCTTTGGTTGACCAAGGCTTTACTAGAAGCCCCTTTTCTTTTCTTTTTAAAAATGTTTACTTCTTTTGAGAGAGAGAGAGAGAGAGAGAGAGAGAGAATGAGTGGGGGAGAAGGAGAGAGGGAATCCCAAGCAGACTCTGTGCTGTTAGCACAGAGCCTGACATGGGGCTAGAAGCCCCTTTTCTAAAAATTTCTATCCATATCATTGAGCGTCTTTTTAAGGTCCCTGAGCTGGCTCCCCTCCCCCAGGGAGTGGCATTTCAGGATATTAAAGATTTTATACACTATGAGGACAGCATGTGTAGAAAGCCAGACATGAAAGAGGAAGAAGATTGGGCTGCTCTTGTTTCTTTGAATAAATCCCTTACTCCAAGTACTTTCCTCTTTCTTTGGAGATATAGGGCTCTGCTCACTGCCCTAACTGCCTTGTATTTCGTGGCACTCAGGTACTCCCAGATGAAGCCAAGCTTCTGATTAATTGAGGTTTCCTCTTAATTGACTCTGGATAACCAGGGTTCACTGTTTTTATAATTAGGCCTATGAGTAATTCCTTTAAGAAGCTTTCTCATTACTTCTATAGGTAGACTAGTCTCATCTCACAGAGCATTAAAGAGACACCAGTGTGGGGCCCGACTGCCTGAGTTCAATACAGGCTTCCACTTCCTAGCTGTGTGAACTTGGACAAGGCACTTAACCCCTCTATGGGAGGACAGTAGCGCGTACCTCCTAGGGTTTGTTGTGAGGGTTCCAGGAGTTAATATATATAAAGCACATAGAATAGTGCTTGGCTCCTAGTAAGGGTTTTGGCAGTGTTCACTGTTACTATCTGATATTTTTTGTAATTGCCCTCCTCTGGGCTCTAGCTCTCCATCTGTAAAATGGAGGGGTTAAAACAGAAAATCAAGGTTCCCTCCTGCTCTGATATTTTCGGATCCCATTACAAACCCATCACTGCTAGCCTTCTGTTGGTGATTTCTGTTTCTGGCTACTTCTCTCCCAGCCTCTGACTCGGCTTCTGAAGGGCAAGGCCCCTGCATTTTCCTTTTGTTTTCTGCCTGTTTGCAGTACCCAGAGCAGTGCCTGGTACCCGGCAGAGACTCGGGCTCTGTTTTCTGAATTGAGCTGAGACTGGCTCAGCCGCCTGCAGTGGCAGCAGTTTGAAGCACTACTTTGTAGGCCCAAACGTGATGTGCAAGGAGGCAGAACCAAGGACAGCTGAGGAGGTAGGCTGCCAGCCAGCAGAGGGGGGTGGGGAGTAAACTGGGCTGGAGTCAGAGAAGGAGCGAGAAAATGTAACAGCAAACCTGCATGCTTCGCAGCAGCACCACATACTCTATTCCGGAACTGCTCCAGCCTGGGTGTAATTAAGACAAGCTACTCGGAGAATCAGAGGTGGTGCCTAGGATGCTGCTGCTGCTGTTGTCACTGCACTGGGGGAGATGTTGGCTCCCTCTGGGACCAGCACAAACAAGAAGATTGTAGGCAATCTAACTATGAGAAAGAACACAATCCAGATGAAGGCGGGGCCAGAGCTCGCAGGGCGGCTGGCTGAGCTGAGAGAGGCAGCCTGGGGCTGTAGAAAGAGCATAGACTCCGGGCAGATAGCCTTGCTTCACACTGGTTGCATCTCTTTGTGAGCCCCCGTTTCCCCCCCTCATTTGTGTAATGGGGATAATTCCCATTTTGCAGGATTGCTGTGGGGATTGGTGCATGTGAGGTACCTGGTCTATAGTGGGTATGAGAGAAATGTGTATGTGTGGATAATTCTGTTGGTTTCTCATTTCTCTTGGTCTGGGTGGGGAGAGGGGAGAATGGCTTGTTAGTGTAACCGTGCTAGTGAAGTAATTGTTACTTGGAAGAGAGGAATGATAACATTCTAGAAAGGTGTCCAGCGTTACCCAGGTGAGGAGAACATCAGAGGCAGAGGAGAGCAGGTGTGCTGGTGAGCTCTTGGGGGGTAGACCTGTATTTTTCTGTTTTGTCCTCAGTGCCCTGGTCCTGGCTCACAGTCTGTTAAATGAATGGTTGCAGAATCAGAAAAGGTGGGCCCAGTCACAGGGCTCTGGGCATATTTACCTGCCTGTGTGTGAGCTGGGAGCAGAGGCTCCCCACTGGAAGAATTGGGCCTTCCGTGGGTGCCCTGCAGGGCTCAGGCTGTGCTGTAGGAAGTGACAAGAAGTGCCTGTTAGCCTTGGCAGAAGGCCAGAAAAGAGGGAGACAAGCTGGAGGAGGAGAGTTCCTATGGGCTTAAAGCCTGGTTCTCACAGCCAGCTCCTCCCCTCAGCCCTTCTGCCATTGCCGACTTTAGATGGATTTCTCTGCCTTCAGTCTCATTCCCTGAGATCTGGGCTCTCTGCGCCTGGTGCTAAGTCTCCCATGTGATAGGCACAAAACAGTTATAGAATAGACTGGAACAGAGTATAAGGAAGCCAACCTTGCCCCAAGTGTAGAAACAGCTTTGATGTGTAGTGAATGTGCAATAGACAGACCAGAAGAAGAGGTGAAATAGAGCCTGATGGAAGGACATGACTCAGGATCTGCTCTTAGAATGGACACTCCACAAAGTATATTTGTTGTACCCATTTTATAGAGGATAAACAGGTTGTCCAGGGACAAGTAGCAATAAATAGTAGAGCTGTCTGCTTGTCTTCCAAGACTGCTCTTTTGACTCTCATATCCTAGGACCTGATGCATTATGGGTGGTGGTTAAGAAGAGCACAGACACCAGGGCCAGATCGCTTGGACTCAAATTCTGGCTCCTACACCTATGAGCCATGTAACCTTCTATAAGTGGCTTAACCCCTCGGTGCCTTGATTGCCTCATTTGATATGCCTTGATGTGCCTTGATCGCCTCATATAATATTATTGGCCTCATAAGGTTGTTATGTAGAGTGCTAACAGTGCCCGGCACAAAAGTAGAAGCTCAATAAATGTGAGCTGGTATTATTACCATAATCATTGTCATCGTCATATATTAAGACTTCAAGGAAGGAAGTAATTGTAAGATGGGTATAAGGAGGCCTGAGGCTCAGGATGGGAACCTCAAAAGCTAGAGAGGGAAGCATCTTCCTCACCCTTCAGGGACCAATGCAGGATCTCACCATACCTGCAGAAGGGATTTGTAAATTGGAGCCTGGGGACCCCAATCTGGGGGGTCTGGAAATCCCAACAGCCCTAGAAACAGTGCTAGCCCAGATTTGTTCCAGATCAGGATTCTGCTATCTGCTGCCCCAGACGGGGATTCAGAACCTGCCATGTTCCAGCCTGAAGCAAACCCCGCAGCAGCCACATTTCCGCTTTCTTAGGGAATCAAAATAATTCCACTCTGCTACTTCATTTGCTTCCAGGTTTCTTTTTTCCCCTTCTTCTGCAGTTTGGTTTGGTTCTTTCCTTTGTTTTCCAATGAGGCTTCTCTTGACATATTCTGTGTTTGCCACCAGGTATCACCATGGCTAGACAGGATGGTGAAGTGGTGTGAGTTCCTGCTTTAGAAAAAGGAAGCCAGGGATCGAGAATCTCAGGTGACAATCAGGAAAGAGAGAGCTGAGGCCATTGGCCACAGCTGGTGTGGCCACTTCTAACCGTGTGCCTTGCCCAGTCAGTCCACCTCAGTGAGTCTGATTCCTCATCTGTAAAATCTACCTACCCCTAAAATTGTTCTTCCAAATGGCATAGGTATGTCAGGTGGCTGCTTAGTGCCTGCCACATAACAGGTGCTCAGCAGGTGCTCGCTCGTTTGGCAGGTTCACTAGTCCTTCCTTCCTTCCCACCTAGGATTTCCCTCCATATCTGACAGAGCTGGCTGGCTGGCTCCCATTCGTGGGCCTAGACTGAGGTCAGCAGGAGTGACATGAGGGCATTTGACCACCACTTGCCCAGAAAGATCCCTGCCTACAGAGGCTGGCTCCCAGGCCAGCTCTGTCTTTGGGGCCCTCACCTCTATGTCTGGCTGAATTGGCTCCAGCTGTTTTGCTTCCCCTAGGAGCAGCTTATTTTGGCTTGAATGGGCAATTTGTTTGCCTTCTCTCCTGATGTGCAGTTGTTCAGCCTTCCCTTCCTGCAGAGAAAAAAGAGCTGACTGCATTTCCTCTCTCCCCGCTCCACACAGACCTTTGGAAAATATTTTTTTTATTATTGGTGGCCTTCTCCTGGAGCATTCAGGCCTGCCAGACAGGCATTGTTAAAGGGTTAGATATTTGGCAGGAAAGTGTCGTGTCTCCTCCTCCTCCTCCTCCTCCTCCTCCAAGCAAAGCCAGATCTTCTACCAAATTGGAGCTATAATCTATGTAAGGATCTTTTATTCTCTTCATTTCACTGATAATTTCCAATTATTGAACCTTTGTATCTTTGTAATATGTGTGGCACAGTGTCTGACCTTGGCTTGAAACCCATGAAGCAGGGTCATGTAAGAATTTAATAGAACTAAATCTTTTTTGACACTAGCTCTTCTCTGAGAGGCAATACCTCCAAGCCCGAGGGTACTGCAGAGACCTTAGAGGCAAGTAAAAGCCTGTATGGTCCTATGCACAGTGTGATTGGCAAAGCAGAAGTGCTTTATATTATCTCATTTAATCCTAATGCCAAATGGATGAGTTGGCACTACTGTTAACCCCATTTTCTAGATGCAGGAAGGGGAAGCGTAGGCTGAGCAGTTTGTTGGGAGGAATCTGCATGTCAGGTCTTTAACCAGGGCTTCTAACTTCAGAGCCTGTGGTCCACTACCTAATGCTGCTTTCCTGCAGACCAGTGACAGTCCAGCCTATTTTTAAGGCCACCAGATAAGATGATGTCATCTCTTCATTTCAGTATTTAGTTTCCCTTCATGTTAGCAGTAACTTCTTCTGCCTTCCAGACTAAATGCCTTCTTCAGGGGCGCCTGGGTGGCTTGGTCGGTTAAGCGTCCGACTTCGGCTCAGGTCATGATCTCACAGTCCGTGGGTTCGAGCCCTGCGTCGGGCTGTGTGCTGACAGCTCAGAGCCTGGAGCCTGTTTCAGATTCTGTGTCTCCCTCTCTCTGTGACCCTCCCCCGTTCATGCTCTGTCTCTCTCTGTCTCAAAAATAAATAAACGTTAAAAAAAAAAAATTTAAATGTCTTCTTCAGATCCAGCAGTTCTCTGTATAAGAACCAGAGAGAATTGTGAAGTTGATGACATTGTTTTGGAAAACCACCCCTTTTAGGATTCTTCTTCCCCTTCTCATTGTCCCGTACCTCTTAAAAAAATTACTTCACTTATTTAATTTTTGAATAATTAATACATGTACATGATTCAAACTTAAAAGGCATAAAAAGATTTAAAATGAAAAACTTCCCTCCTACCCTGTCCCCCATTTGTCCAACACCCCAAAATCCTTCTACCACATGTGCAGTTAATGCCTATTATTAGTTTCTTCTGTATTTTTCTGGTTCCTTTTTGGATATATTAGGTAAATGCTAAGATATCTTTTTATCTCCCCTTTTACATAAACGGCAGTATATTATACACACTTATTAGTGTCTTATTTTTTCTTTCAACAGTTTATCTGGGAAGTCTTTACATATCAGTATAAAGCCTTCCTACTTTGTTATTACAGGTACATAATATTCCAGTATACCTATACACCATGATTCATTCAACCCTTGCCCTATTGATGGGCATGTAGATCATCTCCAGTCTTTTTGTTATTCTAAGTAATAATGTAGTGAGTAACCTTGTGTGTGTGTGTGTATATGTGTATGTGTATGTGTATATATATATATATATATATATATATATATTATTTCATATGTGAGATGTTGAAGTATAAATATAGATTATTGTATCAAAGAGTAAGTATATCTATTTTGCAAGATAGGAACTACCTTCATAGGAATTATACCATTTTTCACTCCCACTAGCACTATATGAGTACCTGTTTCTGCAGCCCCCCTAATAGTATGTTAAGAAACTTCGGGATTGGGGTACCTGGGTAACTCAGTCAGTTAAGCCGACTTTTGACTTCAGCTCAGGTCATGATCTCATGGTTCCTGAGATCAAACCCAATGTTGGGCTCTCCGCTGACAGTGTGGAGCCTGCTTGGGATTCTCTCTCTCTCCCTCTTTCTCTGCCCCTCCCCTGCTTACGCTCGCCCCCCCCCCCAAAATAAATAAAAATACAAAAAAAAAAAAAAAGAAAGAAACGTCAGGATTTTTGCCAATCTGATAAGTGAAAAACTACTGAAGGTGGTTTTTGTCTTTTTTTACTTTTTAAATTGAAGTACAGTAAAGTGTACATATCTTAAAATTTCAGTTTGGTGAGTTTTTCATATGTGTATACCTAGGAAACCACCACCCAGTACAAAACACAGAACATTTCCAGCACCCCAGAAAGTATCCCTTCTTTATATCCCACCCCGAGAGTTAACTACTATTACAACTCCTGACTCTAGAAATGAGTTTTGCCTGTGGTTGAACTTCACATTAATGGTGTTATGCACTGTGTACTCTTTTGTGTCCAGCCTCTTTGCCCAACACATTGTGTCTTCTATCTTGTCATTCTTTTTTATTGGTAATAGTCCACTGTATGAACACGCCACAACTTGATCCATTTAACTGTTGAAGATTTGGGTTGCTTCCAGTTTGAGGATTGTGAATAAGGCTGCAATGAACATTCTTACACACGTCTTTTGGTGAACATGCACATTGATTTCTCTTGAGTACGTAACTGAGAGTAGGATTTTTGGATCCTATCTTTAGCATTAGTAGATAACTTCTCAACAGTTTTCCATAGTAGTAGTGCCCATTATATATTGCCCATCAGTAACATATGGGAGTTCCAACTGCCATCTCCTTGCCAGGTATTTTCAGTCTTATTGATTTAGGCCATTCTGCTAAGTGTGTAGTGTGGAACCTCACTGTCATTATAATTTGCATTTCTCTGATAACCAGTGATGCGTAGCAATATTTCATATGCTTATAGGCCATTTGGGTAGCTTCTTGTGTTAAGTGCAAAAACTTAACTGCAAACACTTTAAAGTGGATTTTGCCTATGTTTTTCTTACTGATTTGTAGGCATCCTTTATCTTTCAGATTCAAGACCTTTGTTGGAGATAGATATATATATATAGATATAGATATAGATATATATATATATTGAACATCTTTTCCCAGTCAGTGGCTTGCTCTTTTGCTTTCTTAATGGTGTCTTTTGATGCATAGATATCCTTAATTGTAATGAAGTCCAGCTTATCAGTCTTTTATTTAGTGGTTTGAGGTATTTTGGGGGAGCCTGGGTGGCTCAGTCAGTTAAGTGACCAACTTAGGCTCAGGTCATGATCTCGTGGCTTGTGAGTTCGAGACCCGCATTGGGCTCTGGGCTAACAGCTCAGAGCCTGGAGCCTGCTTCAGATTCTGTGTCTCCCTCTCTCCCCCTCCCCCACTCATGCTCTGTCCATCTGTCTGTCTGTCTGTCTCTCTCTCTCTCTCAAAAATAAATAAACATTAAAAAAATTAAAACGTTTTTGTCTACTCCAAGGTCATGAAATGAAAATATTCTCTTTCTGTTCATCTTGAAACTTTATTATTTTGCGTTTTACATTTAGGCTTAAAATCCATTTCGAATTAGTTAAAACACACACACACACACACACACACACACACACACTGCTCCAAAACCATTTATTGAAGTTTGCCCTTTCCCCATTGAAATTTAGAGGCTCCTTTGTTGTAAATCAAGAAACTGTCTATATGTGTAAATTTGTTTTTGGACTCCTCTTTCATTAGTCTATTTTTCTATATGTGTGCTAGTACCATACCACCTTGACTGCAGCTTTATAATAAATTCTAATATCTGGTATTGTTAAGTCTTCCAACTCTGTTCTTCTTTAAGATGATTGTGACCTCTCTAATCCCTCTAGTTTTGGATATCATGAATGAGGATTGAGCACCTTTTTGAAAGTTAGGAGCTATTTGTATTTTCTTCTTTTTTAAAAAAAATGTTATTCATTTATTTTTAATGTTTATTCATTTTTGAGAGAGAGAGAGACAGAGTGCAAGTGGGAAAGGGGCAGAGAGAGAGGGAGACACAGAATCGAAAGCAGGCTCCAGGCTCCAAGCTGTCAGCACAGACCCTGACGCAGGGCTCAAACCCATGAACGGCAACATCATGACCGGAGCGAAGTTGGACACTTAACTGACTGAGCCACCAGGTGCCCCTGTATTTTCTTCTTTATGAAGGGTTTCTCCATACCTGTATTAGTTTTTATTGCTACTATAACAGATTACCAGAAAACTAGTGGCTTAAAACAACACAAATGTATTGTCACAGGGTTTGTGGTCAGAAGTCTGAAATGGGTCTCATGGGGCTAAAATCAGGGTGTGAACAGGCTGTATTATCTTCTGGAGTATAGAGGGAGTGTTTTCTTCCCTCTTCCAGCTTCTGGAGGCTGTCTGCATTTCTTGACTGTGGCCCCCTGCCATCTCAAAGCCAGCAGTGGCTGGTTGAATCTTTCTTGTATCACATCATATCACTGACTTTTCTGCCACTCTCTTCCACATTTAAAAATCCTCTTGATTCCATTAGGCCCCCTCTCCTGCCCTGGATAATCCAGCATAATCTCCCTACCTTGAGGTCAGCTAATTAGCACATTTAATTTCATCTGCTACCTCAGTTCTCCTTTGACATGTAACACTCACAAGGCTCCAGGAATTAGGACTTTGGGAGGACATTGTACTGCCTGTGCTTCAGGGTCCTTTGCCCTTTTTTTCCAGTTAGATTGTTGGTCTTTTTATAATAAATTTCTAGGACTTTTTATGTACTACAGAGGTTAGGCCTTTGGGGGTTCAGACTGCAAATATATTTTCTTAGCTTCTTTTTTGTTTCTGCTTTGGTATTTTTGTTTTTTCTGTGTTGTTTTTGCCATGCAACTTTTTCTTTCTCTGTAGCTGACATTTATCAATCTTTTCCTATTTGGCTTCTGGATTCTGAGCTAGAGAAGCCCTCTGCACTCTAGAGTATAAAGGAACTTCTCATATTCTACTCTAGTACTTTAAAAAAATATATATATTTTTTAATGTTTTATTTATTCTTGAGAGAGACAGAGACAGAGCATGAGTGAGGGAGGGGCAGAGCGAGAGAGGGACATGGAATCCGAAGCAGACTGCAGACTCTGAGCTGTCAGCGCGGAGCCTGACACGGGGCTTGAACTCACAAGCCATGAGATCATGACCTGAACCGAAGTCAGATGCTTAACTGACTGAGCCACCCAGGCGCCCCCCCCCAAATTTTTTTTAATGTTTATTTATTTTTGAGAGAGAGACAGAGTGTGGGCACGGGAGGGGCAGAGAGAGAGGGAGACATAGAATCCGAAGCAGGCTCCAAGCTCCAAGCTATCAGCACAGAGCCTGATGCAGGGCCTGAACCCATGAACCGTGAGATTGTGACCTGAGTTGAAGTCAGACACTCAACCGACTGAGCCAGCCAGGCACCTGATTCTAGTACTTTTTATGTTTGTTTGTTTGTTTGTTTGTTTGTTTGTTTTAACTTGTAGGTCTTTGATCCATTTGGAATTTATCTTGGTACACAATGTCAAGTGTGGATTCAACTTCATTATTTTTCCAGATGGCTACCCAATAGTGTCTCGACACTACTTATTGAATTCCCTTTCTTTGGCTGCCTTCCTGGGTCCCATTGCTCCCAGAGTAACCCTAAGGCCTAAAGAGAGGCAGTGACTTACCTGAGATTGCCAGCTAGACAGTGGTAAAGCTGGGGCTAGATCTTGGGTCTAGCTCATGCTGCTCAATCTGAAGCTGGTAGCTGGTTCTCAAGGTGCTTGCTTAGATGGCTGTGACCTCCTGGGCTGTTTGCTGAGGCAGAGCAGCCCCCTGGTTCCATGGTTTGTCAGCACATGTCCTAGGTTGTGCTTCCCTCAGCTCCGGAGTGAGGTATAGTTATTGCCACTCTCACACCTGGCTGCTCCAAGCCCTGCATTTTCTTCTTTACCAGGCCAGAAATGTGATAAGACTTTTGGCATTCAAGAGAGATGTTTCACCGTTAGTACAGAGAAGTTTTTACAGACCGTTGATTATTGTTTAAATTACATTTCTGTTCAGTCATTTGTTTTCCAAGGCATGGCCTCACATCACAAGGTGTGCTTTTTAGCTTTCAATAAAGTTGGTTTTTTCGCTATTAATCCTAAAGAGGCAGAGTTTGTATCAGTCCACAGGAGTCAGTCTATAGGAGACCACAGGTGAGGGTGCCAGGCTGTCAAAGAGGCTCACATACTTGCTAAATTACTCGATCTCTCATGCCAGCCTTTTTTGGGCACAAGAATGATTGCCACATTTTAGCACAATGCTCTAGTCCTTCTAATGTTGCTTATAGTAGCAGAAACTACAGTTGTGACCCAGTGTACTTGTTTACAAATACTCATGGGCTTGGAGCCTGGCAAAGGTGGTGAGCCAAGGTAGAAATTACAAAGAGGTAGAGTGAGCCAGAGCAGCCTTCTGCAATGGAAGGTCTAGTCCCACTTTGCTTGCCACCAGCTCCCTGTGTGATCCTGGCCAGTCACTATCCCTCTCGGGACCTGACGACCTCCATGAGAGAAATGTTTCTAAAGTCTGCTGTACCACTCCAGTCTGTCCTCATGTCCATAAATTACGTTGCACATCTTTTTAAAAAAAATTAATCAATTCATTTTAAAAATGTTATTGCGGTACGAACATTTAATTTGAGGTCACTCTCATAATAGATTTTTAAGTGTACAATATACTATCATTAACTGTAGGCTCAATGTTGTACCACAGACCCCTGGAACTTACTCATCTTCCTTCCTGAAACAGTTACTTTTCTCGGCGTCCACGATACCCTGCCCTCCTGGTTCCTTCTGTTTCATTGGCGGCTGCTTCTCCTCAGTCTCCTCCATGGGCTTCCCCCCTTCTCTGCCTGAATGCTGAAGGTCTGAGTACTCCGGGGCTCTGTGTTAGTCCCCCTTCTTTTCTCTCTCTGCAGGTTTTCCAGTCAACTTCATCCAGTCCCATGGCTTTAAAAACTTTTTGTATGCTGATGACTTCCCAATTTTTATGTTCAGCTCTGACCTCTCCTCTGAGCACCAAATTATATATCCAGGTTGCCCTTTGACATCTCCACATCAGTTTTAAACCAGTATCTCCAATTTAACGTGCCCAGAATAGAACTTTTGTCTTTTTCAAGACCCACGCTACTGGATCTTTTTCTCAATATTTGTCAGTACCATCAAGCCAGCCACTTAACCCAAAAATCTAGGAGTCCACGTGGATTCCTCTTCTTTCCTTATTCAGCCTCACATCTAATCCCTTAGGAGTCTTGCTGACTTTCCCTCTAAAAGTATCCTGAGAACATCCACTTTTTTCTGTTTCCACTGCTACCACTTAGCCAAGCCATAGAGTCTGTCCTCAGAACTGTTTCTACAGTCTTAACTTTGGCAGGGTTCCCTTCTCTTTCCTGCCACCAGTACGAATGGAGTCCCTACAGGATGGTTATATGGTAGCCAGAGTGCTTTTTATGTGTTGTACCAACCATAATGGACCAGATTGTCACTGCTTGCCTTGCATGCAGGGAGTGCTTCACATGTCTGTTAAAAACTGACTGATTCTTACACACAGATTGTCCTCGTTCCTTGCCTTCGGCCTGTACTGGTGGCTGACAATATGCCACGTGGCATTCTGGGTGCTGTGGAGGAATACAGCCAATGCTTGTTACCTCACGGAGCTCACATTTAGTGGGAAGGAAACCTATGAATTAAGTCTGGAACATAATATGTACTTAATACTGAATGAATCCCAAGCACAGAGTGATAAGAACTAGAGGAAAAGGTGAAGAGGAAGGAATGATTAATTCTGGGAATCCTCATAGAAGAAGGTAGTTTTGAGCAGAGGAAGAGAAAGAGCCCTGTGTGCTGAGACACTAACATGAACAAAGGGAAGGAAGGCTTTAAAGAGTGAATCATGGTTGGGGGACAAGTGGCCAACCATCAGGACAGCTGAGGGTCAGCTAGGACCAGGTCTCCTGTGGCATGCTGAGTGGCATTGACTTTATTGTACAGACAGTGTGGAACCATTATGGGTTATTTAAGAAGACACTTCAGAAGCTGACAATTATAGCAGAAGATAAAGGCTTTAAAACAATAGATAATGCCTTTTTGCAGAGAAAAGAGAACAGACAGTAGTTGGGCACCTACTACATGCTGGCAGCATTCTGAGCATTTTGCATATATCATTTCACTTTGTCATCATCATGCAAGATAGAAAGTAGGCAGATGAGAATTGTCCCTATGTTTCAGATGGGAAACTGTAGACCCAGAGAGGTGGAGCCCAGGATTCAGACTGACATTTGTTGACTTCACGGAGGTCTGCACTTTTCACTCATCTTTTTACCTTCCTGCAGGGGTCAGGCTTTGGCTTAATTAGTATATCAGGCAGCACCAACCAATCTTATAGTGTGCAGGTGACTTTGGAGGCCAGGAAGAAGCAACAGCAGAGCTAGTACTGGTAGTACTTGTCCGCAGGGACAGAGACCAGCCCGCTCCGTTGTCTGTCCTCAGAGCATTGCACCTAGGGGACACGTGCAGCATGGGGCAACTTCGACAATGACCAAGAAGTCAGGCACATGAGCCCACTCTGTCCTTCCTTAGGAACGGGCTTCCTGAGCCTGGGTGGCACTATGAACGCTTAGACTCAACTCACAGTGTTGCCCCTTAGCACCCACAGGGCTTGGCTTACCCTTGTGTCCTAAATACCACCTACCCCATGGCTGCTGTCCCTGCTCTGCTGGTCTCTTCCTCCGTCTTCCTCGTGGATACACCTAAAGCCCTTAATGCAGAATAGCTGTGACTATTCATTCCAAAGTACTCTCTCTGGGCAGGGCTTCAGCAATGCTCTGTTTGCCCTTTTGGCCATTCATGGATTTATTGATTCATTAAGAGGCCTGGGCCAAGGGACCTGAGTGCAAGACTAGCTCCTGTCACCTTGGGCAGGCCACTTTCCTTCTCTGGGCCTCCTTTATGGATAAAAGAAGAGAGTTGTGTAAGAGAATCTTCAAGGTCTGTTCCAGCTCTGACACTTTCTGGGTTTTGTTCTTCTGTAAATTCACACCTTGCCCCTAACATGGCGTTAAGTGAACGCTTCTCAGAAGAGATCATGTTTAAGGTGGGTGGGTCTTAAAGGATGAGTAGGAGGAGAAAGGCATTCCAGTGAATGGGATCAGCATGAACAAGAGCATGGAAAAGTCATCGCAAATTAAGGGAAAAGAAGGGATCAGGAAGGGAACAGAGAGCAGTGGGAGACAAGGCTGCAGGATATCTGCACCCCAGTCACAGAGGCCTTGAATGACAAGCCAAGGAGCTGGGACTTCATCTTGCACGGTAGCAGTAATGTATCATGATACAGGTCCTGTGCTGTACTTTCTCTTTCCGTGGGTTAAAATTGCCTGTTTTTTCCCCTCTTTCTTTGGTTGATTTTCTATATACTTCAACAGAGGAATCATAGAGGAATGGCAATGGGTTTGATTTTGTGGCTTTGTAAGATATTAATTCAGTAAACTTGTGCTTCTCTTCTTGAAATAAGAATGATGCTGCTGACCTTCTGGCCCTTAGCACGCTGAATGTCTGATTGCTCTGACCGGGTGTTGTGGCTCCAAAATCTCCATCAGACTCCTTGGCCCAGAGTCTGCCCTATCTTAGGTGCAACTCTAGGCCCAGCTTGTGGCTAGTCCTTTTCCTTTGGTAGCCAAGAGGCTGACGGACAGGAAGCTCACAGCATAGCCCTCGTGTGGCATGTGTGCAGACGTGAGTGGCTCTTATGTGTGTTCATGGCTCACAGTGCCCAAAGGTCTCCAACTCACCTGTTTTCATTCTTGCAGCTGCTTGGAGGTTTTTCAGGGGGAGGTTCAGTCCCTATCATGCAGGTGAGGACAGGGAGTCTTAGAAAGGTTGCCAGATTTGCCCCAGGCACCGTAAGATAGCGTAAGGAGCCTGAGGTGTTGGAGTTAGGAAGCCATGGGTTCCAATTCCACCTCTGCTCCTTAATATCTGTGTGACCAGGGGTAAGTCGCCACCCTCTCTGAACTGTGGGTTCTTCATCTTTGAAGATCAAGATAATAGCTTCTGTAAATGCTTGTCACTGGAGTGAATTGTGTGGTTTCTGGAAAAGCTCTTGGCACAGAGTAGGTGCTCAGCATGTTTGTTTCTGACTCACTTCAGGGCTCTTTCTGGTATTTCGCCTTGCTTCCCATATGGCCCTCTTTGTCATCTTGCTCCTCTCTTCTTAAGCCAATGCCACAGACATATACTAGTGAAAATACTCTTCCTGTGTACCCTTTGTAAAGCTGGGCCCTGTGACTGGGGCTCGAGGACACAGGTCATGGTCCCTGCTTATCGTCTCGTTGGGTGTGTGTTGAAGCACAGAGGGTTCGGTCTTCATTCCTGAAGCAGAACCAGGGTGATGTGACCATCACATGTGCCAGTGATATCCTTCCTTCTCAGGGAATTTACCACATACGTAGTAGGAGCCAGACTAAGCTCTTACATACGCTGTCTCACAAAGCTCTTACGCACTCTCCTGCGTACTCCTGTGCTTGTATCTTATATACACTTACGCTGTAACACACAATCCTGTTTCACAGATGAAGCTTAGAAAAGTAAACATCTTGTAAGATCTTAAAACTGACATTTGGTGGGACTATTTGAACTAGATTATCTGACTCTGGAGCATGTGCTTTTTTACTAGATTACTGCTTGTTTGTAGCCGAATAGTATGTGTGTGTGTATGTGCGTGTGTGTGTGTATTGTGTATTGTGTGTGTGTGTATAGTGTGTGTGTGTGTATACATTGTGTGTGTGTGTGTTAAAAAGTAAAATAATAAAAGGCTTAAAAAATGGCAGTTTCTGCCTCAGCTTTTCCCATCCCGAGACCCATTCCCAGAGCCAGACATTTTGAATTCTTTTCAGGTATTTATACCTCTGTTTTTCCAAATCAAATGCTTACTTAAGATATTTTAATTTAATCTAATTTAACTTTTTTTATTTTAAAGTTTTTTTTTTAAGTTTATTTATCTTTTTTTTTTTTCAACGTTTATTTATTTTTGGGACAGAGAGAGACAGAGCATGAACGGGGGAGGGGCAGAGAGAGAGGGAGACACAGAATCGGAAACAGGCTCCAGGCTCTGAGCCATCAGCCCAGAGCCTGATGCGGGGCTCGAACTCATGGACCGCGAGATCGTGACCTGGCTGAAGTCGGAGGCTCAACCGACTGCGCCACCCAGGCGCCCCTTAAGTTTATTTATCTTGAGAGAGAGCGAGACCATGGGGGAGGGACAGAGAGAGAGAGACAGAGAGAGAGAGAGCATCCCAAGCAGGCTCCGCACTGTCAGTGCAAAGCCCGGGGTAGGGCTTGAACTCACAAACTGTGAGTTCATGACCTAAACTGAAGTCAGATGCCTAATTGACTGAGGCACCCATGTGCCCCAAGATATTTTAATTTTAAATAAGGCAAATTTTATCCCTTGATTTTCCTAATATAAATAAAAATTTAATTATCTTACTCTACCACTTCCATTTCCTCTCCCTCCATCCTCCCAACTGTACTGAAATCATTAGTCCGTTATTATGACCAGTGTGACTCTGTCACTGCTGAGCCAAGTAATACATCACGACATAGCTTCTGTGCTGTATACTCTTTTTCTGGGGTAAAATTGCCTGGTTTTTTCCCTCTTCCTTTGTTTGCTATTCTCTATACTAACCACTAATTTTTCCCAAATGCCCCCCAAAATACCTGTAAAACACCTCTTCACCTCTTGATACTCTTTTCCATAGGGTCAAGTACATCAACTCTGTTAGCAGTGTCCCCACCCCAGGCCTATACAGGGGGTTATCCTGCAATTTCTGTTTACCGCTGTCCTGTCATAAACCCTCTTTCAACTCCCTGTCTTCCTCTTTCTTTAGATCGTTCTCTTATTTTAGTGGAGCACATGTTCCAGTAGCTTCCTGAGAAAGAATAGTTGGAGATAAATTTTTTGATCCCTTGAATTTCTGAAAATACATGTACTCTGTTTTCACACTTGATTGACAGTTTAGCTGTGTGTAGGATACTAGGTTGGAAATCCTTTTCCTTCTGATTTGTGGAGGTTTTTTTCCATTGTCCTCTAGCTTTGAATGTTACTATTGAGAAGTCTGTTTTTTCTAATTTCTGTTCCTTTGTATGTCACACACACCACACACACACACACACACACACACACACACACACACACACCCCGCCCCCCGCCGCCTTTGAAACCTTCAGGAGCTTCTCTTTCTCTTCGCTGTTTTGAAATTTTATGATGATGGAGGCGACTAGGTGGCTCAGTTGATTGAGTGTCCGATTTCGGCTCCGGTCATGATCTCGCGGTATGTGAGTTGAAGCCCCGTGTCAGGCTCTGTGTTTAGAGCTTGGAGCCTAGAGCCTGCTTTGGATTCTGTGTCTCCCTCTCTCTCTGCCCCTCCCCTGCTTGTGTTCTCTCTCCCTCAAAAATAAATAAACAAACATTGAAAAACAATTTATGATGATGTGCCTTGGTGTGGGTGTTCTTTTATTCATTGTCCTGGTACTCATTGAACTCTCTCAATAGGATATTTGTGCCCTTTAGTTCTGGGAAATTTTTCTTGAAATAGTTTTTGGTAATTTTTGTTTTTATTTGTCTCGGTTCTCATTTTCTGGGACCTCTTAGATGTGTGTCGAATCTCCTGGACTTATCTTCCAATTTTCTCAGTTTTTCTTTCTTCTTGGACATCTTTTTACTATTTTGATCACTTTCAGGGAAATTTCCTTGAGTTGATTTTCTAACCTTTGTAATGGAATTTTTTTTGGCTATCATTTAAAAAAATGTTTATTTATTTATTTTGAGAGAAAAGAGAGAGAACACGAGCAGGGGAGGGGCAGGGAGAGAGGGAGAGAGAGAATCCCAAGCAGGTTTCACACTGTCAGCACAGAACCCCACATGAGACTCGAACTCAGGACACCGCAAGATCATCACCTGAGCCCAAATCCAGAGTCAGAGCTTAACCAACTGAGCCACCCAGGCTCCCTTAGGCTATCATTTTTAATTTCGAGGGGTTCTTTCTTCTTCTTTAATCCTCTTTTTAAAAAATAATTTTCTATTCTTGATCCTATTGTAGCCTTGTCATCTATTATTTCTCGATGGATATTATTGTGGAGTTTTAAAAATGTTTTCCTTTGCTGTCTACCTTGTCTCTGTTTCTTCCACTTTTTTCTTTTCTGTTTCTTTGTTTGGGTTTTGTCTTACCCGTTGGAGTCTGTGCTGGAAGTTGCTTGTTGCCCAGCAGATATGCTCTCTGCACCCCTCTGGGTGCCTCCCAGAGGCTGATCTCTGTGGCCTGCATCAGCAGGCTTCCTTGCCCTCTGACTTTTGGTAAGATTTGGCCAATGAGGCATGGCAGGGGATCTGAGGAGTGGAAAAAGATGAGGTTAGGGTATTTATTTTACCAGCTTGGATCCCTGCTTGGTTACCACAGCTCCTGCCACCTCGCATCCCTCTCCATGACTCTACCCTCTCTGGTTCTGCTAACCACAACCTTCCCTTGCCTTTACTGGCTGAGAGGTGGTAAAATGCTAGCTTTACCTAGTGGTCCTGGGGCACTAAACTATCCCTCTTGGTTTCCCTAAACATTGTCCCTGGCTCTGAGAATGGTTCCTTTATAAAACGCTTCCCTGTTACTCCTTTGATGTGGAGCCCGTCTTGTACTGAGACCCTGACTGTTAATAGAGGTTTTCCTCCATAAAAGCTTGGTGATCTTTGGCTGTTCGTATTGGAAAGTGAGACACTAAGTGAGGCTCTGTGTGCATAAGGAGGGCTCATTGACTGGTAGACTTCCCTGTAAGATGTAGGACAGAGGAGTGAGGGAAGCTTTTTCATTTATAGACCTCCAGAGATAGTATTTATGGGATTTTTTTCAAATCTCTTGCCTTGGGAGTATATATGCCTGGTTGTTGACTTTCTAGAACGGGATAGAGGAAGGAGACCTGGGTCTCCTCATAGACCCATATACAGACTCATATACAGACTGTCACTGAAACCATGTGTCTCATCCTTATCCTCACTCCTACACTTCAGTGCATCTGCTGTTTCCTGAGTCCAGGACCTCCCTGGGTCAGTTTCTCCAGAGAATAAATATCTAGTGTTCCCTTAGGGGTGACAGGAGGTAGGTTTCCTGGTTGTGTGCATTGGGAAGAATCTGAGAACCTAACTGTCCCATACATGTGCTTTCATCCAGTCCCTCCAATTTCAGCTCTGCCTGTACCCCACTTTCAAAGGCACTTGGTACCTCTCGTCCATGAGGCTTTCTAGAGTTTTGCCAAAAAAGTGGGTTCCATTTTTACTGTCCCCTTCAGCCTGCACTGGGCTTCAGCCTCCTCCATCCACTCTGAGAGGTCAGTTACTTCCTCCATCTGTTCTTCCTCTGAAATGTGTCGCACTATCTTGTCTGCTGTTGTCTCCCCTTCTATTCCCCTTTCCTTGTGGATTTATACTTTCTTTAGTTCATTCCAGTCAGTTGAATGGGGCTTTGGAAGGGAGTAGAGATAAAAGACTGGGCTCGATCTTCCCTGATCAGTGGGATTCCTAGCTAGTTTTTGTAGCCCACAGCTGCAAAGGGCAGAGGAATTGGCCCCCGAGTGGCCCAGAAACTGAAAGGCAGGCTGTGAGCTGATGGAAGGTAAGCCACCCAGAGCTGGAGCCTCAGCACTGTGAGCTTTGTGATGGTGGGTTTTGTGAGTTTTGTATCATTTTATTCAGGCAGCACCACTTATATAACTTCTGCATATGAAGAGAATTTACTGCCATCAATTGGGAACTGACTAGTAAAATATTCAACAAATAGCATCACAGAGCAGAAGGCAAACAACAACAAACCCCGAGTAAAACGATAGGGATTATTGAACAACTGCATTTTAAAAACTTAATTTGGGGGCGCCTGGGTGGCTCAGTCGGTTGAGCGTCTGACTTCGGCTCAGGTCATGATCTCATGGTCTATGGGTTCAAGCCCCGCGTCAGGTTCTGTGCTGACAGCTCAGAGCTTGGAGTCCACTTCCGATCCTGTGTCTCCCTCTATCTCTGCCCCTCCCCCACTCTCATTTTGTCTCACTCTGTCTCTCAAAATAAATAAATGTAAAAAAATTTTTTTAATAAATAATTAAATAAAAACTTAATTTTGCCAAATGAAGTGGATGGCCAGAGGGTTATGAGCTTCTACTGTGGGAAGTGCCTGCCTTCCCGAGGGAGGAGAGCAGAATTTTAGCTGCTGTAATCTCAGGAGAGGCCTGGGGTCACAGAACCACATACTTTAGAGGAGACTTTAGAAATGGTCTAGGGGCGCCTGGGTGGCACAGTCGGTTAAGCATCCGACTTCAGCCAGGTCACGATCTCGTGGTCCGTGAGTTCGAGCCCCGCATCAGGCCCTGGGCTGATGGCTCAGAGCCTGGAGCCTGTTTCCGATTCTGTGTCTCCCTCTCTCTCTGCCCCTCCCCCGTTCATGCTCTGTCTCTCTCTGTCCCAAAAATAAATAAAAATGTTGAAAAAAAATTAAAAAAAAAAAAAAAGAAATGGTCTAATCTCCACAAAAGAGGAAATGAAGCCCTAAGTAGGGAAATGATTTGCCCTAAGTCACACAGCAAGTCAGAAGCTAAGCCCGGGATGACAGCCCCCTAGTCATGACTCCAGCTGGTGTCACCACACCTCTTTGGAGTTGGAGACAGAGCATCAGCAACATTTGAGGTGAGCTCCAAAGGCCCCACCCTTGTCACTGTGACTTGGCAGCCATGGCATGGGGGGCCCTTGACTTGGCTCATTTCTGGGTAATTCCTGTTGCTTGTCCACACTAGACACATCGTGTCCTCCATTTCCACCCCCTGCAGCAGCTTACAGGCTTTCAGTTCGTGCAGCCTGGTATAAGACAGAAATTAGACCTGTTTCCTTTTATTCCCCAAGTTTGAGGCTCTTTCAGGGGTTGCTATATGAACTCAATTGCACTTAAAAAAAAAAAAAAAAGAAGAAGGTAAAGACTTCAATAACTCAAGTCTGGGGTTTGGGGAAAGTAAGGGAAAAAAAAAACAAGCCAACACAGTAAATTACCATCTCTCCAATATTTACTGACCATAATAGCAGTAATAACTGACATTGTTGGCCCTTACCATGGACCATGTATGATTTTATACATTTTATGTGCATTATTAATTGATTGTTTACATGAAATATAAGGTAGGTACTGTGATGCTTATTTTAAGGCACAGAGAGGTTAAGTAACTTGCTCAAGGAGAAGAGCATTGTGCTGGGTGCCCTGCAGTATAAGGGGCTGGGTATCTAAAGTGGTAGATTCATAATTAGCAAGTGATATTCTCCCAAAGTATTCAGTAGTAGATTGATAAGAGCTGTAAAAAGATCTCTTGTAGCTGCCAAAGTCTCCAGCCTCAGACTGTCCTCACAAAGGCAGAGAAAAAGAATATTCTACTTTCTGAGATATCAGAAAACTGGGAGGGTTTCTATGTGCAAAGAGTGACAAAATCAGAAACAAAACAAGAGTGGAAATGTGAGCTGAAGCCAACAAAGTAACATTTAACTAGGTATAAATGTAAGAGTGGGCTTAATGGTAGAAGTTGTGAGTCTTGGATGTTGACTGTCTAGATGTTTCCTAGCCAGCCTGCAGTGAGGTCAAGGCCAGGGAGCCAGCCATGGCTGTGGAGATGTGCACAGAGGGGAGAAGACAAATTTGGTGGCTATGTTGCCTTTAAACTGTCAATGGGACAGTCCTGTCCTGTCCTGTCCTGTCCTGAAGACAAAAAGTAAAGGGGTCTCGTGAGAACATTTGTGGGCAGGGGTGGGGATGTGGTTTTGAGTATCTCAGGTCATAGCACCGCATCTGTGTGGCCACACTGCAGAATAACGTCTGTCCAGAGAGAGCACGCCAGGTGCTAGTGTACTTGGGAATGGTGCGTTTATAGAATTGAAGTGGGTTGGAGCCAGCAAGGATCCCAGAGGCTCTATTCTACTCCTCATCTGTGAATGAAATACTTGAGTCTTGGAAGGGGCAGTGATAGATAGGTTCCAGTAGTGAGCCAGCCAGAGGAGAGGCCCAGGCTGATTGAGTAAGTCCATCTACCACCACTCAGCCCAGAGCCCTATGCTTCAAACCATGTGTTCTCAGAAGGGAGTATTTGAAACTGTGGCACCTTGTAAACCCAGGACTGCTTGTCTCCTAGAGAAGATGTCTTTTTAATCTGGCTCTTTAGACTGTTCTGATGCTTTTGTTAATATTGTATTCTTTGTGACTTTAAGTAATTTGCATGCCCTCCAAGGACTGTAATTGAACAACTATATAAATAAAGATAATAATCTGATTCCCCTCCCTTGCATTTATAGAGATTTCCTGATGTAACAAGTATCAGTATGGTTAGAAAAGAAAGGTAATAATTTTGCATGAAAAGCAAAATAGAATAGCGCAGTTTTAATAAATATTGTTTTAACATCATTCTCAAATGAATGCGATGTGATTTTGGGGGGACACTAAGTCCATGAGAGAAACTTACTAGGTTTCAAATGTCAGCTCTGCCACTTTCTATCTGTGTTACTTAGAGTGAATTACAACCTCCCTGAGCCTATTGTGTGGGTAAAGAAAATGAGAATGCTCAAAGAGTTATTACGACAATTAAATGGGATAATATATGTAAAGGACCTACCTTAATGCCTGAGACATGATACCAGCAGTACAGGAAGATCTCTGTAGCCCCACATCCTTGCCAAAACTTGGAATGATCCAGCTATCAATTTTACCACTTTAATAGGTTCTATCAAAGTAAGAATTTTGTTTCAGAGACAGGGTATATCAGCCCAGGTTCAACCAGAGAAACAGACCCAGTAGGAGATACATATTAAGAGATTTAATGCAAAGAATCAGCCTATAGGACTGTGGAGCATGGTGAAGGAAGTCTGAAACCCATAGGGCAAACCTTCAGGGTAGGCAGGCTCATGCTAAGTCAGTAGACAGAATCTCATCCTCAGGGAAACTCCATTTCTCTTCTTAAGGCCTTTCGTCTGATTGGATCAGGCCCATCCAGATTATCCAGAATAATCTCCTCTATATCAAGTCAACTGATAATAGAGGTTAATCACATCTACAAAATATCTTCACAAGCAGCACCTAGAGTAGATTTGTGTTTGATTGAATAATTAGGTACAAATCGCCACATAAAAGTGTCACATGGTCCAACTTGTATTTTAAGTTATTTATTGTGAAAGGGGGGTGGAGGGGCAGAGAAGGAGAGAGAATCCCAAGCAGGCTCCATGCCGACTTGCACAAAGCACAAAGACCGACTCAGGGCTCGATCTCATGAACTGGGAGATCATGACCTGAGCTGAAATCAGGATTCAGACACATAACCAACTAGCCACCCAGGCGCCCCATCCAACGTGTATTTTAAATCATTCTGGAGTCAGGAGGGAGGCTGAACTGAAGGGGAGAGAGTCTGGAAGTGGAGAGATGAGTAAAGAAACCAGAGTATTACCTTAAGGGAGGGGAGATGATAACCTGAAGTAAGTCATGGCAATTGAGATAGAAAGTAAGAAGATATTTGAGAAACCAAGCTCAGTTTATTGGGATTAAGTGACACAGTATGAACCGGGTTGAGATGGGAAGGGGAAAAACAGGCACGATCACGGATGGTATCTGGTTATCTGCTTGGGAGACTGGGTAGATGTGCTATCACTGACTGAGAAGGGAAATACATGGAAAGAGGAAAGAGTAGACTTTAGGCAAGGTAATGAATTTATTTTTGAGTATAACAGAGTGCGCGATGCCTGTGGAACATCCAAATAGAACTACCAGGAAGGAGATTGGGATGAAGACTTTTAACTCTTTAGAGAGGTTAAGGAGTTTCTGTAGAGAAAGGTTAATGAAGCAAAACCAGCTAAGTAGTTTTTTCTTCATGTATATATGGAAGGTGTTTCTGCCAAGTGGCCCTGCTTTAGGGTTGGTTTTGTCATGCCTTTGTTAATGTTGCATCAGTCTGACTATTCTGTCATTATTCCTGCCCCGCAGGGCAGAGACTGCTTTTCTGGCCCTGTTTTGCAGGGATCTCCCCATCCGTAAGACTTTCTTCCTAGATGTCAAAAAGCCATTGTGAGGGTTTGGTCTTCAATAGGAGCCCATACATGTGAGGGCTGTGTCTCCTTGAGGAAAATCTGGGATGGAGTCGCTAATTTCTGGGGAGCTGGGGAGTGACCTGAAAGCACATAACACAAAGTATGATTCATGACTTCGTGTAGCAGCTCACTATCCCCAGAAAACACAGCCAGCCCAAAACGGCTGCCTGGGAAGAAGCACCCTCTGCTCTCCCAATTTCCAACCCTAGACCTCCTCTCAACAGTTCTGCAGATGACGGGTGGGAGTTTCTGCCCTGGGAAGTACGGGAGCTTGGTGATGGAGAGGGAACACTATTCATTGAGCACCTCCTTTGTGCCAGGCAGGGTGCTGGGCACCTTCCTTCATGATGATCATGATGACAACAGTGATGATTGATTTAATTGTTAGGGCAGCAATGTAAGATAGGTACTATTATTATCTGCATTTTACAAGTGAGGAAATCAAGGCAGAGAGATTAAGTGACTTGCTAAGGGTCACACAGTTAGTAGATATCTAAGGTAGGATTTGAAAAAATGTTCTGATTCCAAAGCCTAGAGTTTCAGACTTTCTACTGCTTCTTTCTGGCCCTGACACAGCTACATTACCCTCCCTGGTCTTGTCATTCAGGGGAGTGAGACTACAGGGATTTTCTTATACAGACCTCACAGATTTCTGTCTTCACAACTTTAATGAGTGGGTGGGTTGGGGGAAGCTGTGGATGTGAATGAGGAGACATAGATTCTTATACCAGCCTCTGTCTGACCTTGGACCTTAGACATTAACCTTTTGCATCATCTATGAAGTTTTCATCATCTATAAAATGGAGAGACTAACATTTACCTCCCAGGGTATTATGAGCATTGGATGAAGAAATCGCCAAGAAAATGTTTTTGTAAACTTTGGGAGTTATTCTGTTATGTTTGTACCAACTGCCCTGCTTTTCAGAAAATCCTCTCCTATTATCTTCCCCAACCCTGACCCCTCTTGTCCTTTATATGGTTTATGGCATTCTTATCACTTAAAAGTCTCTGATAATCATGCCTTGAGGCAGGAGGCCACTGACATTCTTATATAAATAATTCTACTTCCCTGAGCCAGCAGGAGGGGGTGGGGTGGTAGAGCAGATTTAGCAGCTGCCAGAGCTATAGCCAAGAGAAGTCTTGTCAGTCAAAGGAGTGAATCATTCAAATGGCTTCTTTGCTGCGTCCTTCCCAGAGCCATAAAGGTAAATTGGATAGCACTATTGCTTTCATCATTCACGAGGCTTAAAGGGAAGCTCGCCTTCTTTCTTTGAAAGGTAGCAGGCATGTGTGTTTGAAAGAGCATGAGTTCTGGAGCCAGACTGACCTGGGTTCTGTTCCCAGCATCACCACTTAATAAGCTGAATGACCCTGGGTAAGTCCTCTCACCACCCGAGGCTCAGTGTCCTCATCTATAACATGGCAACGATAACACCTGCCTTATAGGGTTGTCACACAGCTCAGAGGAGATCACAAAGGGTCCAGCATGATAGCAAGTGCTCGTTAGACTCTCAGTAACACTTACTTCCCCATGTCCCTGAGCTGTGGGAATGAGCACCTTGGGATGGTAGGTTTGATGAGTGAAACGCTCTGGTTTCCAGAGTGCAAAGGCAGAGGACTCAGCAATAGACACTGGACTCATAGCTCTACTTTGAGCTCCATCGTGCCTGAGCGTTAAAAATGTGCAAGTGTCCCTTCATCCTTCCAGTGTAAGAGTGGGGGGCCAGGGTGAGGGTGGCCAGGGGACTGTGCCGCTTCTCCAGAGGTGCCTATTCCACTTTCACCTTCCTCCTCATCAGTGTCCATCACGGTCACCTTGGGTATCAGCTTCGAGGAAGCCGTGCCGATGCTCAGACATGAGTGCTCTCCCTGGTCTTCAGCAGGGTTCTCTCACTGCCCAACCGGGCTTCAGCTTTCTCCAGCTGTTACAACTTGGGAAGATTTCATCCATCCCCCCTGCCTGTGTTCACTGTGCAGTTCACGTCACGAATTTGGGGAACACGGCAGTAAATCTTTTTCCAGCAGTTCCTGTCTCTCCCCTCCATTCTCAAGATGCACATGTTAGCAGTAATAAATGTTATTTTATGTCACCTTGCAGTAGCTCCCTGTTAGTCAGGAATTTGATTTGGTGGTGAAGAGCACAGGGTTTCAAATGAAAGAGACGAGGGTTTGAATCCTAACTCTGCAACTGAACACTGTGTGGCCTGGGTCAAACTACTGAACTCTTCTGAGTGTAGGTTTCCACATCTATCAAATGGAGATAATAGTACCCATCTCCTCGGACCTCAAGGATGGGTGAAAAAAATGCATGCAGAGCCTCAGCGCAGAGCCAGGCACACAGCGAGTACATAACACATTGTAAATGGGGCACCATTGTTAGAGCATAGGAGACAGCAGCCTAGGGAGGTTAACTCGTTTGTCTAGGATAGGCATATCCCTATTTTCTGTGAAAGGAAACTGAGACTGAGAGGTCACGGATCTTGCCCAAGGTATACAGCTAGTAAACTGCAGAATCTGAGCTAAGAGCCAGCTCTCCTGACACCTCAGCCGGGTCTCCTGACATTTTACTAGAAGCCTTTGCAAAACTGGAATTAATGCCCCAACTCACTTATAACTGGCCCCCTGGCGGTGGAGTCTGAGCTCAGCCTCCCTTCTGCTGAATCCTGCTTTCTAGAAATGGGCTGCTGGTAAAAGACGTATGTGCACACACAGGTTGTGTACAAATACATACATATAAATGATGGAGCAGGAAAATGTCCTGGGAAATCGTGATTCCCTAGAGCACTCCAGGAATGCAGTATTTTGGCTAATGGATTTTCTGAGTATTAACTTCTTGGTTTCAGGTCTTGTTATGGGGTCATTATGAAATGCATTGCAGCCAGTCACTTCCTGGGGCTAGAACGGGCTGTCTAGTGAATGTAATTAAATCCTTCTGAAATAACAGAGGATATTGGCAGGATCTCCAGTCATTGTCATAATGACCAGTTGTAATATTCAGGACTCTAATAATCTGTCTGTCTGGATCTCTTATACTCATTGTGTCATTCAGTCATGGCAACGGCTGTGTGTGTGTGTGTGTGTGTGTGTGTGTGTGTGTGTGTGTGGAGAGTGAAGGCAGGATGAAGAGGTAATTATCCCCATCCCATAGGTGAGAAAGGTAGGACTCAGCATGAATCCTCATTGGGGACAATAGAGCTTGATCACAGCAGGGCCAGAATTGAAATGACATTTGCTGAGACAATGTAGTAAAGCAGAAAAAACAAACAAACAAACAAACAAACAAACAAACAGTTTTTTTGAGTCAGAGATACTGGGCTTTAAACCCCAGTTTTGACACTGTCTAATGGTGTTGACCTTTGAACAAGTTACTCAGTCTTGTGGTCCCAACATTCCTCATCTGTAAAATGGCAAGAAGAATATTTCCCTTTTGGGATTATTTTAAGGTGGTTCTAAGTAATGTATGTGAAGCAACTAGCATCATGCCTGGTCAGAGTAGGTCCTCAGCACATGGAAACTATTACTCTTACATCTTCTAGTCAAGCATCCTTTCCAGTCTACCAAGATGTCTGCTGCTATGATCTGGGACGTACAAGGGATTGGACTGACCTGTCTCGAGCCCATCAAACTCTAGAAGTGCCTTTTGAAGTAAATCTATTCTTATTAGCTTTAAGAGGGTGGGTTTTTTTTCCCCTTTACCTCTAATAATAGAGGCCCAAGACAGACTTTTATTCTGTAGATATACTTAAATAATTTTACATCAATACCATAGGTGCTGTAAAGCAATAAAATCAGTGTCATATATGGATGTTATAATGGTAAATGCCCACAGTCTGGAAATGCTTTTTGGATCATGTTGGTCTGTCTTTTATTTTTTTAATTTTTATTTAAAAAAATGTTTAATGTTTATGAGAGAGAGACAGAGCACGAGTGGAGGGGGGGGGGGTTGGCAGAGACAGAGGGAGACACAGAATCTGAAGCAGGCTCCAGGCTCTGAGCGGTCAGCACAGAGCCCAACGTGGGGCTCAAACCCACGAACCACAAGATTATGACCTGAGCCAAAGTCGGACACTCAAACGACTGAGCCACCCAGGCTCCCCTGTCTTTTAAAAATATGCATAGAATTTGAATAGGTAAACAGGAGACATTTCGTGTAGGATCAAAGGTGCAGAGGTAAAACAGTGTAAGATATGCTTGGCTTGGTTAGAACAGAAACTATAATTGCTGGAGGAGCATACATGATAAGGTCAGAAAAAAATAGACCCTCATATAGAGCTTCACGTGTGTATATATGTGCATAAACATACACACATTGGGGCGCCTGGGTGGCTCAGTCGGTTGAGTGTCTGACTCTTGATTTCGGTTCAGGTCATGATCTCACAGTTCATGGGATCAAGGCCCATGTTGCTCCAGCCCCACATCAGGCTCCACGCTGATGCCATGGAGCCTGCTTGGGATTCTTTCTCTCTCCTCTCTCTCTTCCCCTTCTCTCTCTCTCTCTGTCTTTGTCTCTGTCTCTCACTCTCCAAATAAATAAACTTGAAAAAATACACTTATTACTCTAATATCCTACCATGTCCATTGCCAATCTAAAATCCTTAGTTAGAAGTGATCATAAATATTGGCTGAATAGATCTTACTGCTTTCAGCCCTAATGTGAAGGAAAGCAATGTGCTGCACAAGAAAGAACCCTTGACCAGGAGTTAGGAGACTTAGGTATTGCTCTTGGTTTCACTTCCTTTCAGCGGTGTGACTTGGTCAAGACATATAACTTCTTGGGGCCTTCCTTACCTCCTCATTTACAAAAACAGGCCCCTTTTGGAAAATCCTTTGGAACTATTTATCAAGAGCCTTCAAGATGTCTGTTCAGTTTCATTCATTAATTCATATCCCGGAGTTGTCTCCTAAGGAAGGACCTTAAATATGGAAATAGCTTTCTGGTTAAAGATGTTTGTCCTAGTGTTTGTGTGATTTAGTTAAATTAGAAGCTGCCTAAACATCTGGTAATTGGGATTGGATAAATTAAATAAATAAAATAAATATAAGTAAATATAACATATAAATATAAAAATATAAAATATAAATAAAATAAATTGGGATTGACTAACTTGCAATATTTACTAAGAGTGACAGCATTGGTCACTTTGTAAAATAAATACAAATAAAAACAAAAATAAAATAAAATAAAAACAAAAAGGCATGTATAAAAAAAAGTACTGGACAATATCGTACTTTCCAATGTAGGCAACATTGTTGATGTCGTCCAGGATCCTTCATGATCTGGCCCCAGTTGTTCACACCAGCTACCCTGTGCCACCACTATTTGCCGCACATGGTGACCACACTATGTTAACCTTAGGGCATTTTCCCAACAGACACTGTGTGTGCTTTTGTATGTCCTTTTCATTCTTTCTGAAATACACTTCCCTCCCTTGCCTAGCAGGTGAATACTTCACTCTCCTTCCAGTTCAGCTTTGGGTTTCTCCGACTTCCTAGAAGAAGTAAATTGTACCTTCATCTCTGTTCTGTACATTTTGAATTTTTTTTTCAACGTTTTTTATTTATTTTTGGGACAGAGAGAAACAGAGCGTGAACGGGGGAGGGGCAGAGAGAGAGGGAGACACAGCATCGGAAACAGGCTCCAGGCTCCGCGCCATCAGCCCAGAGCCTGATGCGGGGCTCGAACTCACGGACCGCGAGATCGTGACCTGGCTGAAGTCGGACGCTTAACCGACTGCGCCACCCAGGCGCCCCGTTCTGTACATTTTGTAAGAGGGCTCTAACATGTCTGTAATGGTGTTAGTCTTCCATGTCTGCTTCTGTTTCCACGCATAGACTGGAGCCCCTTGAAGGTCAGAAATGTGTTATCACCAAATCCCTAGTGCTTAGCAGACAGCCTGGCATTTAATGGGCACTCGATACATGTTGGTTGAATTGTTTTTCACTTTTTACTTTTACTTTTTGCTTTTTCGTGTTTTCTGCATATTTTATAATTATGCATTATCCTTATAATGGATGAACAACAACAGTAATTCATCCACCCATTTATTTTTGAGGTGACTGGCCTAACTCAAAAGTTCTCAAACCTGTCAGTGTATCACAAATACCTGGAAAGCTTATTAAAATGCTGAGTCCCGTGTCCTGAGACAGGTGTCCCGAGTCCCAAAATCTACGGCAAAGACCTGGAATCAGTATTGTCAACAAGCCACTTTGGTTATTGTGATGTTTAGCCATGCGTGAGAATCTTTGAATTAACTACCTCTAAGGGGCTTTCACCTTAAAAGCTGTCTAGTTCTCAGAGTGGTTCACTCGCCCCTGTTCCCACTGCCATGCAAGGCTTCAGCTTGAGGGCATCGTGGAGCAGCAGGCCAGACAGTAGAGATTAACTGTCCTTGCGTCATTATCAAGCACCTATTTTTTGCCAACAACTGCTTTACATACAGCATTTTTTTTATCTGTAAACACCGTGAGGTCAGTTTTATTATGTCCATTTTATGGAGGATGAGAAAACTGAGGCAAAGGAAAGTATCTTGCTCAAGGTTAAATAATAAGAATGCAGTGGAGCTCATCTTTGAATTTAGTCCTAACAGATTTCAAAGCCCAGGAGCTAGAACCTCTGTTATCGCCCCTTCTCTACGTTCTCACCCCCACAAAGCATCCCGTCAGGGCAGCCTTGCTGTGTGCAGACGTGCCCAGTGGAGCAGGGTGAGCACTGGAGCCCTCTGCCCTCTGCGCGGACGTGTGGGATTAGCATGCTTGGTGGACAGCCATGTGCCACATAAGCAGAAGCTCCTGCTCACCAAATGTGCTCTGATGCCCACCCACCTGCTTCCAGGGTGCAGTGAAGCAGTGGAATTCAATTTGCAGCAGTGACCTAAGAGGGGCTATTTTTAGTAAGAAAGTAGGTCAGGGTCTGCAGCGGTGCTGCCTGAGAAATGAGCATCCTCCCCTCTCACCAGGAGGCTTCTTCACTTCTCACGCAGCCAGCGTGGAGGTGAGGAAGGCAGATCTGACATCCTCACATGACTGCACTTGTAATCGTCACTGTGGAACCCCCTGGGGGGGGGGGCAGGTAGGGAGACACACATATATATCTGAAACACAGAGGTTCTTGTCGGGGATTGCCCAGGGTCCTGGCCTCAATTTTCCTCAAGAGATTAGAATCCCTTCAGAAAACATCTCGAACATGGTAGGAGGTTCACGAATGGTACGGCCACTACATGCCAGCTACTATTCTGGGTTTGATATGCATTGTCTCATTTAAACCTTGCATATACCTCTACAAAGTAGGTATTATTATCCCCACTTTGCAGATGTGGAAACTAGTCACAGAGAAATTAAGAGACTTACTCAAGGTCACGGCTAGTATTTAGTTTGAGACTTCAGAGCTGATAATAGACGATCAGTCCATCAAACCATGTTGGGGGTGATTTTTTAATTCTCACTCTACCTGTGCCCCATTTTGTTTGGTACTTCAGAGAAACTGTTACAGAGATGGCTTGCTTTCTCTAGCCAGACTTGTCCAAGTCAGACATCCTTTTCCTTTCAGGACAGGAAAGGGTACCCAGGACACAGACTTGTTCCCCAAAGAGGAGAACATACATCCCTGCATACTGCTGCCCAATCATTGAGGCCAGGAGTTGCCAAAACAAACCAACCACCTGATTTCCCAGGGCCCGGAGTGTCTCGAAATCCTCTGCCCCGCTTGCTCTGCCACATATTAACTGCAGATCTGTGGCAAATTGCAGGGCACTCATTGGCGACGCACAGGCGAACACGAGCTTGTTAACAGAATGTAGTAATTGACATATCGTGATTCATTATGCACAGCACGGAGGACTGTAGCAGAAGCCCACTTTGTGGCCAACCGCCGCTGGCACCACCAGCCTTGAGAATTTGTTCCTGGCTCTGTTCTGGCTCTCCAGCTGGAGAGCACCATACCTTTAAGGGCCAGAAGCAGCCTGAGGCTTCTGTCTTATCCTGCTGCCTCCCTCCAGGCAAGGAGCGGGGGCTATTTCTCCCTGCCCCCAGGCTGCATGACCTTGGAGATAGGTTATTTGTTCATCCATTCATTCAACAAACATTTTTTGAAAATGCGCCAGGCATGCAGTGGGGAATGAGGCAGATAGTCCCAGCCCTTACAGAATTTATAGTCCTCTCTCAGCCTTAATTTCCTTATCGTCAAATGGGTGGGAAAGAAAGAACTGGATTGGTCAATCTCTTCTAGCCCTAAGATTTCAGAATCTGTAATTCTGGGTTATAAACATTTATTATTGAGTCACAGTGTCAATCTTAGTCATTCGTATCCAGTGCCAAAAAGAAAAAATAGAATTTCAGAATCTGGATGGGAACCATGGACATAAGCTAATTCAATTTCTTCACTTACAAATGAGAAAAATGAGGCTAAGAGAAGGGTGTGACTTGCCCGGCATATCGGTGACAGAGCCAGGATGGGGAGGCCAGTCAGCTGAGCCCACCTCTCCTGTGGTCCTCCTGAGGCCCCCTCCCCACTCAGCACTGCTGATGCACCCTTCCTTGGAACCCTTTCTACATTTAGCATCTCTAACACAAAGCTCTGCTGACTCTCCCTTGCCGTACCTCTCTAACCACTGCTTCTGGGCTCCCTTACCAGCCTCAGAGCCTGAGACCTGCCACGTGGAAGAGAAGGAGTAGCTCTGGTAGCTGGGCCTCACAAGGTAAATGGAATCGGAATTCATTGTGCCAAGACTGCCAAAAAGCAGGACATGAGGAAGTTGAGGCAGAGTATGTAGAGTTTGCTGTCAGAGTTCTCGAACAAGCAGTATGGGCAAACCTCAGTGAAACTGAAAAAAGAAGGAGACCCAGTGGAGATGGCTGGTGAGAAGCTGCTCAGTGAGCTCACAGAACACCTGCAGAAAGACCTGCCTCCCCTCAAGCCTCAGAACCTCTACCTTGCCTGTTGCCTACATTTAACCAGTGGAAAGTCTAAAGCTGGAAGGACAGAGGATCTTTCTGATATTCTAGTGAGGCAAGGGAATTGAGCTGCCTATGGAGAAGTCAGTAGCGGGAGGCTCTTCACTTTTTCAGTGACCAGAATGTTCCCTCTTGGGCAAAGAAAGACGCTATAAAGTATAGCAAGGCTTTAGCCGACTACTGAAGTTCTTCTTTATCTGTTGCTCTTCCCTTCTCTCCATCACAGCCTGGGAACCCATAGCTTGAAGCACTGTCCTTGATTAATTAATAAAGATTAATGCCCTATAGCAGTCCCCTAAGATAGAGGTGGTCAGAGGTAGGAGAGGGTGGAGAATACTGTTTTTGATTATGAAAACTTATATCCATTCTATATACCCACTTTAGTCTCCTAAATCTGTTCTTCTCCACACTGTACTATTATAAAAAATAATTTTCCAGTAGGCACATAATATTGTCCTGAAAGAATTACCTAGCACATATGTATAAAATATGTCATGGGCATTTATACATACATACATATATATGTGTGTGTGTGTGTGTGTGTGTGTGTGTGTGTGTGTGTGTGTGTATAATGCTTAATAGTAAATCATTCTGGGATGCCTGGGTTGCGTTGAGTTTCCGACTTCGGCTCAGGTCATGATCTCACGGTTCATGAGTTCCAGCCCTGCGTCGGGCTCTGTTGCTGACAGCTCAGAGCCTGGAGCCTGCTTCAGATTCTGTGTCTCCCTCTCTCTCTGCCCCTTCCCTGCTCATGCTCTGTCTCTCAAAAATAAATAAACATTATTTAAAAAAAGTAAATCATTCTGAATTTTTGAAAAATGACTTCAAGTCATTTGGCTGTAAGCCAGAGACCTGAGTCTGAAGCATTGACTCTTGTGTGCCTTTGGGCTAGTCATGTTCCCTTTCCGCCCCTCTGCTCTCATGTCTGCAGAGTGCAGGTGATTGATTGATCAGTGGTTTTATTCACCTGGACTGTGAAACAGTTCTAACAAATCACTCAGGATAATTATTAAACGTACTGATTCCTGGGCCCACTTGCACATTTGTAGAGTTGGGAATTGAGTGCTTGGAAATGTTTAGTTCTAATAATGTCCCAGGTGATGCAGCCAGGTTTTGAGTAGTTGTCTTCCGAGAACCCCTCTGGTTCTGATGTTTTAGAATCCTCTGCCTTCTCTCTCTCGCTCAGTTTCCTGATTTTGTCTTAGCCTTTTTGCCCTGGAACCTCCCTCACTATACTGCGACCCTCTCAGGAGCAGGGGCCCTATCTTGCCCATCTCTGTTTCCCTGGCATCCAGCACAATGCCAGGGAGGTGCTCAGTGAGCAGAAGGAGAGAACAAATGGCTTTCACGGCCTTGCTACCACTTATGCACATCCAAGTAATTTCCAGAATTCTTCCTGCAGACTCCGTCATTATAAATCCTCTGATTTCAGAATCTAACAAAACTGGATTTGAATCTCTCTTTCACGTCTTACTGTGTCATTTAATCTCTTTAAAATACAGTTTCCTTCATTATAAAATAATAGCACATCTTGCTCACAATACTTGTGAGGATTAACTTACTGTATGAGAATGTGCATGTAAAAATGCTTGACATATAGCAGGAACTTATTTACTTTGTCTGCTTTCTTCCTTTACATGGCCAATGGCGAGTGACGGGAAGAGGGGGGACTCAGAAGAGTAGATCATGCCCAGGCTGGCTGAGAGGATAACATTTGGTGCTTTGTCATCTCCTGGCTTCCTGGGATCCTGAGGCTCCTGACTGAGGCCCAGGCATCTTAGGTGGATCCCTGCTTGCTTAGCTCTGGGCACCTTAGAATTCAGACTTAGAATCTCACTCCAGATACAGCATGTTCTTTCTCTTACTCTGCTATAGGGATGTAGAAAAAGAAGTAGCAAAAGAAATCCAAGGAAATATTATAGGTTTAAGTTCCCCATGCAGGCCTGGTGTCTGGGCTTATAGTGAGAAACCCAAGTTCATTCAGAGAGGTTAGCTCCTGGGGCCAGAGATCTTAGGGTTGGTTTTGTTAACACATCAGCTCCCCTCTCCACATATTCTGTGTTGGAACTGCCACAGCATGCTGCTTTTCATAAAAGTCTCTTTTTTCAGACCAAGTCCAACTGTTTCAGCCCCAGAAAGGCAGCCAGATTAGCTCTCTTCTGGGCAAAATGGTAAATGATCACCCTCTCCCACCCCACAGTGCCTCCAGCACCACACTAATCATGACAGCCACCCCTTACCCAGTGCCTACTGTGCTTGAATTTTCATGACATCACTGTGAGTAGGTATGATTAGCTCCATTTTTCTGGGCAGCAGGTTGTAATTAAGCCTGTAGACTTTAGAGTCAGACTGAGGTGTAAATCCTAGCCCCACTGTGTTTTAGCCAGCCCCCTCTGAGTCTCAGTTTCTTTATCAGCAAAATAGAATTAATAATGTAGACCCCATAGTACTAGGAGGACTACATGAATACCACATGCATGGTGTATTAAAATAATTGTGCCAGTCATGTAAAATTACAAACTAGGATAAATGCTATGAGAGAAAGGGACAATCTGCCATGAGAGCATATAATAGGGATCCTGACCTATTTGCTGAGGAGCTAAGATCTGAAGGGTCTTTAGGAGTTTTTTAGGTGAAGGGAGTGGGTGGGGTAGAGGGAAAGCTTTCTAGGCATTATGTACCAGTATGGCCCCTAAGGTGAGACGCAGCTTAGTGCTTCAGAGAATGGAAAGGCTCAATATGACTTGAGTGTGGAGAGTGGGGAAGAGTATAAGAGAAGAGCCTGGACAGGGAAATTAGGGCCTTGTTAAGGATTTTTTTTTCTCTTTATTCTAACAGCATTGGGACCATCGGAGCATATGGAACAAAATACATGTGTTGCACATGTGGATAGAGAGATGACTGATTTGGTATTTGCAAGAGATCTTTTTTTGTTGTTGTTTATTTATTTTGAAAAAAAATTTTTTTCAACATTTATTTATTTTTGGGACAGAGAGAGACAGAGCATGAACGGGGGAGGGGCAGAGAGAGAGGGAGACACAGAATCGGAAACAGGCTCCAGGCTCTGAGCCATCAGCCCAGAGCCCGACGCGGGGCTCGAACTCCCGGACCGCGAGATCGTGACCTGGCTGAAGTCGGACGCTTAACCGACTGCGCCACCCAGGCGCCCCGTGTTTATTTATTTTGAAAGAGAGTAAAAGCAAGCACATGTGAGTGGGGGAGTGGCAGAGAGATAGAGAGAGAGGGAGAGAAGGAATCTTAAGCAGGCTCCACACTCAGCACGGAGCCCAACATGTGGTGCGATCTCACCAACCGTGAGATCGTGACCTGAGCCAAAATCAAGAGTCGGATGCTTAACTGACTGAGCCACCCGGGTGCCCCTACAAGAGATCTTTTCGACAGTGGTATTGAGAATGGGTTGGAGGGTGCAAGAGTAGTTGTGGGGAGACCAGTTCAGAGGAAGCTCTGCATCTGTCCCAGTGAGAAATAATATTGGGTAGAGCTAGAGTAGTGATAGCAGAGATGAGGCAATGAGGGGGGTTGAGATATTTAGAAGGTAAATTGCAGGACTTGATGATCACTTGGCGATAGCTATGAGGAAAGGGTATAAAGAGTAACCACCAGGTTTCCTGCCATTCTAAGCTTAAAAAACAAAAAAGGTGGAAGAAAACCTGGTTTGAGTAGAAAAATATTGATTCGAGAATTCGAACACACTGCACTTGAGCTGCCTTTTATGCACCCAGGTGTAAATGTTCCATGCCCAGGGCCGTCAACGGTAGAACACAATGGCCTCGGGATGCCTTTGGACAGTCTGACCCAGATCCAGCCTCTTTGGCGGTCAGGCTTGTTTTAGTCCAGTTGGTCTGAGGACTCAGGTTTGTTCCCCACCCCTCGTGGTTCTGTTTCCTTACCAGAATATCCTGAAAAGGGACACATGACAGAATTCAGCCTATAATGTCTGACCCATGAACAGTCTGGGGAGAGTCTGCTTTTTCAGGGAAAATAATTCAGATATTGATGCATGTTGTTTGAGGCGCTTTCTTCCCAGATCTCTGGGTGAAATACTCGTGTTTGATGTGTGTCCTTTTATTCATGTCTTTATTCATTTATTATTAAAATATTTGCTATTAATACATATCTATGATGTGGCAGGCACAATGCCAAGTCAGAAAGGACCCCTGGTTCTTTGGGAAGTGACATCCCCAGAACCCATTTGGCACTGCTGTTCTTGTGATCATAAAGATGCCAGCAGGAAGCTGCCCTTTCTCTGAATGCTAAATCTCCAGGATGCTGAGCTGCTGACTCTTATCAAGGGGGCATGTCCTTGAGTTCAGAGAGTTGGTTTGTCGGGGGCTCCCTCTGCAGCTACAAGTCCCAGGTCTGTATCTGGGCCTCCTATCTTTTGCAGACTCCCTAGACAGTAACTATATCAATGCCAGTTTTTCACTTTGAATGGGGCTCAGCTGGGCAGTCTGAGCCCTACCACCCAGCCCACGCCTGTGCCATGTGTTCTGGTTTATTGTCTGAGAGCATCTCTTTGTGTCCCTGTGAGGGGAGAGAAGTGGCAAAGCAGGCTTTGTGTCCTCCCATGGAATGGTCGAGGAAGTTCAACCAGCGAGCAGGGCGGTTATGGGGGAGGGGCGCAGAGGAATGACTCATCCGGCCTTGGCACCGCATGATTGGAGTTATGAATACCCGAGTGGAATAGATACATGCTCTAAGAACATGTTTGCCTTGTGAAAATCTAAACCCATGAGCTACATGAGTGATTACCATCATGAAGTGGAGCATGGTGTCCTTTCAAAAATCCTCTAGTGTATTTAATGTGCAGCGAGGGAGGGGAAGAACTATGCCAAGTCAGGCACTCAAGGAAAGCTGACATTCTTTGTGTCAGTGGAACAAAGAACTTCTTACAACTGGAGCAGATGGTGAGCCCCTGTTAGGGGAGATGTTCCTGCAGAGGGCTGACCATGTGTCAGGTGGGACAGAGAGACTGCTTCCCAGGGGTGGGATGGTAGGCTGAGAATTGCATCTCTGAGATTCTCTGGTTCTTGGCTTTGCCTTTCATCTTCACAAGTAAGTCTGTCAAGGACCTGAAGGGTCCTTGAGGTCAGAAGCACCTTAGCTAAATCCCAGCTCCACCTCTTCTAACTGTGTGATTTGGGCGAGATGCTCTCTGCATGTCCTTCTCCCAGCCTGCCAAACCAGGTCCGTCGTACCTTGCAGAGTTGTGTATGTACCAGGGTCAAATGAGTTAAGCCTAGCAGCCAGAACCCCAGGATGTAAGAGGAGGAGAAGCCTGTGGGGCCGCTGATCAGCTGTCAGCTCTGTGGCGTGTGCACATGGCCTGGATCTGCATGCTCGACTCAGAACGTTTGTTGCTCCCAGAACACATATGCAGGCCATGCGTCAGCTCACTGGCAGCCTGGGGTGGGCTGGGACATACTGTCCTGTTTCTGCCTGAGGAGACACCCGCTCAGCAAGCAGTTAGCCCACCTGGCTTAAGTTTCCCCGAAGAATTCACTCAGTCTTCTTTAAAGAAAATCCTGCCCGGTGCCGAAGGTGGCACATTGCTTGCAGTTTGACCCCTTAAGAACTCTGGCTGTGTCCCTTTATCATGCCAGCTCTCTCCTAAAGCTGATTTTATGAGGAGTTATTTTCCTAATGTTTTGGATACAGTCCTGCAGCATGTTTCTGATGGTGTTTTAGGGAGTTCACCCTGCTTTTATCTTCCAGGGGAACATTAGCAAGCTATAGACTAGTCTTTGAATGGAGCTGGTGCAGTCACTGTAAACTCAAGGCGATTTGCTGCCTGAAAAATCCTTGGCACCCCAGGCATCACTCTGGCTTCGTATGTCACCACGTAACATACTTGAATCATGCCAACCTGAAGATGCTCGTCCCTGTTTGGGGTACCCATCACAGAGATCATGGTTCCCAACTGCACACACAAGGCAGAGTTATGTTCATCGGTTATTTTCTCCTCTGGCATCCCTGTAGGCTCCATGGGGTGGCGTTCTTGGCCCCTGTATTCAGATTAAGAGAGCTTGGCTCTTGCAAGGTGCAGTAGTTTGTCTGAGGTCACACAGCTAATTATCGGCAAAGCTGTGTTTCAAATCCTGGTTTTCTAAGGGGCAGCCTGACAGTGAAAACACCACCTAGCGTTTGCATCTCAGCTATGATGTTCGTGAGCTGTGTGACCTTGCACAAGCTAGTGATTAATATTATAAGTGGTTATTAATATTAACAGTAACATTTACAAAGCACCTGGTACAGTGTAGGTGCCCTCCACCACGTCTCCCTGCATCCTCACACTAGACTTGTGAGATAGGTTTTATTATCACCCATTTTACTGATAAGCAACCTGAAATTCAGAGAGCTAAAGTAACTTGTCTGAGCCTCAGTTTCTCTATAAAATGAGAATGTTGATACCTCCTTGGGAGGGCAATTGTGAGGACTGAATGAGATCATGTGGGTGCACTGCCTAGCTCAGAACCTGCTGTGGAGGAGGTGTGTGATCAGTGCTGCTTTGCTTTCTCTAGTTCCCCCTCTGAGGCTAATCCAGTGGTCTTTCCACTGCATTTCATTTAATGCATTTAGAAGCTGAGGTCATTCTGAAGTCCTCTCCCTAGCTTTCTTCATCACACTTCGCCAACCCCCAGAAGCTACTTCCAGTGTCTGATCTGAGCTCCCTGTCAGATACCGCCTGTTTAGTCTTATGCCAGTTCAGGAAACACCATCCTTCCCTGGCATGCTGCACCACACCCCTGACATTTGCTCCAGGGCTGTGTTCTGGAACGCTAAAGCCTACTCTGGCCTCTCCAGCCGCAGGGCTCTCCCCCGTCCTGACTTTCTCTAAGGTAAATACAGGTTGTTTTCCTTATTTTGGCATCCTGCCCGGATCTTTCAGGTTGTTATGTTGTTTCACAAGGGGTCATACATGGAAGTGACCTCAAATGCAGGTCTCCTGACGTCTAGCATCATGTCCTACAGCTGATCATAATTTAATGTTTAAGAGGAATATGCAGTAGGTCAGGGGGAAAAATAGGAGACCTATCTTTGGGGATCCTCAGAAATGTAATCATTTGACTTTCAATAAATATTTATTTATTCAGCACCTACTTTTGGCCAGACCCCGTATTAGATAGTAGCTATGGCAGTGAAGGAGGCAGGTCTGTCTTCCATGGAGCTCACATTCTAGTGTAAGAGTGTTTTGTTTATAACAAAAACATAAATAAGTCAGTAGGATGATTTTATGTTTAAAGTGCCATGAACGGAATAAATAGAGCTGTGGGGTGGAGAGTTAGAAGATATGTTAGAAGATATCTTCTAGTTAGAAGATATGTTACGCATGTTGGATAGGATAGTCAGGGAAAGAGTCCTTGAGGAGGTGATATTTTGAGCTGAGATCTCAAATGAAAAGCCAGGGCAAGAGCATTCCAGGCTGAGGGAGCAATGAGAATAAAGACCCAGAGGTGGATAGGGCCTGGCCATTCGAGGAGTAAAATGGAGATCAGGATGGCTGGGACACGGTGCGCCAGAGGGAGGAGCCATAAGGTCATAGAGCACGACCTAGATCATGTTGGGCCCTGGAGGTCACAGAGGAGTTTGGGGTTTTTTTCTAGAATCAGTGGGAAGTCATTGAAGGGCTTTAAGCAAGGGAGTAGTGTGATGTTAAAGAAAACTGAGGTGGCTAAGTGGAGAATGGATTGTAAAACGTGAACTGGGAACCAGAGATACCAATTAAAATGCTGTTATAGGGGCACCTGGGTGGCTCAGTTGGTTGAGCATCCGACTTCGCCTCAGGTCATTATCTCACAGTTCATGGGTTCTAGCCCTGTGCCGGGCTCTGTGTTGACTGCCCAGAGCCTAGAGCCTGCTTCAGATTCTGTGTCTCCCTCTCTCTCCCCCTCCCCTGCTCGTGCTCTGTCTGTCTCTCTCAAAAATAATCAACATTAAAAAAACAAAAGATGCTGTTATAATAGCCCAGGAGAGCTGACAGTGGCCTGGATGAGGTTATGACAGTGGAAGCAGAAGCAGATAAATTTGTGATTATGTTGAAGTTAGGGCAACAGGGTATGAGGAAGGATTAGATGAGGTAATCCATTCTGCCCAATCTACTCAATACCCGATTAGTGTAGATCAAAGTGATACCTAGTTTCAGTTCCTAAACTGGGGGCAGGGGGAGGCCATCTGGCAGCAGGTAGACTTGACAGGTAACAGACCTGACTGCCGGCATGCGCCTCTGAAAGTTTGGGAGACTGTAGGCAGAAGCTACTTCTTGTATCTCGGAAAGACATCTTGGAGAAGTGAAAAAGGGAGACATTTTCAAAGAATTCATTCATTCAGTAGTCCTGTAGCAAGGGCCTTATCTGTGGCTGGTGTTCTACTTTTGGTGAATAAGATAGGGCTCTGCTCTTTAGGGCCTCCCCTCTTGGGAGAGGTAGAAATATAAATAGATAAATCTCAGTCTGTATAATGGCAAAGAGGACAAACAAGGGGGTGTGGGAACATGAAGGAGAAGGTTAACTTTTTATAGGGTAAGTAAGGGAAGGCTTCATAAAGAAACTTGGCATTAAAAGAGGCTAAGGAGACAACTATACTTCAATAAAAAAGTAATTACAAATAGTCAAAATAATACAACTAATGGCCAGGAACAAGTCAGTTTATGAACATAAATACCTAATTATTCTCTACTAAAACAAGGTGGGGTGGGATGTAGGGGTGGTAAGAAGAAAGAGCATACCAGAAAAAAAGGAATAGCATTTGCAAAGGCCCGGAATCTGGAAGGAGAGGGGTGTATTCAAGAAATAGAAAGCACCTCTGTGTGGCTAGGGTATAGAGTGTGCAGGGCAGAGGTATAGGCTGGTGCCTAAGGTTATTGACTGCACTATGAAGGGTCTTGTATGCCATGTTGACAGTGTTGGACTTAATCCTTAAAGCCAGATGTAGTTGGTAGAAAGCAAATAGCTCCCCCATAGACCTCCAATCTATCAAGTCCCCATTTCCTACTGTATCTGGATGCAGCCTCAGAAACGCTCTGAACACAGGATCCCAGGCAGCCACTTCTACTCAGCCAGAACTGGCAGAGGAGGAGGCCTACCCACGATTCCCAAAAGAAGATGCATCTGTATATGAGTTTAAAGAGGGAAGTGTTTAGGACCCAAAACTACCTTTTACAGTTGTCTCATCAGCTGCAAGCATAGGTTGGCTACCTTGTGTAAGACATGGTGGAGGACCCTAGAGGGAGAAGTAACAATCTAGTCTGAAGGAAGATATTTCTGAGTGTGGCCATGGTTGTATGAATTCCAAGGGGGCAGTGCTGAGGCAGAAAGTACTAGGCTTGCAAGGAATTCTAGTCCACTAACCCTTGAATGGATGCCCTTGACCTATAGGAAAGTGCAGTGCTCCAGCAAATGGAACGCTTTGTTGTTCAACTGACAGTGGTCCTTTCCCCAGGAAGCTGTCTTAAAGAGGCCATATAGCTCCTTTGAAGAAAATAAAATGTCCTGGGCCAAGGAACCAGGAAGTGACCATTAGTCTCAGAACTCAGCATGGCTGTGATTGTCTATGCCGGTTCCATATCCCTGGCACCTAGCACAGGTCCTGAGTCAATGAATAGGGAAAAGAAAATAAGCAACGTACCAGCCAATCAAACGTGGATTCTAAGCCCAGCTCCTGCACCTCAATTTTGTCAGCTATGTAATGACCTGGTCGGTCTCCACGGCCCTTTATTGTGCTGTCCTAGGATACGAGGATGATGCATAGAATGGTTCAGAGCAAGCCGAATCATCACTCATATTTCTGATGTGCCACAAATACAATCAGAATAAAATATCAAAATTAAGCACTACTTTACAACATCTCAGATATGCCTTCTAAAAAGAGAACCTGTGTCTGTTTCTGAGATGTGAAGAAAATGTATTAGGTTATGTTAAACAGCAAGATTGTCCCTTTTGTAGGAAAAAAAAAAAAAACATGAATTAAATCTTGTCTTCCTGACTGGGAATTTTAATTGGGATTTGAGTCAATTTGATCTAAATTTGAGCATACATCTAAAGAACATTTATTGACATCTGCTATGAGCAGGGCTTTGTGCTGGGCATGTGGGAGATAGGAGGATGAACAAGATACAAGATGAACAGGATCCTTCCAGGCAGAAACTGACAGTCTAGACATGGAAATAAAACATATACATACTTGACTGTGACCTTAGCTGGGAAGAGGATAAGCTGGGACAGGCCAGATCCAGGGCTAGGGGAAGTCAGAGAGAGAAATCCCTTCGGCTACATCATTTGGGCAAGAAGTCTGCCTTTTACCACACTGTGTAGAGCTGAGAATTCACGGAGCCACCATGGCCGTGAGGTTGTGCTCAGTGGCCGCCTGGATCTCCCAGTCAGCCTGCTGCCACCAAATTGAGTATCTTAGCCCAAGCTGTTGTTGGCAGGGAAAAATTATCTCAGGTGTTCAGCCCTTGGTTTTTATGAGCAACGGGTATGCTGCCTTGCCAAGCTTGGTGGCCCTTTCTATGGCTCACATCCTTGGAGTTGATTTCAAGAAAAAGTTGTTGACTTTAATAGGGATTTCTATTCTTTCTTTTTTAAGATTGGAAACTGTTTGCCTGTGTGACCCTTATTGCCTTGACTGCCACTGAAATTCAGGATCTAACTACAATGGGAGCATCTGCTTTCTGACATTTACCCAACAATAACTTGTCAAACCCTTCACTGTGCAGGGCCCTGTGCTAAGTGGGGAGCAGACTCGCAAGGCCGTGCCCTCAAGGAGGGCAGAAGGCTGTGTGAGCCGGACCCAGGAAGAGCTGTAATACCAGCTGTGAGAGAGGGCCAGATGAAGGACCAGCAGTCAGAGGAGAGAGTTTGCTTTTGGGCTGGGGCATAAAAGGAAAACCTGAAAGAGATCTGTGTGATTTGGACCTTGAAAAATGTAGGGATCATCCACATTGAAACAGGTGTAGTAGGCTTTCTAAAATAATGTCAACAGCGCTGAGGAATTAGAAAACTTCAGACATGTTTAGAAAACTGGGAATACTTCAGTTTGACTCCAACAAAGGGAACATAAAGGGAAATATGGCTTTCCAAAAAGTGGGGCCTAAGTCAGTTCAAACTGCTTTAACAAGATAGCCTAGATTGGGTGGCTTAAAAAAAACCTTTATCTCTTATGGTTCTTGAGGCTAGAAATTCAAGATCAGAGTGCCAGCATGGTCAGGTTCTTGGTGAGAGCCCTCCTTCTGCTTCACAGATGGCCGTCTTCCTGCCATATCCTCACATGGCGGACAGCAGAAAAAGAGGAAGCAAAGCTTTCTTTTGTGTCTCTCTTTTTTTTAAGGTTATTTATTTTGAGAGAGAGAGAGAGAGAGAGAGAACGAACATGCACAGGAGAGGCAGAGAGAGGGAAAGAGAGAACCCTAAACAGCTTCTCGCTGTCAGCACAGATCCCGATGCAGGGCTTGATCTCCCGAACTGTGAGATCATGACCTGAGCCAAAATCAAGAGTCGGACACTTAACCAACTGAGCCTCCCAGATGCCCCTGCATTTCTTCTTCTTCTTCTTCTTTTTTTTTAATGCTTATTTTTGAGAGAGAGAGAAAGACAGAGTGTGAGCAGGGGAGGGGCAGAGAGAGAGGGAGACACAGAATATGAAACAGGCTCCAGGCTCCGAGCTGTCAGCACAGAGCCTGACACTGACATGGGGCCCAAACTCACTAACCGCAAGATCATGGTGAGGCTCAAACTCACTAACTGTGAGATCATGACCTCAGCCAAAGTCAACGCTTAACCAACTGAGCCACCCAGGCGCCCCATCCTTGTGTTTCTTCTTATAAGGACACCAAGCCCATCATGAGGGCTCTACTCTGATGACCTAGTCATCTCCCACAGGCCCCACCTGCAAAAATCATCACACTGGGGATTAGAGTTTTTTTTTTTTTAATTTTTTTTTTCAACGTTTATTTATTTTTGGGACAGAGAGAGACAGAGCATGAACGGGGGAGGGGCAGAGAGAGAGGGAGACACAGAATCAGAAACAGGCTCCAGGCTCTGAGCCATCAGCCCAGAGCCCGATGCGGGGCTCGAGCTCACGGACCGCGAGATCGTGACCTGGCTGAAGTCGGACGCTTAGCCGACTGCGCCACCCAGGCGCCCCTAGAGTTTTTTTTTTTTTTTTAATGAAATTTATTGTCAAATTGGTTTCCATACAATGGGGATTAGAGTTTTAATATATGAATTCTGGGGGGACAAAAACATTCAGTCCATGGTAAAGCCAGATCACAGAGGGCTTCCTTAAATGTTCCAGGGTGAGGTAATTAATATATTTAATTCTACAGGCCATAAGATGTCACTAATAGGATTTTATTTTATTGGAAAGGACTTTGGAGATGAGCCAGGCAGCCCTCTGTCGCACACATTAAGACTGAATCTCAAAAAGGGAAGTTAGTAACCCGAGGTGAGACAATAATCCATGATGGAGCTGGAGATGGAGCTAGGGCTAGAAGCAGATCTTCTGAATTCAGATACAGTGGTCTTTTACACTCCAGGATGAGATCCCATGCTCTGGGGAGATTAATGAGTCTTTCTAGTGGAGGTAGATTGAGGGAAAAGGAAGAGCTAAATGGAGAGCCTTGGGAAGCACTTATATAAAGTTCAGAAGAAAGGTAACACCCGAGGTCTTTAATTAGGGCCGTGGCCATGGGTGGTGGGGAAGGGCTGATGGGAGAGGCAAGGCAGGGGTACAATCAGCAGCGTGTGAACGTGGAAGGCAGACCAGAGGAAGATGTCTACTTGTACTTTCTTTGGTTGCTGCTCTTTACTGGATTGTCCAATTGGATTCCTTTCGTTAAGCTACCTTGAAGTGGGAAAGAAAGGGTACAAATCCAAAATAAATATGTCACACACATTCAGTATTTCCTAAGTTGAGCCTTTTTGGATTTTTTTTTTCTTCCCTTTTCCTTTTTTCTTTTTCTCCTTTTTTTTTTTTTTTTTTTTTTTTTTAGTCCCTCTGTCCTTTTCCAGAACCTGGCCTTCCAGGTCTTAAGTCTTCAGGAATGTGATCCACTTCTCAGCTACCAGCCTAGCTTTCCGGTTTTATGCATGGGATATGAGAACTGCCATCATTGTCCGAGTGTCTCTGGTTTTAGGTTTCCTGCCAGGCCCCGTGAAGGTGCAATCCGTATGACTTGCCTCTCATCCCATGACTCTAGGCTTGGAACCAAAGCCCTGAAACAACCTCCAACAGAGACTGAGCCCCATGATATGCCAGGCACCCGGCCCGAGGAAGGCACCTGGCTGAGCAGTCGTCATCTGGGGGCCTGGCCCCAGGTCTGTATACCCTGTGCCTCAGAACCTGGGGAGCATTACAGTGCAGATTCCTGGGCTCTGTCTTACACCTCCTGAATCAGAATCTCTGGGGGCAGGAGGTCAGGACTATTTTTTGACAAGTGCCCCCACGTAATTCATATGTACCTAAAGTTTGAGACGTGCCTTAGATCACTTAATTATTTTTCTGGGCTTCAGTTTCCTTGTTTGAAAATGGGGAAATTATGTATTCAGTTACTATGAAAATAGAGGAGCACTTTGGAAAAATGCTAAAAACTTTATATATATACATATATATGTATATAAAACTAATATATGTGTGTATGAATATGTATAATTACTATATATATATATTACCAAGCTGGCAGTCTTGGGGTCAAGAAAGTTTAAAACATTTCTCAAACAAAAATATACTGAAAACTGCTAAAAGGTCTGAGTGTTGACACTTGGAGCATATATGTTTACCAAGAGAATGAATATGTAAATGAATACCTCCAGGAAAGATAAACTTTGAAGTGAGGTCATTAAGCTTTCTCCTCAATATCTTCCACCTCATGCACTCAATCAGCATCATTCACTGGGTACCTAATATGCGTCAGTGTACTGTGCCAGGCTGGGAATATGGAGATAAATAAGACATGGTCCCTGACCTCAAAGGGTTGGAGATCAATATGGAAATGAGCATTCAGTACAGTATGATAAGCACCAGCTCTGGGGGTGGGTTAGAGAGGCGGTTGTTAGTGCTGTGGCAACAATAGTAGAACCAGCTGTCAGGGAACGTGTCACCAAGGAGGTGACCCTGGAGCCGTATGTTGAACACAAGTGTGGTTTTCCCAAGAAGGAAAACATCTTTCACAGTCCTTGCCACTGGCTTCCTTCTTTCATTCCATCAAATTCTCTCATCAGTTTCCTCCCTTCCTCCTCCATCAAACCAGTCTCAGGGACCCAGTGGTCTTTGTCACTTCCTCCTCCCCCCTCCCAAAACCTGCCTTCACTCTAAGTCAAGACTTCAGTTTAGTCATAAACACTTTGGTTTAAAAAAAATGCCTTTTTTGTGTGTGGAGGGATGCAGTTTACGTTGTTACCCCCTAAGTTTTCACCTGAAGTGATTTTAAGCTCTATGGGAGATTTGTTTGTTTGTAAATTTGCCTTTTACATCAGCCAGCTGATAGGAGAGGGGTTGTGCTTTGTTGGTTAGTTGGTTTTGGTGGGGAAGAGGATTGATGACAAGTGGTTTTCCCTAGCCTGTGTTATTTTACTAGATAAATAATCACTATTTGGCTTACCTGTAAAGAATCAAGGATTAACATATAGTCTAAGTTCAGTTGTAAAATGACGTTCTTTGTGTGTTAAGGTAGAACAACACTGGGTAAGGAATCGGAACTTAAACTGACATAGCCCTTCACCAAGTACCCTGACCATGTACATCCTTTCTACTCAAAAAGCGATCCACAAACCATTGGCCAAGTCCTTGGCTGGCACTAATTAGAAATGCAGAACCTCAGGCTCGAGCCGAGATCTGCTGGGTCAGAATCTGTACTTTTCTTTTTTAATTTTTTTAATGTTTTATTTCTTTTTGAGAGAGAGTGTGAGTGGGAGAGAGTCAGAGAGAGAGGGAGACACAGAATCCGAAGTGGGCTCCAGGCTCTGAGCTGTCAGCACAGAGCTCAATGCAGGGCTTGAACTCATGAATGGTGAGATCAGACCTGAGCCGAAGTCAGATGCTTAACTGACAGAGCCACCCAGGCACCCCGAGAATCTGTATTTTTAACAAGATTCCCTGGCAATTCATTTGACATTAAAGTTTAAAAAAAAAACCATGAAAATAGTGACTTATCCCCATTGATTAAGACAGTAAAGTCCAGAGATTGAGGAACTTACCCAAGATCACATAACAAGCCCTGCTCTGTTCAATTCTAAGTTCAGTGCTGTCTGCTGTACAGCTGGGCTTCTTTGTGTCATATTAATTAAAGAGCACTTTAGTGGTTCATGGTCAGTGAAGAGGGGGAACAATGACAGTTTTTCAAAGTACAAGTGCATCTTCTTGAGAGCTGTAGGGAACAATGAAAGTCTAAGGGAGCTTTGACTGTATGCCAGGCACTTGGACAAGTGTGCATTACAGGTAGCCTTGTCTCCATTTTACAGATGGTAAGAAATCTTTGCATTTTCCTCAGTGTAACCAACCTGTAGGGACTCTTAGCAGAAGTTGAAGGTGATATTAAGGTCTGATACTAGGACTTCCTGTGTCAGAAGTCAAGGAACCAGAGATGTTGTGAGCACTTTTTTTTATCCTTAAAGTAAGATCCAATTCCTGTATAAAGCCAGCTTCTTCCTTGACTAGTCAGGTTTGGTGGCTTCCTACTCTTTCCAAAGTCAGGAATTCAAGTTTTGGTCACTTGGAACTCCTCATGATTTATGAACAACTCTGTCTCATAGAGTAAAAGAGGTTTTCCCAAAGAGGAAAAAATAGCTTAAAGAAGGCCTTGAAGAATCAAGATGACAAAATGTATTATTTATAAGGACCTAAAATAAGTGCCGGATCCTCCACTCAAAGTGAGCAGGCGACAGCCAAGTGCCGTTGTGGAGTGGAGCCCAGCAACTCCAGCTAGATCCATGTAGCAGGGCTGGTCAGCCACGGCCCCACTCAGTATTCCAGGGGTCCTTCTTGGGAAGTGGCTCCTGCTGCCGATACAGGGCAGCCTGTGTAGCTCATATGAATGGGTCCCAATTACAAATGAGTACAACAGATCAGCTGAATGAGGAGATTGCTTGAAAGAGAATGGGAGAAAGGCAGTGCAGTGAGAGTCTGTGGGTATGAAACACACACACACACACACACACACACACACACACACACACACACCATTTATAGGATTATATGGAGTTCCTGACTTAATAACCCAAGGACACAGGTATGTACTGGGAGTAAGGAGGAGGCCAGGCAGAACAGGAGTAGATGCGGAGTATCTCAACCTTGCCTTCGCTGGCCCCTGGTTCCCTAATGGAGCGTGCAGCTGCTAGTGATGTTGTCTGTGCAGAGTAGGCCCTACTGCATCCAAGAAACAGCCACTTCTTGCTGCATTACAGATCTTTTTTTACTCAAGGCTTGGCTCATCATTCCTGAAGAGCTTAACAATAGTTTCTCTGTTTTAAGAGAATGTTTACAAACACCTCTCCTGCACACAGCTCTCCTGCTCTTGGAAGCAAACTCAGGGTCAGCAAGTCTACATTTTGGCCAGTGGGAAGGAAGCAGAGTTAGTGCCTAGGAATTTCTGATCAACAGCTGGCATTACAGAAAACCCATTTCCCTGCCACTCATCCCTTGACTCTGCCATAAGACCTTTGTTACCTGGGTGCTTATGATACTGACTTAGACCTGAGGACCATATCCCAAATCCATTTGTCCATAGAGAGCAAGATTCAGTGGCAGGAGGGAGGTCACTGCAAAATAGAAGGTGATGCCAAGGGACTTCTGAAGAAACACAGGCAGTCATGAGATTATATTCTGGCTTCAGAGTGACTACGAGTTTGCTTTTGCCAATGGGACAACGGGCTGGGATTTGAACCGAACCCATAGCCTTCAGAACCTCTCACTTGTTTCCACTCCTTCCTCTTCTCTTCGTCTCTTCTGGGATGTGGTGACTACACTGAGGAAGATTGGGGGGAGATGTTTTCAGTAGCTCTTGCTGTATCTGGAGCTTGCTTTGTGTTCTCTGCTGGCTGCTGGCCTCCTCCCAGCCATGAGAGCTGGCTGTGGTCCATGGGTCCTGATACCGTTCCCTGGTAGCATCAACCTGTATTTCCACTGCTTCTAATCTCGAAGGTCTTCTAGTTTCCTCTTACTGGAATGGTTACCCCTGGAGTACAGGGCACCCATTCAGTAGGGTTGGATTCACCTTCATGCCCTGGCAGTGCAGGCAGCCTTCAAGAAGATGAGCATCTGACCTTCCTACACCCCACACCCCTATTCGGAATAATAAGATTAAAAGAAATCAATTTAAAGATTTTTTTAAAGTTTATTTATTTTTGAGAGAGTGAGAGAGAGAGAGAGCGAGCGCACAAGCAGGGGAGGGCAGAGAGAGAGGGAGACACAGAATCCGAAGCGGGCTCCAGGCTCCAAGCTGTCAGCATGGAACCCGACGTGGGTTTGAACTCACAAACCATGAGATCATGACCTGAGCCGAAGTCAGGCGCTTAACTGACTAACCCACCCAGGTGCCCCTTATCAGCATTTTAAAATCCAGGTAGCTACTTAATATGTGAGTGAGAGGCAGCATGGTATAGAAGGACATGGTATTTTGAACTGGTTTGGCTCATATTCCGTTTCTACTACTTTCTAGTTGTGTGATCCTGGACTAGTCACCTGATCTCTCCAAGTAAGAAATGCCTTGGGGCGCCTGGGCGGCTCAGTCGGTTAAGCGGCTGACTTCGGCTCAGGTCATGATCTCACAGTCCGTGAGTTCGAGCCCCGCGTCGGGCTCTGTGCTGACTGCTCAGAGCCTGGAGCCTGTTTCAGATTCTGTGTCTCCCTCTCTCTGACACTCCCCTGTTCATGCTCTGTCTCTCCCTGTCTCAAAAATAAAAAAAATGTTAAAAAAGTTTTTTGTTTTTTTTTTTAAAAGAAATGTTTTGAAGAACCCTACTGGAGAATAAAGACAATGCAGAGAAAGTGCCTACATATATGATGTGCTTGACTACTAGTGGGTAATATCATTATTCTGAAAACCGGAGGTTTTTAAACTTACGCTTAAGAATACCTGGGTTCTTTCCTGTGATTTCCATCATATATAGGTTTTAAACCACTCACTACCCTGGTTTTTATATTTACCACTACTACTAATATTACAACTGTTATTGTGGTTAAATATACATAATAGAATTTACCATTTTAATCATTTTCACTGTACACTTCAGTGGCATTAAGCACATGACATTGTTGTGCAACCATCTCCACCACCCCTCTCCGGAACTTTGTCATCTTCCCATACTGAAACTCTACGCATTAAATGATAACTCCCTATTCCCCGCTTTTCCCAGCCTGGTCATTCTCTTTTCAGTAACATGCTCCAGGTTCTTCAGTGTCTTTCATCCCATTCAATAGGGGTTGGGAGGGGCCTTTTGGTAGGGTTTTCTTCGAGTTCTGCAAACTCCCACTGGGGAGCCTGGGAGTTAAAGGTCTGTGCCATTGCAGCAAACTTTGGGGATTGCAGATGGTTACAAAAAAGATGTCAATACAGCTGCTTTGCATAGGATGGATCTGCAAAGAGCCTTCCAAGGACTGGTACATTTCTTCTAAAAATATCCAAGGATGCGGCTTGGCATAGCTTTGGGGAGAAACCAACAGTTTTTAAATTCTTCAATAGCATCTACCTCATGGTGAAGATTAAATGAAAGAATTTGTGTTGAGTTAGTATAATACAGTGCCTGGCACAGATAAGACCTTTATATGTAGGCTGTTGTTACTGTTATTGTGCTGTGCCAGAGACATTATGTATCATGTTTTGGTATTTAGTCCCCACAATAGATAGATATCATCTTCATTTTACATGAGGAAACTACTGCTCTGAGATGTTAACACTCCCAAAATGACCAAGCCTATAAGTAGCAGAGTAGCAGAGTGGGGATTCAAACCCGTACTCTTTCTCCTATAAGAGGCCACCTGTTGTGGTATACCAAGAAAGGAACTCTATGGGTGAGTCATGTTGACTTCATTCTCAGCATTTCATTTTTCCACCTGCCCTGGCCTTTCTCTGGATTACTTTCTTCTTGCTATTTCTTCATAAAGACATGTACCTAATGTCCAGAGCTTTCTGGATTTACCGGTCCCAAGTCTTTGCACCATTTTGAAGTGATCACTCAATAAACTCTCTGCTCTAGAAAAAGAAACTGAAACGTGTACAGAGCATGGAACTCTCTGGCTTTATTGGATGAGTATCTAAGAATTAATGAATTGTGTATGGAATTTAGAGCAGTCATTGTGGTTTTGGTGAGAAAAGGGTGCTTTCCAGGATATTTAAGTCACCCAGAAGCACTGGGTGGAGTTGGTTCAGAAAAGAAAATGCTTACATTTAACTTCCGTGAGTGACTAGGATTCATTCTTTTTTCAGAAAACAAGGCCACATCACTCTGTTTTGCTCTTCATCATGGCTCCTAAGAAACTCAAAGTCAATTTGAATGCTGAGGCACACACAGCATGTATATGAATTACCAGGGCTGGCATATTTGGATATTCCTCCTTGTCATGGTTTTAAATTTCCATCTCTCTTCTACTTAGTATATTATAGGAATTGCCCTTTGGGAAGTGATAAGCTTAGAGTAAGACAGTCAGTAAAGATTCTAAGTGCTTAGAGGTCAGGGACCATGTTTGTTTATCATAGTGTCGCCAGTACATAGCCCAATGTCTGGAATGTGGTAGTTGCTGAATAAATGTCTTTAAGTTGAAAAAATGAAAGCTATTACTGAACCAGCATTCAAAATAACTTAAAGCGTGGCATCTTTGGCACTTTTGTTTGGACTTCCAGCTCCCAATCTTATCAAGGTGGAAGCTTTAGACTTCCTTAGACTTTGGAGGTCTACCAGCAAGGAACTGTGTGTGCCTGCAAGTAACAGACACCAGAAATAGCAATGACTTAAACAGAAGTCAGTTTTCTCTCACCATTATGGACTTGAATGGTGTGTGCCCAAAATTCATAGGTTGAAGCCCTTACCCCCAATATGATATATTTGGAGATAGGGCCCATAAGAGGATGATAAAGGTTAAGTGAGGTCATAAGGATGGCGTCTTCATCTAATAGGACAGGTGTCCTTCTAGAAGAGGAAGAGACACCAGAGATCACTCTCCCTTCATGTGGGTGCAATGGAAAGGCATTCTGCAAGCCAGGAAGAGAGGGTTCACCAGAAACCAACCCTGACAGCATCTTGATTTTGGACTTCTAGCTTCCAGAAATGTGAGAAAATACATTTCTCTTCTTTGAGCCACCCAGTCTATACTATTTTGTTATGGCAGACTGAGGAAACTGATATACTCATATATGAGAAGACTGGTGATATTTAGTCCAAGGCTGATGTAGTAGCTGTGTGAATACCAGGGGCCCGAGTTCTTTCTATCTCTCTATTTCACTTTCCTTCGTGGAGGCTTTCTTCTCCAAGGTTTTCTCATGGTCCAAGATAGCTGCTAGGGTTCTGGCTGTCACATCCCTAGTCAGGCAGGATGCAGGTAGAGGGAGAAAGGACAGAAAGTGGCCTTATTAGGGTACTGTCCCTGAGGTGATACCCAGCCATGTCCCCCACAACTCATTGGCCACAACCTAGCTACATAGCCACACCTAATCGTAATGAAGGCTGGGAAATTAGTCTTTTAGCTGGACACATAGCTTCCCTGAGTGAAATCTGGGGACAATGTCTCTTGAGTAGATAACCGGTAGTCTCTGCCTTGAGAAGCATGAGCACTTTGGGGAATGAGAAATCTGGAAAGGACCTTCTCACACAACAACAGTCCTGCTCCTCAGAGCCTGTGAGCCCCCACCAGTACCATGTGGAGATGGCTCTTGTTGTCTGCAGAGTAACCCCAGCCCCTGCTTGGCTGGAGGGAACCACTCAGTTTGTTCTCAGCCACCCTGCCAACCTTTGCTTCCCCATTCACCGGCACTTTGTCCCCAGCCCCGTTCCCTGAGTATGCCTGCATTCACCTGCCTTACTATTTCCCTCTGCCTGAATTATGCCCTGTGCCCTTTGACACCCCAGTATCTTATCCATCCTTTCAGACCCACCCAAACTCTTCCTCCTGAAAACACCTGAGGTGGCATAGAGTGCTTCCTATCCTAGATTCCTGTGCACTTTGCCTGTGTGTCTATTTTAATATCCATTCTGAGCTTCTTGCAATTAAGTTATGTAGGATATTGTCTCTACTTTTGTGTATGTTTGAAAATTTCTGTAATAAGTTTTTCATGTGTGCCTGCCTCAGGGCAGGGATGGCATCATCTTGTTGCCATAGTACCAGGATTTTTACAAGTATTTATTGGGTACCTACTAAGTGTCAAGCATTCTGCTTGACCCTAGGGATATAGCAATGAGCAAAACTGTCCCTGAACTCATGATGCCTGCTAACCTGGGGACACAGGAGCAGCAGACATTAGGCAACAAATTGATAAATACATAAAACATTGACAAATGTATAATTGCAAATTGTGAGAAATACTGTCAAGGAAAAAACAGGATGCAATGAGAGAGGAAAGCAAAGGGACATATTTTAGATGGTATGTCACATAGACCAGAATTTAAATTCCTGCTCCCCCCATATAGAATAATTCCACACAATTTATGTAGATACTCCCCCATTAAGGAGCTGGAACTTAACTTCCCATTCCCCAAGTGTGGGCTCTGCTCAGTGACTTACTTCCAAAGAGTAGAGGCTGGGAGCGCCGGGGAGGGGCAGTGGAAGGGCACAGAACTTTACAGTGAAGAAACCCAGCAAACATTTCGAGGCCAGATCATCAAAGTTAGCAGCATCAGTGGTAAACTGTGTTGATTGATATTATGTACCTGGTATATGACACGATGAGGTGGGCACTTCACCTCTGTGAATCCCAGCCTAACCATGAGTAAAACGTCAGAAAAAAAAACACACTGAGGAGCATTCCACAAAATACCTGGCTAGTACCTCTAAAGCGGTCAAGGCCAGCAAGCACAGGGAAAATTGGAAGCACCGTAACAGACCCAAGGAGCCTAAGGAGACACGAGAGCTGAACGTAATGTGGTGTCCTAGATGGCGTCCTGGAACAGAAGTCAGTAGGGGAAAACTCACGAAATCTAAACAGAGCGTATCATTTAGTTAATAACGGTGGCCCTTTGTTGTGACAGATTGGCCACTGTTAACGTAAGATGTTAACAATAAGAAGGCTCCCCTATTGGAGGAGAGGCATTTGGAAGCTATGCTATCTTTTCAACTTCTCTGTAAATCCTCACACTATTCTAAAATTAAAACTTGATTAAAATAAGTCCCTGCTCTCCTGCTCCCTGGCTTATATGAGTTGGGCGTGTCACTTCACCGCTCTGGCCTCAGTTCGACTATAGGATGGGGGAGACGGCACCCTCACTGCAGGATGGAGAAGAGGCTTCAGGGCGACGGTGTGTGGCAGCACTTTGGAAACGGCGTGCCCACAGTACTGCTCAGCGTGCAGATTCCCCTCCTGCCCCTGTAGTTCTGCACAGGGAGGCACTCCAGAGGCTTCCCCAGAGGCTGCTGTGCCGTGGCACCCAGCAGGGCCCTGCCCTTACCCCTCTGGAGTGCCTTTATAGCCAGGCTTCTGTGCAGGAAACGTCCCCCTCACTTCTCTTGACAGCTTGCTCTGAGGGACTAAGACTGCTTTTTTATTTTTGTATTTCACTTGATTTCTACCCTCCCCACCCCCCCTTGAATTTAGTGTTTCTCTTCAGGAATCAGCATATGATTCAAACCGCCAGTTCTAAATTTAGTATTGCCTGTGATATGGAGAATGCATTTAGTGCTGCCTGGGATATGTATTTGGAAATAATGGTTTTATTTATCCACATCCAGTAATTCTGACTGCCTGCTGGGTTCTTTCAGGAAAGAGTTTGTCATCTCTTTTCCTCCTAATGATGAAATGTTGCCTGCTCAGGTCCCAGAGGCCCAACCCGAGCCAGAGGCTGGTGACTTGAGTCTCTGTTTAATTAAACAATATCATCCCCAGGATTCTGCAGTCATGAGCTCTTTCCAAGGCTTCTGTTTAGAAGGAATTTGGAAACAAGGTCTAGAAATGACTTAAGGACTCTTTAGAGCTTGTAAGCTTATTTCTGGGTGCCAGCATGATAAGATTTGCCCCTTTTTCAGAGAGTTGCCCCTTCTGTGCTAGAATATATGAAAGAAGGAGGTAGTTCCACATGTATAGAGCATGTGACTGTACTTCGGGTGCTGAGGATGCAGAAGTAAATCACATACAGCCCTGCCCTCTGAGAACTACAGTTCATTCATTTATTCGAAGAAATGTATTGAGCCTCTACCATGTACCTGACACCGTGCTGATCATTAGGGTTGCAATAGTGACCCTTTGTCATTAGACAAAGTTCCACTCCCCAAAAGCCTGCATTCTTTTTTTTTTTTTTTAGTTTATTTATTTATTTATTTATTTTGAGAGAGACAGAGACAGCGTGAGTGGGGGAGGGGCAGAGAGAGAGGGAGAGAGAGAGAATCCCAAGCAGGCTCCGCATCGTCAGCACAGAGCCCAGTGTGGGGCTTGAACCCATGAAACCATGAGATCATAACCTGAGCTGAAACCAAGAGCTGGACACTTAACTGACTGAGCCACCAAGGCGCCCTGGAGCCTGCATTCTTATACGTGTGTTTTGTACGCATGTATAAGACACAAAGCAGGAGATAAGGGGTCATATGTGATACGTTAGGGAGATAGTGTGTGTTCGTTTCCCAGGACTGCAGTAATAAAGTACCACAGAGGGGCTTACAACAGATTCATTCTCTCCCAGTTCTGTTTGAAAACAAGGTGATGGCAGGACCATGCTCCCTCCAGAGGCTTTAGGAAAGAAACCGTCCTTGCCTTTTCTGTCTTCTGATGGCTCCAGGTGTTTTGGACTTGTGGCTGCAGAACCCCAGTCTCTGCCTCTGTCTTCACATTGCCTTCTCCTGCGTGCCTGTGTCTCCTATCTGACTCTCATAAGGACATCTGTCATTGGATTTAGGGCCCACCTGGATATCCCAGATGATCTCATCTCAAGGCCCTTAACTTAGTTACATGGTTACATCTGCAAAGACTATAGGGGAGAACGGGTCCTTTGCTTCTTCCACCTTGGGATGGCTTCTGGCATTCCTTGACTTGTGGCCACATCATCCCAGGTTTTGCCTCCAAGGTCACATTGCCTTCTCCTCTTTTCTCTGTATGTCAGAAGCCCCTCTGCCTTTCTCTTAAAAGGATATTTGTGATGGTGCTTAGGGTCCATATAGATAATCCAGAACCATTTTCTTGTCTTACGATCCTTAATCACATCTGTAAAGACTCTTTTTCCAAATAAAGTCACATTCACAGGTTCTGGGTAGGGGGGCGAGTTAAGATATGGATATATCTTTTGGAGGGTCATTGTTTAACCCACCACACAGTGCAAGATTGTGTAGCCTTTGGATATTCACCCTGTGAGGTAGGTTGTATTCCCGTTTTCCACATGAGGGCATTAAGGCTCAAAGAAATTAAGTGCTTTACCCAAGGGCATTCAAAAAGGAAGTAGCAGAATCAGGGATAGATACCAGGAATTGTTGACTTTGAAGCCCATTCTTTTCCTCCCATAGCTCCTGACCAACTAGATTTTGAGGCATCTGTCCTTTGGTTGAAAACACCAGTGGCCATGGGAAAACCACACTTGGCTTTACCAGCATTAAGATCTGGTGGGAACCAGTCAAGTGTTAGCTGTAAGCAGGCTGCTGTGGAAATGGACAGGAAGTTTGGGAGTGGGGTGGGGGCTGCTAATGAAGAGAGAGGGCCTAGAAGCAGGGTCAGGGTGGGGTATGTACTAAATAAGGGAAATAACACCTAAAGGAGAAGTGGCCATGCTTTGCCATGTCAGTTTTGCATAGTTCCTTCTCTGGTTCTTTGACGTCTGAGGGGCCCCTGTGCTCACCTGCAGCTGGGGAAACCTGGCCAGAGACTCTGGTACAAGCTGGGGGGCCTGAGAATGTCTAGGGAAGGGCTGTCTGGTTTGTGTCAGCTGTTCCCCCGACATTTCCTGAACCTTGTGGTCCTTACCCTGGAGGCAGAGTGGCCAAATAGAAAAGCATAGAAAGCCAAATCCCACTCTGCCCCTCTTTCACTGTGTGACCTTGGATGAGGTATACTTTACCTTTCCAAACCTGTGTTTTCTTGTAAAAAAAATTTTTTTTAATGTTTATTTATTTTTGAGAGACAGAGCAGGAGTGGGACAGGGGCAGAAAGAGAGGGAGACACAGGATCTGAAGCGGGCTCCAGGCTCTGAGCTGTCAGCACAGAGCCCGAGCTCGAACACACGAACCATGAGATCATTATTTGAGCCGAAGTCATATGCTCAACTGACTGAGCCACCCAGGCGCCCCACCAAGCCTGTGTTTTCTTATGTGGAAAAATATGGATTTTTTTTCTTTGAGATTTAAAGGAGATTAAAAAGCCCAAAATATAATAGAGTCAGTAAATGTTACTTCCATTGCTTTATTTTTTTTTAATTTTTTTTTTCAACGTTTATTTATTTTTGGGACAGAGAGAGACAGAGCATGAACGGGGGAGGGGCAGAGAGAGAGGGAGACACAGAATCGGAAACAGGCTCCAGGCTCCGAGCCATCAGCCCAGAGCCCGACGCAGGGCTCGAACTCACGGACCGCGAGATCGTGACCTGGCTGAAGTCGGACGCTTAACCGACTGCGCCACCCAGGCGCCCCTACTTCCATTGCTTTAAAAGGCCCACTTTCTGGGCCAGAGCAGTGGCTCTCAAACTGTAGACTCTGGCACTTAGAATCCAGAGTATGAACAAAGCCCCCAAATCCCTACGTACACCTACAAGTAGCACTGTTTTCAAATACACATAGATGGTATCATATTGACTCAGATACAGTTAAGTTTAAAAGCTTTACTGAATCCATAGTGACTTTTTGTTATTAAATGTTGCTTTGATCAGTGTATATGGAAAGATCCTGAAGTTCTCTGGTATTGAAAAGGAATCTTCATACTCAGATATGTTGGCCAGCACTGCTATAGCATGGGAGACAGGTATAAAATGACCAGCAGATTGTGGGTGAACAGTGCTTTACAGAGCAGTGTTTGGGTTCTACAGAAGCATTGAGGAAAGCTAGACAAGCTGCCTGGAGAAATCCAGGGAGGTAGAGAGGATATTTGGGCTAGGCCTTCGAAGATGAGTTTGATCTTTGCCTCATTTGGAGACCGGGCATTGCTGGTAGAGAACAGTAGGTTAAAAGGCACAGAATCCAGGTGGTGAGGACTAAGGTGTGGGGTAGGGGAGGGGAAAGACCAGAAAAGGAAATAGGAGCGGGGTAGGGCCAGGCCTGAATGCCGTGCCAGTGCGTTTAAGATCACCGTAGGCAGGGGAACCAGGGAAGGGTTTGTAGGACAGAAGTAACAATATTAGATTGGTTAGTTAGCCTTTTAGAAAAATCACTGCCTTGATGGGCAATGGAGCTTAGGAAGCCGGAGAGTAGGAGGGAGGGATATTGGGGAGAAGGCATAGAGCTCACGGCAGAGTAGGAAAGCACAGGGTTTCTGAGCACCACAGCCTGGGCCTAAATCTCAGCTTTGCTCCCTGTCAGCTGAGTATTCCAAGTACTTAGTCCGTACGTCCCTCAATTTCCTTTTTGTACAGTGGACGTAATAATGTGTCTACCTCAGAGGACTATTAGGAGGATTAAACAAGAAAATGCACTTCTTGGAATATTCAGTCTTAAAAAGGAAGGCAATTCTCATGCGTGTTACAACATGGATGCCCCTTTAGGGCATTATGCTAAGTGAAATAAGCCAGTCGCAAAAGGACAAGTGCTGTGTGACTCGACTCATAGGCGGTACTGAGAGTAGTCACACTCAGAGAGACAGAAAGTAGAATAGTGGGTGAACAGGGCTGAGGAGGGGAAGAAATAGGAAGTTCTTATTTAATGAGTACAGAGTTTCATTCCGGGACGATGCAAAGAATTATGGAGATGGACGGTGGTAATGATTGCACAACAGTGTGAATATCCTTCATACCACTGAGCTGTATGCGCTTAAAAACAGTTAACATGGCAAACTTCATGTCAGGTATGTTTTACCATAATTTTTTTTTTAAGAATAAGACAAAAATGCATTTCAAGTGCATGTTAGTTGATATTGTTGTGCTAGGTAAATGATGATGAGGGCCTAAATTAATACGGCAGAAATGAGGATGGAGAAGAGGAAATATCATCTGGATCTTTCTAGGTAGAGCCCATAGTGCCGGGTGACAAGGAGCTATGGGCACAAGGCAGAACCACAACAGCTACTAGGACTCCGCAGAGCCACTCTGAGGACCCATGAATTTCTGTGCTATGTCCTGCAGAGGCACAGGGCCAGAGCCAGCTGGTGCTGAGTCACCCATTGAGCCTGGTGCTGCCAGAGGCCCATCTCTGCACCCGTCTCCCAGACAACAGCAGCTGCCACATCCCAGGCATGGGTGCTTAAGGCTCTGCAAAGGAAGAGCCTCTGTCGCCCAAAATCAATCCACAGCACTCTTATGATGGTGGCCTCTCCTCCTTCACAGGGGATCGGAAAGCCTAGGTCAGAATCCCACCAGAAACCTGAGAGGATGCAGAAGGGCCCTTCCCTTTGATCACTCAAGTTTAGGCTTGGAACGTCCATTCATACGTCTCATGGAAACCCCGCAGAAACCAATACTGGAGACATCTGTGCAGCCTCAGCCTTGCAGGAGAGGCTAAGCTGTCAAGGAGAGGCCTGAGGAGCTCCCCCAATGGCACTGGGGAGACTGTTCTGCCTTTTTAGAGAGGTACTTGGTGTGGCAGTGAAGTTTTCAGGCTCCAGCCAGAGGGTTTAGGTTCACAACTCAGCTATGCCACTAACTAGTTATATGACAGTGAACAAGCATTAACTTCTCTTTCATTGCCTTAATGATAAAGGGGAGAAAGCTATTTCATGGGACTTTGGTGAAATATAATTGAGATACATACATGTAGGGCCTGATACATGATAGGTGCTTAGTAAACATGTTTTCTTTCTCTGCTGTAAAATTTTATACTTCTTTTCTTCCCTCATAACCACCCTGAAAGGAAAAATTTCTTTGTTTGCTTTTTTTGTTTTATAGGTAAGGAAATTGAAATTCTTAAAGGTTAAGAAACATGGGGCACCTGGGTGGCTCAGTTGGTTGAGCGCCCAACTTCGGCTCAGGTCATGATCTCGCAGTCTGTGAATTCGAGCCCCATGTCGGGCTCTGTGCTGACAGCTCAGAGCCTGGAGCCTGCTTCGGATTCTGTGTCTCCCTCTCTCCCTGCCCCTCCCCCGTTCATGCTCGCTCTCTCTCTCTCTCTCTCTCTCTCTCTCTGTGAAAAATAAATAAACTTAAAAAAATTAGAAAAAAAAAAGAAACTTGCCTAAATCCCCACAGGAAGTGGATGGTGGCTCTGAGTCTCTCCAAGCCTTTGCCCTTGTACTGGGAGACTCTGCTTGCTGTGTCTCACTCAGACTGTGATACAAGTAGGTTCATGTATGAGACCACTTCTAGAGTAGACACCCAGTAAGCTATAACCATATAGTGTTCAGGTATTATAACAGGGAAGTGTGTGTCTGGTCATGGGACTATGGCTCTCCTAGGCATCCTTTAGAAGGGAAAGAGAGGATTACATATGGATGTATATATATATGTATATATACATAACATATTACATATATAATGACCTTTACATACAAAGTTATTTTTCCCTTTCTAAGGGAAAGGGAGAATTACATATATGTATGTATACACATATATGTAACATATATATAATTATCTTTATATATAAAGATAAATATAATGTATATATATATACACATACATATATGTATATATATTTTTCCCTTTCTATCTAAGGGAAGGAGAATTAAATATGTATATATGTATATACATACATGTAATATATATGTAATTATCTTTATATATAAGGATGCATATATATATAGTGTGTGTGTACACACACACATATATATACATATATAATGTATACATGTATGTATAAAGTACCTTGGAAACCTCACTCATTCAAAGCCACCTGCTAGAAGAGCCTTCCTGATAGCAGTGGATATCCATTCCTGGTTCTGTGACCTTCCAACCAGAGGATAAATAAGTTAGCAGCCTCCCTGAATTCAGCCTGGAGTGGTTGCAACACAGTCCCTACCAGAGAGGGTTTGAGAAAGGATGCAGCCTTTGAGTTGACTATCCAGTTTGCCTCTTACCAGCTGTGTGATCTTAGTCGAGTACTCAAACCTCAAATTCCTCAATCTTTAAAACAGGATTAATAAAACAAACCGGGCAGAGTTGTTTGGATTAAATGCTATAGAGCCAGACTGCCTGGGTTTGAATCCCAGCTCTGCCACTTACTAGCTATATAATATTGAGCAAGTCATTTAATCTCTCAGCACCTTGGTTTTGTCTATAAAATGGGTGTAACCTCACTCTGGAGGTTGTGGTGAAGATTGATTAGTGAGTTAATACGTGGGAAGTGCTCAGAGTAGGGCATAGTCCATTGTACATGATCAGTAAATGCTAGTTATTACTGTTATTATCACTAGCTTTTGTCTCTCCCCAGAGTGCTGGCTGATGGTGACCATGAGCTCTAGCGGCTATTGTAAATAGGCAGACAACTCTTTTTGCGGGGAGGAGAGGGGTACACAATAGCATCAGAGGAGGAGAGAGATCTCTGGTCTTTCAGTAGACACAGAAGACAATGCACCTGTCCTGGCAGGCTTCCTGGGGGAACATAGTACTTTTCCTGGTCCTCAAAGGAGGACCCTTTGGTCTATAATGGGTAAGGCCACTTCTCTATTTGGGATTTCATCTGAGAGGTGATGTCATTTGCTTGTCGCCACATTCCATGCCATTACCTGAGGAAGAAGCATGACCTCCAGACGGGAGCCCGGAAATAAAAGGATTAGCCTAGGTAGCCGGCAGAGTTGATTCTGGATGTCCTGACTTGGGTCACAAGTGGAACAAGGCTCTGTGAGACAGATTTCCCAATCAGGGTATCAAGAACATGATCCCCTGACAGTGGCTGGCTGGGCTTGTGAAGCAGGAGCAGTTTTTGACTGCACAGTCACCTCTTCACCCGGTGTGTCAAACATCATCATTTCTTACGTATGCCTTAACATGTTGGGAAGTGCTGCTCTGGAGGCCATGCCTTTGAGATGATAAGCAAGATAGTGACCAAGTGGAAACTGCCAGAAGTTCAAATGACAGGAAGCAAAGATGCATGTCCCAACCCCTTGGAGAAAGAGAGGAATTATTAGAGTCAGAAACCTCATCTTGACTGCCCTGCCTGCTTGTAGATGTGTTTGGGATTGCCGGGACTCTTTCTTTCCAGTGCCCCTAGCATGTAGTAAACTTCCACCTGCAAATCCCACCCTGCCTCTGCTGCACAAATGAGAACTGAGGAAAGAGGTTCTATCCATCCTGGGCTAATGCTGTTCCGGGGGAGGATTCTCGCGCTTCCCCAGAGACACAGCAGGGGTGAGAGGCCTTGGGTGGGGAAAGGGCAGCCCAAGGAGGAAGAGCAGAGGCTGCTTCCTCTGTCACCAGCCCAGAGTAAGCAGCCCCTTTAGGGAGAACATAATCTACCCACTCCGCAGCAGGAGCCAAATAGAAACCATCTCTGGCCTGGATCTGTCTTCAGGAGGAAGACCACTCATGGAATAACAGAATCTTCTTCTTCCCCTGACACTCAGAGCTCAGGTTTAAAAGCAGTGGGACCCTGAAGTATTTATGCAGACCTAAATCCAAAATCAGGTACTGATCCCAGGGAAGAATGGAGATCCTAAAGACCACGTTTTTGCAAAAGCAGGTTATCCTGCTTGAATGAGCAAACCTGTTCATACGCCAGTGCTTGTTGGTGTTAACTGCATCCCTGTGGAGAAGTCCGGAATCAGCAACACTATGAGGAATTCTTGTCCCGGCATTGTTCAGAGAAATTCTACTTCCTCATGCTCTGTGATGAAACTGATAAAGCGTGGGCTTTGGGGTCTCCTATACCAAGTGACTCGACTCTGAACCTCAGTTTCCTTATCTGTAAGCAAACGTCGAATAGCAGAACCTACCTGTCAGGTCTTCTGGATGATTAAATGAAATAAACTAGATGAAGATACCCAACCACACATGTATTCATGTATTAGTTGGGGTTCTTCAAAAAAACAGAACCAATAGGACCAATCAATCCTATAGATTGATAGATATCTATAGGATTTAGATTTAGATGATTCAGTTGATTAGACAAGGCCCACCACAACTGATTGTAAATGTTAATCACCTCTCAAAAAAATGCCCTTACAGCAGCATCTAGACTAGTGTTTAACCAAACAACTGGTCGCCACAAGCTAGCCAGGGTGGCACAGAATTAACCATTACACCGTGAAAGGGTTAGTGTTCTCAACAAAGACATTTCCTTCTCTCTCTCCTTTTCAAAGGCATTGCTGAGGTCTGAAGAGACTTCACTCAGTGACACCTCTGGCATGTGGGCCTGGAAGCTGTTAGAATCTGGGCAATGGGACCTGTATGTCCCTCTTGTCTCTCTCAGATCTGTTTCTACTGACTTCACACCCTAGGGAATCAGTGTCTCTACTTCCTGAGCCAAGTCCTGGAGTAGCCTTCGTGATTTTCCACTGAAGTCTGCATTCGGAGCCATACCAGTTTTCCTCTGTATTCTGTCCAGGTTGTTTCTGGTCCACTTCTCTAGTATTTGCAAGGTTGTGTTCATTATTTTTGTTTCTGGGCTTGGGTCAGAAGGCCTGGGCAAGACTGTTTTACCTGCCAGGATGGCCTTACTGCCATGGGTTGGTTAGCAGTGATGGAGAGGCTGCAAGGAAAGGCTTGGTGGGCTAGTAAGAGTTAACTTCCTGCCTAGAATGTTTCAGGTGGCATTCTGCCTGGAAGTAGAGAGCTGGACTCCATTCCATCTCAGAGATTTATACATCGCAGGTGATCCAAAGTGCTTCTCAATTTAATGGAATGTGGCATTGCTTTTGCCAAAGAATGCCTGGATGGGACTTCTAAGGCAGCATACGTTTAGGGAAAAATCTCTCGACTAGAAATTAGACCTGGACCCTGCTTTGCCACTACTTCCCCCTTCCCCTTGTGATCAGGGGCAAGTCACTTCCTAAATTTAGGCCTCAGCTTCCTCTTTCACAGAACCCTGGAAACAACACTACACCTTATCTTGACACAAATACCAACTTACAGCCTTTAGAGCATCTTTACAATTGGTCATCTCATGTTCCTCATGCCCACCTTATAAGGTAGGCAAGATACACGTATGGAAATGGACTGTTACCATTTTGTAGACAAGGTTCAAAGAGATTAAATGACTAATCTAAGTTCACACAGACAGGAGGTGGTATGGCTAGAATTGAACCCAGCTTGTTTGGAGATACTCTTTTGACTATGGTAACATCTATGGAACTGTAAAAGAGAGTACACATTAAGTAGAAAACCAGTGTGTGTGTGTGTGGTGGGGGGACCCAGTGGGAAGGACAGCAGCATCAGAGAGGGGGGGCACTGCCGTCATGCTCCCAAAATACCCAAGGCTTTGGAGGGCCAACCTAGTCTCAGTGGACTCCCATAGACTGAAGGAGGGTTGGTCTCTACTCAAATTAAAATGTTTTCTCGTGCTATTGATTCAATTCAGAAAATATTTATTGAGGCTTTATCACAGACCAGGCTCTCTACTGGGGGGCAGAATAAGTAAGCAGAAGTATAATGCAAAGTAGACTGTCTGTCAACTTCTGCAAGCAGAAGTATAATGAAAAGTTTTATATTTGAAATGTAAACAGAAGGGTTCGCATTTCCAGTGGAAGGTGTGTGCGATTGAGTCATCTTGGGGAGATGAAGGCAAATACAGCTGAGCCCGGGAGGATGAAGCAGGATTTGACCATCGGGAAACAGAGGGGGGAAAGGGGTCTCTGCCTTGCTCTCCCCTCTTGGCCCCTGCAGCAGCCACCACTGCTGTGGTGGGACAGGAAGCCAGCTGCCACAGCCTGTTTCCTATAGGACCTGGCCAGCACCAGCCCTGAGGAGCCTCTACCCTTGCTCGTCAGATTTGATGCAGTGCCTGAAGCGTATAGTGCAAAGCAAGAGAGCTTGTGCCTGGCAGCTCTTGGAAGAGTACACAGTAGGAGGGGAGGCACAGGGGGCCCTTGGCAGGGGAACGGGCGGCTTGGAAGGAGGTACCTTTTTTAGTGATTGTGCCTACCCCTCCTAAGGGCCTGGGAGGCTGAGCTATTGCTTTGCATGTGTGATGTTAGACTCAGAGTGTTTTGTGTCTTTATTTTAAAACTGGCATCTCAGTCTCCTGTGCAGTTTTCTGTCAGCTCGTTGCCATGGAGAAGTCGGTTGGGGCTGGAAGCTCTTGTCCCTATCTGTGTCAGCATTTCTGGACCTGCCAGCTGCCTCGTGCCCTTCTACAGATGGAGGGGGCGCAGGACCCTACTTGCTGGGCAGACCCTTTCTCTGCTGCATCCTGATTGCCTTTGGGGCAGAAGTTTCATTCATCTGTGTACTGACTCAGCAACACTGTAGTGACGGCCTTTGTGGGCCAGGCATGGCGCTGTGCTCCGCAGGCACAAAGATGACTGTGGCTGGGGGCGCACGCATCTTCGGGCAGGACCCTGCCAGCCAGTCCTTTCTTGTTCTGTTCCTCAACCTCATTCTTTCTTAGAATGCGAAGGACTGTGTTAGCTTCTCTTCCATTCTTTATAACTGCTCATTTAGAATCTCCCTGGAAGTTCCTACCAGTCTACGTGCTTCTGGATCTCATTTCCTCTCCGTGTCTCCAGCACCCGACTCAGGACCTCAGGCCAAAGAGGGGCTCCCCCAGGAAGTATCTGTCCAATGGAGTCCTTTCTCAGACTCTCAGGGTGTCTGTCTGTCCTTTCTTCTTCTCTTCTGAACCTAGAGGCAGTGTGGGTGGCAGCATGAGCCAGGGGAAAAAGGAAGGACTTTGGAACCAGATAACTCTATGCTTGAGTTTTGGCTCCACCTTTTTCTGGCTGTGTGATCTCAAGCAAGTGGCTTCTTCACTTGGAGAATTCACTTGGAGCCTTAGTCAAACATAATACTTGTCTTTAAACCTGAATCGCCCAGCAGTCAGCAATTGAGTTTTGACATTTTAAAAAACAGAGTAGTAAGTATTGGTGGCCATTTAACCCTACTGGGTGCTCTCCTTCCACACCCATGTGAGACCCAGTTGATAAAAGGTTCCTTGGAGAGCCCTGGAGCTGTGTTCTGGCTGGGACCCCGAGGTATGGTATGACCTGATTAAATCTCTTTCCTTACCAAGACCTTGGATTTTGTATTTGAAAAAGCCGGGAATTGGATTGGGTGATCCTGAAGAGTTCTTTTAAATTTTTGTTTGTTTGTTTATTTATTTTTGAGAGACAGAGAGAGATAGAGCACCAGCAGAGGAGGGGCAGAGAAAGAGGGAGACACAGAATCTGACGCAGGTTCCATGCTCTGAGCTGTCAGCACAGAGCCCGATGTGGGCTTGAACCCATGAACTGTGAGATCATGACCTGAGCCAAAATCAGACGCTTAACCGACTGAGCCACCCAGGGGCCCCTTAAAGAGCTCTTTTAACGCTAAAAACCTGAAAATTCAACTTTAAAAGAAAAACCTTCCCACAGCTGGTGTGACCATCATCACCAGTGCCCCTAGGTTGGAGGCTAGCCTTAGTGTGACCCCTTCTGCCAGTCTCTCAAGCTACTCTCCCAGGAACCTCTGCACTTGGAATGCTGGCATTGGATGCAGAAATCTCTTTTGGATGTACAAGTCCTTTTGAATGCATCTTCTCTGTCCCACCCGAATCCAGAGGCTAGTCTTGGCTTACGTCCCAGGAACAGTGGAGAATTGCTGGAAGGAGGGTTATTTTTCCTACTTCACCTGTGTCTTACTTTTCCTCAAGACCTGTGGCCCTCCTGAGACTGGCTACTGAGGGTTATATTTCCTCAGCTACCTGCAATCTAGGGCTCTGTGCCAGAGGAGAAGAGATACAGGAGTCAGTGCCCTACCAATGTCATAGACCCCAATCTGTGTTATGGACAAGCAAAACAAAGCAGAGCTATAAAGCCTCATAAGAGGCTTGTCTAGGGAATGTACCTGGTCCTAGTCCATTAGTCCTTCTGCCTTGGGCAGATTCTTCCCTTCTCCAGTGCCCAGTGTCCTCTTCGTTAGAATTGAGAGGGTTGGGCCAGGGATCTCCCTTCCTGCTCTGGAACTTCTATTCTAAATGCTGTAGCTCAGTGAAGGAATGTTTGTTGTAGACTATCTAGAGGAAGGAGGACTTGAACCGAGCCTTGAAGGCTAGCCTAGGATTTGGACTCACCTAGGAGAAATGGTTGAAGACCTTGCTGACTGGAAGAAATGGAAGGAGAAATAGTTGGAGACTGTAGAGCATAGGTCAGGGTGAAGCAGGGTGGGAAGCCCTCCTGACCAAAGCAGAGGGTTCATGTGGGTCATGAGGAGAGAGAGCAATGTTGGAGGAGGTAGCAATCTCTGAGGGCCCTCATCCCCAGGGACGTTGGGTAGCAGTGGTACCTAAGGACAGAGAAGCAAACAAGGTGGATTAAGACCAGGGCTCTCTCCCTATCTGGGGGCCCCAGCCTAATGCTTCTCATGAAAGAAAGACCTCCACCAAGAAGGCACTAGGAGAGGTTCAGGTCCTTTCCTTCTCACTTCAGCCAACAGGTTCTTGGTTTATAGGATCAGGGCGGGGTGTGGAAGAGAAAGTCTTCCCGAGATAGTGCCCTTCTTTCATGGTCTGTTCCTCCCCAGAGTGTTCCTGGAGCCAGGGTGACTGTGTCCTTGGAATTGGATTCTAGATCCATCTATGAGGCTTGTGAAGCCAGTAGTCTCAAATCCTAGAACCTGGCTTTGACCTCCATCCTCTGGCTAAGGCTGTCTGACTCCTGTCACCCCTCTGTACCACAGCTTCACAGATGCCAGGCCCTCTTGGTCCTGCCTCCTTGCTTTCTCTCCTGCTGCCTCTCTTCTGCATCCCGCCACTTCTAGATAATGCAGGCTTTGTTCGTCCTCTTTCTCCTGGACTCTGCCTCTGCCTCCAAGCAGATCTTCTTGTAGTCCCTCCTTCATGTTCAGTCTAAGTGCTCCCTAAATGTTATCCACTGTGACAACAGCGACAATGATGATGACTGTTATTATCCAGATTTTGCTTCTGAAGCACAGCTCTGATTCTGCTACTCCCTTGCTCAAAAGTCTTAGTGGCTTCCAATAGCTGTTGGATAAAGTCCAAAATCTTTAGTCAGGCGTTTTGAGGATTATATTAACTGAGCCATCTGCAGTGAAATGCCCCCTACCTATCATTCCAAATTTCTTTCCTTCTACTGCTTTTTGCTCTTCTTCCCCCAAACTGAACTACCACCATTAGCTCTACAAGCCCATCTACTTCCCCAGCAAGGCCTTTGTTCGAATTGTTCTTCCTACTCAGAAGACCCTTCCTCCCCCTCCCTTAATTTTCTTTTTCCATTGGGAAGTCTCCTCATATTACCTAGACTCTATATTCCTAGATGGTTCATTCTGTATCCCTGATTGCATCTATCAAGGTAAACTCAATAAATGTTTTTTGAGTGACTAGAAAGACCTAGTTTAGCTCCCTGTTTTGAAGCAAGCTTGAAATTAGGGACATTGGAATTAGGGGAGCTCAGTCATCAAGGCCTGTCCAGCCAGGCCTCAGTGCCTATGAAATTCTTTGAAGGGATCTGGAAGTTACCCAGTGTCTGTGGGCACATATTCAGCCAGCTCCACATGCTCATGGTTCCTCTATGCTGCATCCAAGCAAAGTGGTAGGAGAGGGTAGAAACCCAGGGGAATCATACTAGCTCTGGAGTTGGCTCTTGCTAGGTCAGGTTAGGGGTCAACCATCCAAGTTGTAGGGGCCTGTATGATCCTTGGAATGCATCCTGGAGGGTCTATTTGGGGTCCTCCAGCAGGAGGGTGAGGAGTGTGACAGCAGGAATCTTAAGGTAATTATCCTGGGGCATTCATATTCCAAGGGGATCCAGCCAGACATCAACTTAGGGGACAGATACACGGTTCAGGCCCTTAGGTGGTGAGATGGCAACAAAGTGTAGGCAGGGTGTCCAGGTCCTGCCCATCCAGCTACATCTAACTCAGACCCTCTAGCCTCAGAAACCTCCAATTTGGGGGTCACTAATCCTTTGTCTGGGCATTTCCAGTGGGTGTCAGTGGGGAGGCTGTCAGAGGGAAATGGGCTTCCTTTCTGGTCAGGATTGACTTGGAAATAGGCATGACCTCAATTTGGAAATACCTTCTTCTTGTCTTCAGTTCCCTTAGGCGGGCAGGACTAGGGGAGGCAGTGGCTGATGTTTGCCAGGCCTGGAGGTGAGTCCTATCTCTTGTCCTGGTTCACAGTCTGGCTCACGAGGCCCTTGCCTCCATTTCAAACTCAGGCCATGATCTAGCCACCTCTGGCCCACTGTTTAGAAAAGTCAATCTCAGGCTGATACTCACTGCCTATAAATGGTGTGGAATTAGGCTAATCAGTGACTCTTAATTCTCCAACAAATGCTAGTGCTGTGCTAATTGCCAGGGTCCACGCAGGCAGATCCCAGGCTGGTGGCATCAAACAAGAGAAGTGGTAATTTGGGGGCTGGAGTGGGGGAGGGCCTGCTTTGTTGGCTGAGCCAGTTAAAAACCATATTACCCCGAGTGAGCCATAGTGCAGAGAGCCAGGGCCTGGCCTCCTTATCAGCCAGCAGCCCCTTAAGTGGCCCACAAGTGTGTTTGCAAGAGCTGAACCTAAGCACCAGTGGGGCAGTTTCTTGTCCATTAATGGGATTTTTTTTTTTTTTTTTTTTTTTTTTTTGGTTCATCGAGAAAGATTCCACCAGCAGCCTGGCATGGCACTGCCAGGGCAGCTCATTGGGGATAAAGCATCCTGAACCTAGGTCTGCTGTAACCATGGCAACATGGCATTCCAGACTCTCCAGGCAACCTTACTGGCATCTGCTGCTGTGAAAAATTCAGATGGAGAAGGGCCACTGCTCTTTCTCCAGTAGAGACAGAGGAAATTGTGAAGACAGGGAGCCATGCACCAAGGACTAGATATTAAAGGAAAATGCTGTTCCATTGGTATGGAGGCATCTTTTTTTCTTTCCTTTTCCTTTTTTTTTTTTTTCTTTTTTCGTATGGGGGCTTTTTTTTCTTAATTTTTTAAAACTTTTTTTACATTTATTTATTTTTGGAAGACAGAGCACAAGTTGGGGAGGGTCAGAGAGAGAAGGAGACACAAAATCTGAAGCAGGCTCCAGGCTCTGAGCTGTCAGCACAGAGCCTGACGCGGGCCTCGAACCCACAAACCGCAAGATCATGACCTGAGCTGAAGTCAGACGCTCAACCAACTGAGCTACCCAGGTGCCAATATGGGGTACCCGGGTACCCCATATTCCAATATGGGGTACCTGGGTACCCCATATTCCAATATGGGGGCTTTTTTAAAAAATTATTTTTAATGTTGGGGTGCCTGGGTGGCCCAGTTGGCTAAGCATCCAACTTCAGCTCAGGTCACGATCTCAGAGTCTGTGAGTTTGAGCCCCACGTTGGGCTCTGTGCAAACAGCTCTCATGAGCAGGGGAGGGGCAGAGAGACAGGGAGACACAGAATCTGAAGCAGGCTCCAGGCTCTGAGCTATCAGCACAGAGCCCAATTGGGGGAGCAAAGACATTGGTTTGGTGGGAGAAAAGACGTTGGTGGAGGTAGACGTGTTAGCCATGCCTTTCTGAAACTTGCTGCTTTGAGCCCTATCTAAGCAAAAGCCTGACCATGGCCTCACTCCACCTAGACAGTGTCTTATGCCTTTCTTTCCTGAGGTATGGGAACTGATTACCACCCCTCACCCCTCACCCCTCACTTTAGGTGGGCATTTCTCATTTTCTGTCTTGACTCACAGTGTTTGCCTTATCTCTTGTACCCACTAGAATCATTGAAACTCTGCATTTCATAGGGGAACTGAGATCCAGAAAGGAAGATGCTTGCCTAACGTCATCGGAGACACAGAGTCCATGGAACAAAGGGATTAAGAACTTAGGATCTGGAAACAGACTGACCTTGGTTTGAGTCCTGGCTCCACCATTTAGTTTTCAGGTGAGCCTGAGCCCCACCTTCTAGGAATCCTGAACATTCCTGCCCAACTAGGGTATTACAGGTGTGAAATGAGAGAATGGAAGTAATACAAGAGATTCCTGGAATGTTGTAAGAGCTCAGGAGGTGTTGGTTATTAAGAGATGGGAAATCCTTAAAAATGAAGACTATCTTATTCATCTTTGCTCATTCCTCCTTCTTTCCTTGTACACATGGGGCACTCAGAAAGTACTTTATTTGCAGTTGGTATTAGAAGGATGTTTGTTGATGGGATGAAGGCCCAGAAAAACTGTCCACGTTGACAGGCTCTACACTCCTGTCAAATGTGTTCAGCTTTGGTGCTGTTTGGTCTCCATAGGACTGGAGTCAGGCCCAGAGTCCTATGCAGCTCAGCCTGCAGAGTAAAGTGACCTGCCCATTCAGGTCCCATATCCAGTTGCCCTGTGTTCCAGCACTTATACTTCCCAGGATTGTTGTTGTTTTTTTGAAGGACAGGAGTAGATTCCTTCAACCTTTGGGGTATATGGTGTTAATGGTAACTAATATATAGCTTTATAACATACAAAGGTTTCTGTTCCCTCTCACACAAGCCTCACTGTAGCGTGGAATTGTCAGGAGCACTATCCCTATGTTGAGGAAGAAGTCACTGAGGCCCGGTACCAGGGAGTGGCTGGTCTAGAAGCACACAGCAGGAAGAGCTGGAGCAGGAGCATGGTCCCATCTTCTGACTTCAGCTCTGGTGGTCCCCCAAATAAAAGCTCTTTGGGTCCATATTTCTTCAGTGGGACTGAGCATTGGGATGTGATCCCCATGAGGTAAGGAGCTCAGAGCTTGGAGTCAAAATGCCTTGATTTTGGTCATGACCCTGTCACAAGGGTGCAGCTCCTAAGTGAGCCACCTCTCTTCTAGACATGCTTGCTTCCTCATCCTCCTGCTTTGGGTTTATTGTGGGGCTGAGGGTGCTTTGGAAAGTCTGAAACTCCAGTTGAGTAACTAGGGAGAGGGGCATTGTTTTCGGCAAATGACATCTCCATGAGCCACCTTGAGCTCAGCAAGACTGCGGCCTCAGCACGTCTGGATGTGCTATGGAATGACAGACAGCCTGGGTATGTTGGAAGCTACACTCCACTGTCCTGAAACATTAACCATCAGAGCTAGAAGGGCTCTTGGAGATCAGTAAAGCTTGTGCCTTCAGTTTATAGGTGTGGAAACAGAGGACCTGGGAAGCATAGTGACTCACCCAAGTCCCCAAGTCCATGCTGAGTCAGTGGCAGAGCTGGCCCCATGCTCCTCCCATAGAGCCATGCTGCCCATACCCTGCAGACCTTGACATTTGCCCTTGCTCAGAGTGCCTCACCTGAATTCATTTTATTTTTTTTATTTTTATTTTTTTTAATGTTTTATTTATTTTTGACAGAGAGACAGAGCATGAGCAGGGGAGGGGCAGAGAGAGAGGGAGACACAGAATCCGAAGCAGGCTCCAGGCTCTGAGCTGCCAGCACAGAGCCCGATGGGGGGCTCGAACTCACGGACCGTGAGATCATGACCTGAGCCGAAGTCAGACGCTTAGCCGACTGAGCCACCCAGGCGCCCCAACCTGAATTCATTTTAAAGCAGCAGATAAAGACTTAAAAGTTTTTGGAAGAATTTTGTGTATCAGTATTTTCAACAGTTTTTTAAAAATCTTTTATTAGTATATGATCAATGAAGAAATTTTGGATAATAGACAAGTGTTCCACTTAGAAGATAACAAACCGAGTAATATCCTTTTTTTTTTTTTAACGTTTATTCATTTATTTTGAGAGAGAGAGAGAGAGAGAGAGTGTGTGTGTGTAGGGGAGGGGCAGAGAGAGGAAGAGAGAATCTCTATGCTGTCAGCACAGAGCCCAGTGCAGGACTCGAACTCATGAACCGTGAGGTCATGACCCGAGCTGAAACCAAAAGTCGGACGCTTAACCAACTGAGCCACCTGGGCTCCCCAAACTGAGTAATATTCTTCAATCTCAGAAATACCCCTATGGGCAGGTTGCTGTCTTTCAGATGAAGCTTTCAGAGCGATGGCTTCCCCAACCCCTGTAACACCTTCTGGAAGTTTAGCTACAGAAAGTAGGAGAGTAACATTTATAGAGGCCTCTAAGGACTGCATTTGGTTCTATGACTTCCGAAGTAGTTACATATACTAGTGGTGGTGATCGTGGTCAATGTCTGCAGAGTCTTTTCCGGGTAACATAGCACTTCTTCACAGGTGTTTTCATTTGATTTTTGAGCATTAGAAGAATCCTGTAAGATAGGGGAAACAGGTATCCTTTTCCCATCTTGCAAATGAGAAAGCCCTGGAGAGAGATTAACTGGCCCAATATTACACATCTAGTAAGTAGTAGAGCTACTGACTTCAAATGAATACTTGCATAAAGAAAGCAGAAGGCGCCTCCTAAATATTTGTGAGCGAATGAATGAATGAATATTTGACTTCCCTTCTAGGGAAGGTGCTAGAAATCCCTGGGACTTGGTGCGGGGTGGGGGGGGACTTCAGACTGTACTCTGGGAAGCTCTAGGATGCTGTGGAGCCAGTGGGAGTGGCGGGGGGCTGAGCACATGGGGCTCTGAGCCTGTCACCCCTGTTCTAACCAGAGCAGCTTCAGTGTTGCCTGTTTTGTCCCCTGGGAGACTGAAAACAATTTAGCTAGTCTGACTCCTACATCAGACGTTCATCATCACCTGCAAGGGGAGACCCTGACGGCTGGTCTGACGCGGCACCTGGACCCTGTTAACAGATGCAGCGCAGATAGTTGTCAGTCCGTGGTTTGAGAAACAGTGGCCAACTACCTAGAGTCGGGGGAGATAAGAGTCAGGAAGAAGCAGAGAGTTACGGCCGGTCATGCAGCCCATAGGTGCATAGGCTCCACCAGGAGTCTAATCCTCTGGTGCTTCATCCACTGCCCTTCCCCCTGTGCCACAAGGCAGCTGAGCCAGGAAACAAGTGACGAAATGGAGAATAACTGCTATAGAGAGGCTTCCGTAGCAATGCTCAGTGGCTTGCGCCTGTCAGGACACCTCAATCACTGACTGAGGTCTCAGCTAGAACTTGTGTGAAGTGTTATCTACTTGCTCCATGCAAGGGGTCTTGGGGGATGGCCAGAAAGGAGGGATGTCATGCTTTTGTCATGTGCCCCTGCACTGGGGATCCTCCTAAATGTACTAACATCTGGAAGCAAAGAGGGCTGGGAACCGGATCCTGGGCAGGAGGCACAAGGCCACCCCCGCAGCAGCTGGGGAGACAGGGGAGGGAACAAGTGTGGACCAAGCGTGTATCACAGGACAGACTCTGTGTTGGGTACTCTACACATATGTTCCCAGGGGGAAAAAAAAGGTAAAGGAAAGATGGCTATCCTTATTTACATATGAAGAAACCGAAGCTCCGGTATACACAGTAGGTGTCAAGCAAGATCAAATCCAAGCCTGTCTGGCTCCATAGCTACTGAGCAACAACAATGGTTTGCATATTTCTGGCCCATCCAGTGAGCACTTGAGATACATGCTGCCCAGTGGGCTCCTCTTGGTCTTGGGAGGGGGAGAGGGTCTGCCTGCAGGCCACTGAGTAGGTGGGGGTGCTTATTCACAGCTTGGACAGACTTGGCCAGGCCGAGTTAGCCAAAGGTTGAGTCTGTCCGGTCATTGCCTATAATGTCTCTCTTCCCCACAGCTGAGGCTGCAGGCACTCTACAAATTACGTGTGCCTTCAATACAGGCTGCCCTGGCTGCCCCCTCCACATATACCCATACAGTGTTCCTTTTGATGGTGACCCCTGGGGACAGCCTGCTCAGCTCTTTGACTGGGCTTTCCCCTCAAGGGAATGGGCATTCCCAAGGGAATGGGGCAAGTGACACCTGTTTATTCCTAAAACAAATATTTATTGAGCACCTTTTTTTTTTTTAATTTTTTTTTTCAACGTTTATTCATTTTTGGGACAGAGAGAGACAGAGCATGAACGGGGGAGGGGCAGAGAGAGAGGGAGACACAGAATCGGAAGCAGGCTCCAGGCTCTGAGCCATCAGCCCAGAGCCCGACGCGGGGCTCGAACTCATGGACCGCGAGATCGTGACCTGGCTGAAGTCGGACGCTTAACCGACTGCGCCACCCAGGCACCCCAAGCACCTTTTATATACCTATAGCTATTCTCAGTGCTGGGGTTGCAGCAGTTGAACAAAATGAAATTTTTGCTCTCATGAAGGTTTTCATTTCTTAGTGGAGAGACCTAAATATATGATGGGGTGTTATGTGACAGGAAAGAAAATAAAACAGGGTAAGAGGAAAGATGGATGGGGTTGACTGATCAGGGAAAGTTCTCTGAGAAGGTAAAAATTAAACTAAGACCCAAATGAAAGGAGGTAGGACGCCATGTGGATACCCAGAGAAGAGTGTTCCAGGCAGAGGGAGCAGACCCATGTGAAGCTAAAAGCATGGCTGACCAGTTAGAGGAACAGTAAGGAAGCCACTGTGGCTCAGGAGGAGTGAGTGGGGAGGGGAGCGGTGACAGCAGGCATCAGAGAGGTAGCTGGGACCCAGATGGTGTGGAACTGTATAGGTCAAGGACTAGACTTTGGATTTCCTTCTGAGCTAGGGTGCCACTGGAAGATTTGCACCCTGGGGACACATGCCCGGCCTCTACCTTAGAGCTTCTAACCCCCTCGTCTGGGAGGGGAATCTGTCCCTTTGGACTGAGCCCACAGGAGGCTGAGTAGTCCCATCAGGGATGTGAACAGCCACGCAGGCAGGGAGCCCAGCGGGACTCACCAGACCTCCCTAGCTGCAGTTGTGTGTTCTTCTAGGGCCAGGGCCACAGGGCCTCTCAGAGCTGCCTCCTTCACAGGCCCTCATTTCGGGTGGCCTCACACTCCCTAGGAATTAGAACATGTTCCAGAGAGAGTCTGGCAGCAGGGCTGCAGCATTTTTCATGCTGTGCAGACCCCGCATCCTCCGGGATTGCAACCTCTCCCGCTGACACCCGCCCCAGGCGAGGAGCGCTGGCTGGTGTGTCCCAGCTCAGCAGGCCACTCCCAGACTGAGGGGAGGGTGCTGCTTCCCACAGGACCAGCGGGAGACCTTGGACCGGTCGGTTCTAATTATCCAAAAGGGCAATTTTGCTTCCAAATGTTACACATTTTTTTATGAAATAGGGACATTCACAAAGGCCTGTGGAGTATGCATCATCCCAGTCATGCACTTCCTTCAAGAAAAAAAGAAAAGCAGAAGCTAGAATTCAGCATGACGAAGGCACCAAGTCAGGCCCCGTCGAGTCATGAGCACAACATTACCTCTGGAGCTGCCCACTGTTCACCTGGTGGCTCCTGCGGTTGTCATCCTCAGTTTCCCAGTTCTCAGGTTGGTAATCCCGTAGGCTCACCAGAAGCCTGTCTTTGGGGACGTATTCATTCATCCATCCATCCATCCATTCACGTCTAGTAGGCACTTCCACCTTAAAATGTCCACAACAGAACTCCATTTGCTCCCTAAGCCCAGCCCTCCCCCAGGCTCCTCCACCTCATAAATGGCACTACCGGCTGCCATCGCTCAACGAATCCCCGTCACTCGCTCCCTGTGTCAATCCGTCAACAGGTCCAAACACCCTACTATCAGAGTAGAATAAATCCGTCCATTTCTGCCCATTCCCCTGCTCCCAGCCCACTCCATCCTGCCCCCTCACGCCAGGTCCTCTGCCAGGCAGGAGCCTCTTGAAAGTCACCCTGTGTTTCCCCCTTCACAGAGCAGCCTTTTCAAACGGAAGTCAGATCTTCTCACTCCCTGCTTAAAACTCTCCAGTGGCTTCTCAGCATCCTCAGAATAAACTCCTGACTCCTCACCAGGCTTCCCTTCCCTCTCAAGGCCTGCCTCTCCCCAGCTCTCTCTGGGATTTTATATTTATCATTGTCTCTGCCTGGAAAGCTCTTCCTCCAGGTGCTTGTAGACCTGGCTCCTTCTCACCCTGAGGTTGGCTCAGAGGCCACCTTATTGGAGAGGACTTCCTGACCACCTGTCCTTTCAATCATATTATTCCATTTTGTTTCTTTATAGCTCTTTATCACTAGATGCATCCTGTCGATTTGTGTCTGCTTGCTTGTTGTTGCCTCAGTAGAATGTACGCCCCTGGAGGACACGGGCCTGTGTCCTGTTCACTTCTGTATTCCTCCTGCTAGAGCCGTGCGTGAACCTTACGGGCACTCTTATGGGAGGAATAGCTATTCCTCCACTCGTGCATTCACTCTGCTGGATAAAACCATAAATAAATAGGTGGAGCACAGAGGACCTAGGGCAGTGGAACTGTTCTGTCTGATGCTATAATGGTGGATACATGTCATCGCATATTTGTCAGAGCCCATAGAATGTACAGCAACACCAAGAGTGACCCCTAATGTAAACTGTGGGACTTTGGGCCCTAATGATGTGTCAAGGTGGGTTCATCGATTGTAACAAATGTACCACTCGGGTGCGGGCTATCGATAGTGGGGAAGCAGTGAGTGTATGGAGACCGGGAATTTTCTGTACTTCATGCTCAATTTTTCTGTAACCTGAAACTGCTCTAAAAAAATTAAAGTTTTCTTAAAAGGAAAAAAAAAATACATTAATGTAAATTTAAAGGATTAATCCCTTAGTTTTTTCCTCTTTTGTACTATTGTATTTTCTTTCTTTCTTTTTTGGCTGTCATGGAGTTCAATAAAAATTTACTATCTGAAAAAGAGAAGATAAGTAAGAGACAGGCTCTATCCCAAAGAGGTTTGATCCCTCTGAAGAGCTGGCATGTGTCCCTGACCTAGCACTCGTACCGTGTGGGGGCCTAGTTGCCGTGTGCCAAATACATCGACCTGAATTGGGTACAGCACCAAACACAGAGCAGACGCTCATTAGTAAGTGATCGGAAAGCAAGGGAGAATTCCTTCTCAGGTTTGTGTCATCCAGTCGTGGCTCCTCTCTAGAGCCCTAATCTTCTGATCTGCCTATAGATTCTTCTGCCCCAGACCGTCTCACCCCTACCCCCACTGTTGTGCTAACGCCCAGCCTCTTCTCACGCACACTGGTGATTCCCAGACAGGCACAGGGAGAAGAACAGCGTAGGGAGGCTCTGTTGGTGACCAGGACCCAGGAATGGCAGCAGTCCCACTGCCCCTGGTCCCAGAGCTGCATCTGTGCCCCTGCCCCTCCTCTAGTGCCCCTCGGGGATTTCTGTGTCCATTCAGTAAGACAATAATGGAGACAACTTGAAAGTTCTGGCCAGGTCCAGAACAGAAGCACACAGCCCAGGCCAGGGGACGCAGCATAGCTTCTCATGCACGGTTTAGGAGTCCGCAGACCGGGACTCCAACACAGCTCCTGTGGCCTCAGCTAAACTGATAGAGGCCACCTCCAGGACAAGGTATACGTCCAGAGGGGTGTATTGTCTCTAGAGAGCTGTGGCCAGCTCTGGGAACACACTTAAAAAGGGATGATGGCAACCTGGAACCTATTGAGAGGAGGGTCCCTGGCTGGCTGTGAGGACAGGCCAGCAGCTTGTCACCTCCAGTGAAGAAATCGTAGTACTTGAAACGCTTACCAGGAGTTGAACTCCAGAGCTGCCACCCTGTGCCCTTAACACTCCACCCACCAGGTCCAGACCCCTGCTGGCAGGACCGGGCTGCACACCAGGCCTACTCATTTCAGGACCTCTCTGTGATCACAGAGTGTGATCCCAATACCGTCTTGCCAGGGCTGCTCTGTTCAACGGGCTGGAGTCATGCAAAAGCCCTGGCACCATCCGTGGCCATAGTAGGCCCTCGAGAGGGTTAGTTGCCTTTTCTCTTCCCTCTCTCAGTGCAGCCAGGAAGCCCAGAAAGCCAGCAGTTCCACAGAGAACACAGCACTCAGAAAGACAGTCTGGGGGGAGGATTTCAGTTGTTTATAAAACAGGCCAACACGTTTCCACCTCGTAAGTTCTAAATCCATCATTCCTAGCTCCCTAGATCTAAGAATAGTCACCCAGTGGAGCCAACGTGCCACGTGCCACGGCACGCTCTCTGCGCAGGTGACTGGGAAAATGTGGCCACGGCAGTCCCAGCACCTCCTGCTCCGGGGTGGGGGGAAGTGGGGGCAGAAGGCTGGCCTCTGCCTCTCCCAGCTGAGCTGTTTCTGAACCTCTTCCAGACTCTCCTGTTCTCTTCCATGCAGTGTTGATCCAAATACCTTCCTCACTGAGCTGCTCCAACTATCACATGCGGTGCCCGAAGTGATGCAAAGGGAGAGGCGGAGAGCAGTGGGAAGGTGTGTAGGTGAGGACCTCAGCACAATACTGCCCCACTCTGGGCCTCAGTTTCCTCTTACGTAACGGGACAGAGACTGACAAAGAACTGGACAACTTTTTGAGATACGGGGTTTTAAAAGAGGTTCTAAAGCAGCCCCAACATTGCAGCCTCAGAATAAGACTGATGAGGGTAAACCCAGAAACTCAGTATGTTTCTGTTTATCATCTGAACCAAGGCCATTCGTCTGTCTTGTCGGAGGGAGCCAGCCTGAAGGCCTGGGGCCTGCTTTCGGCCTCACCTTCCTCCCTCTCATACACATCTGCACCCACCCACACCGCCACACAAGCTCTCCATGGCCAGAGGGACTTTTGATTTGTCTCACCCCAGACTCTGCCCACCGTAAGAGGGCCCGTGCCAACTGGGGGCTCGGAACCTCCAGCAGAAGACCACCTGCTGCTCTTCTGGGCAGCCTCCTAGCCATCCCAGCCTTCTTCCTGATAGTGAGCTGCAGTCGGCCTACCCATGGCATCTCCTCCCCACATCCTCAGGTTCTCTTTTGCCCCTTCAGGAGAGAACGAGGCAGCTCTGTTATCTCACTGGCCATTTATTCATTCAGTTCATTCGTTCATTGGTTCATTCATTTATTCATTTGTTTGTTCATTCCCACAACAGGTATTTGAGTACTAATAGGTGCTGAGCACTGTTTAGGTGCTGGGATATGGCAGCAAACAAAACTGAGTCCCTTCTTTTGAAGAGCTGATAGATAAACAGTAAAAAATAAATAAAGCAGATGAGGAGACAGAGATGGGGAAGGTTGTAGACTGCTATTTCATACAGAGTCGTCAGGGAAGGCCTTTCAGATAGATAAGGTGGCATTTGAACAAATACGTGCACAACATGAGGGAATGAACCTGTGGATATCAGGGCAAGAGCATTCCAGACAGCAGGAATAGCAAGTGCAAAGGCCCTGAGGTGATTACTGTTTGAGGAACAAGAAGTCAGTGTAGCTGTTCTGATGTCAGTAGGGTGGAACACATGGGACTTGAGGTCGGAGAGGAAGCTGTTGTTTATCTGAGTAAGAGGAGAAGCCATTGGAGCACTCTGAGCAGAGCAGTGCCATGTCTGACTTGGGTTTCAATGGGATCACGCAGGCTCTGTGTGGAGGACAGATGACGAGAGGCAACAGAGGCAGCAGAGGAACCAGTAGGAAGCCCTCAGAGTTCTAGTATGAGGTGATGGGGCTGGTGAGAAGTGGCTGGTTCTGGCTATGTTTTGAATGTTACCTTCCTAATTCCTTCTTCCAGAGGCCCTTATCTTTTCTTCCATGTAGACACCCAGCCCTCCTCCTCCTTGCTTTCAGCCTTCACCCCATCTCCCTTTCTCAGTGCATTCTCAGCACTTCCATGGATCCTGGTCTGGAAGGGCCCCTAGGCCAGCCTGCTTCCACTTACAGCCTTCCCTGAGGCAATTTGGGCCACAATCCCAAAACTTCCCTAGAGTGATTCTGTGGGTGAACAGCTCCACTTTCTGATTCTGGAACGGCTCTTTCCTGCTGCCTCAGCTCCTGCCTGAGGGCGTCATGGGCCCTGGAGAGTGATGGATAGACTGGTTATTGAAAGGGTCCTGCACTGTCAATGCCTCTTCCCTCAGCCTGGCCCCGTGAGGCCATTGTCCTCACAGCCATTCTCATGGCCATTCTCTGTAGGAACTGCTTTTCTGGGCAGTGTGACTGGGGACAGAGACTTGCAGCTCTCTGTTCTTGAGGCCTATGGCCAGCGGGCAGTTCTGGCCACAGACGAGGGAATAAAGGCAAGCAACCAGGCATACAACTGAGGTTGATGGCACCCAATTTCAGTATTAGGTGTGTTCCCCTTCGTGCTACTCTCTAGACAGAACAGGGGGCTCAGAAAGACTAGATGCATACATAATCTGAGTGCCTATTCCATGTGCCTAAGGACTACTTGATGAGTGTGCCCTGTTCTCAGCACCCAACTCCAATCCCAGCTCACAGACTGGTGAGACAAGTGCAAGTATAAATACCTGTAGAACCAGGAGGGGTGTGGTGTGTATGCTTAGAGGATTCTGGGTACTAGGAGCTCAGACAAAGTGAAATTAATAGCCTTCCCACAGCCCAGTGGGACCCAGCCCTATGCTCAGCCACCATTCACTTCTGCAGCAAAAGGATGACACTGGGGTCAATGAAAGCAGCTCAGAGTGGGCAGATTTCAATGGATACCCTCTATTTAAGACTGGTGAACTCCTGGAGCACCTGGGTGGCTCAGTCGGTTAAGCATCCAACTTCAACTCAGGTCCATGAGTTCAAGCTCTGTGTCAACCTCTCTCTCTGCCCCTCCCCTGCCTTCTCTCTCTCTCTCTCTCTCTCTCTCTCTGTCAAAAATGAATAAATGCTAAAAAAAAAAAAAAGTTAAACCTTAAAAAAAATTGGTTAACTCCTACTCATCCTTCAAAACCCAGCTAAGAATGAACCTCTGAAACTTTCAGTGACACCCATCTCCTTTCCCCAACAGAGCATACCATCCTCACCTCTATGCTACCTCTGTCCCTTAGGAATACTGTTATTTTTTAAAATATATTATTGTCAAGTAAGCTATAGTTTTGTGTGTTTTTTTTTTAAATCATCATCCTTTGTTACTACTTCTTAAAGTATTTGAACAAACAACAAAATCTTGGCCACCTTTCCCCTCCATTTCTCCCTCTGTTGCTCAGAGATTGTTCACAGTTGGGGATGTATTCTTCAAGCTCTGTACCTATAGAAATATATAGGGGATCTACATAAATTGAATCATACTCTGTGTTGTTCTGCAACCGATTTTCTCTCTAGAATGTCTTAGATATCTTGATGTCAGGCCATAGAAAGCTATCTCATTGTTTTTAGTAGCTGGGTAGTAGGGTCGAGCCATCCTTTCTTTAAACACTCCTCTATAGATGAGTATTTGGGGGCTTCCCCCAGTCTTTTGCAGTGAACACTGTTGTGTGTGGCTCCTTGTGCACACATGCCATTGGTCCCCATAATCCTCCTTCTCATGGTTGTCTTCCCCAGTGGACCGGGAGCCCCCCGGGGCAGAAACTGAATTTTCCTCATCTAGGTCTTGTGTCCAGCACAGGGCCAGGAAGAAGAGCTTCCACATAAGTGGACTTGCCTGAGCAAATCATGACTGTGTGAAAGGCCTGGGTGAATTCGGGGAGGGACTCTTGATTTGTCTTAGCCCAGACTCTGCCCACCGTAAGAGGGCCCGTGCCAACGGCCGGGGCTGTTGCCTGCGGCCAAGCCTGCGGGGCTGGCACAGAGCACTGGGAAAGAGGGGTGAGGCAGCCAAGAGGGACAGAGGGCTTGGAGAGCCAGCTGAGAGTCCTGGTCTTGGTCACCTTGGTGGCAGGAGACAGGAGGTTGTCCACAGGAGGACCTAGTCCTTGCTGTGCTTCAGCCTGAGTCCCCCACCCAGGCCAGCTGCCTCTGCGTAAAGGATAGAGTAGCTGTTGTAATTGTCCAGGCAAGAGAGCGTGAGGACCTGAACTAGACCCAAAACACTATAGGAGGCCTGAATTCTGGGTTCTTCCCTCGCCATTCCTCGCTCACAGCAGGACCCTAGGGATCACCCTGGCAATTATGGCCAAAGGGGTGGGATCCACGTGAGTTTGGTGGCTGGACACTCAGAAGTTTTTCCCAAATTTACCAGCTCCAGGGCCAGCTGCGGCCACAATGACATTTACCAGCTTCCTGAATCCAGAGCCTTCTCTGTGAGGCTACTCAGACCTCACCCGTCCTTCTCTCTCTGCCTGGTATTGCAGAAGACCAGCCCCTCCTGATGCTCTAGGTCTTTGTGAGGCCTTTGACAGGAGACAAGGGGAACCATTAGTTGCCTGACTTTTTGCCCACATTCTTCCTCCCTTCCCCAGCCCACTAGATGCAGGAGGGGCAGGGCCTTAAGCGGCTTCCTCGGGCCTGGGCCCCAATGCTCACAAGGGCTCAGTGAGGTTTGTGCTTCCTGCAGAGTGCTTCTCTCACCAGCTATGGCTCCTGCCTTCCACCGCTGACCTTGTCCCCACACAGGTGGGCTGCGACTCTGTACCTTTTCCTAATTACCTGGGAAGCAGGGTTTTCGCTAGAGAGGATAGTATATTAACACAAGAGGCCCTGGAGTCCCAATGCCCAGGCTAGAATCCAGTTCTGCTTCTTACCTTGCCCGGTTGATGCCATCCCTCTGGAAAACGGGGATAATGTTAGATTTTACCTTGCAGGCTTGTTGTGGAGATTCAGTGAACTAAGTGTTCATCACAGGGCCTGGCATACACTAACCATTCGGTGATGTTACTACATTTTCACACAGTTTGGCACTCGTGAATGAGCCTGAGACTTGGGAGTCAGGGATTCTAGTCCTGGCTCAGCATGGCTGTGTGACCATGAACAAGTTTTTTCACCCTTTGAGCCTAGTAGCGTCATCTGTAAAATGGAGATCATAACACCGGAGTCATAAATGGAGGTTGCTGTGGGGATTAAGTGACATTTGTATGCAGTTGGGAAGTAATATCCCTAGGTGATAGCCTTCTTTCTCATGGTTTGAGATGGCAGCTAGAGCTCCAGCCATCACATCCACATTCCCAGTGAGAAGATAGACGAAGGGACAACAGGTACGTGCCATCTGTCTTTGAAGGCAAGGCGCCATAGCTATTACAGAACATTTTGGCTTACAGCTCATTCACACACCCAGCTGCAAGAGAGGTTGGGAAATGTAGTCTTCGTTCCGTGGTTCAGAATGAAGCTCTACCACACTAGCTCTATCACACATGCTCAGGTGTTTGCCCCTCTTAGGCAAGGCCCTCCAGCAGAAATGTGTCCCCCTCCCTAGCATTGGGCTGTAATCCCAGCACCATAAGGCCCTCTAAGGACCCAGGTTGCCAAGAAGCTCAGGCAGGTGCCACGAGGCCTGAACAGATTTGAGTATTGTGTCTAGCCTGTGCCAGGACCCTGCCAGTCCCTGGGTTCCGCTGCCTGCAGGGCTCTTAGGCTGACGCAAGTGTGGTGGGCTGCAAGCCCATCACTTGTCACAGCCTGGATGAGGCCAACTCCATTGAGCCCCATGATCAGGGGGCCTGAAGTCTTAAGAGGCTAGGGAATCCCAGTAACTATGGGCTCTCCACCCAAAGCCCAGCCATGTACCTCAGGGCCAGTAAATCAGGTCTGGATCAATCAGGTGGGTTTCAGTTCCTCAGGACCTGGTAAGTGCCCAGCACACTGCAGAGAGCCCTCTGTAAAGCCAGGAATGATCCTATAACCTACCTATTTTGAAAACTGGGTGTTCCACATTCCAGTTAGCTTAGGGAGAGGCCTACCATAGGCCATTCTCCTTCCTCTTACTTCTGCATGAGAAGGGCCTGCGTAGTAGCAGCTTGCTGAATCCAGAGGGCCTTCCCACCTTCACTGTGTCCCTAAAAAGACCCTAAATGAGGCTGGTTGGGGGTGGGGGCATATGAAACCGATTCTCAAATGCTGGAGGGGCTTCAGTACTTAAAGGTCTTGCTGAGAGTCCCTTCTGTTCAGGGCACAGCTCATCTTTCTTTCTTTTTTTTTTTTTTTTTTTTAACATTTATTTATTTTTGAGAGACAGAGTATGAGTGGGGGAGGGTCAGAGAGAGAGGGAGACACAGAATCCGAAGCAGGCTCCAGGCTCCAAGCTGTCAGCACAGAGTCCGACGCGGGGCTCAAACTCCCAAACCGTGAGATCATGACCTGAACCGAAGTCAGACACTTAACCGACTGAGCCACCCAGGCGCCCCAAGGCACAGTTCATCTTTCACTTTCGAAGTTCAGCAGCCTCGTTTTTGTTTTTGTTTTTGTTTTTTTACTTAGGAAGTTTGTTTAAAATGTTCAGAAACCCCAAACTTCGTGTCGTTCCACCTAGGCCTTCCCATCTGCTGGTGCCCGTCCTCTCCTCCGTGTCATTTGACACTGGCAAGGCCTTTCTTAAAGCCTTTTCCTCCCCTTCCTGTGGTCTGCCTCATACGTGGGTGTGGACCGTCACCGTGTGTCGGGCACTGTGCTGGGGCATGTCCACTTATGCAGTCCTCCTCCTAGCGACCTTATGATGTAGATGGGGACAGAAGTACCATTATCGCGCGGCCGTTTGGTAGTGTGGGACCCGGGACAGCGGAGCACAGTCCACAGTAAATAGTGGACATTGTATATGTATGCCAAGGGCTGGCAAAGTGTGACCCGCAGGCCAGGTCTGAGCTATGGCCTGTATCGTATGGCCTTGCAAGCTACGAATGGTTTTTAAAGGGTTATAATAAAGAAGAAGAATATGCAACAGAAACCAAATGAGGCTCTCAAACCTAAAATATTTACTATCTGCCTTTTTAGAATAAATTTGGCAAGCCCTGGTATATAATATGCAAAGTTAGTGCAGATTCTGGAGCCACACTTCCTGGTTTCTAGTGCCTCGCCTCATCCTCTACGAAACGAGAATAATCTACAAAACATGGCTGCCTCACAGGGTTGTTGGAATTAAATGAGATAAAGAATATAAAGCACCTGACTTCGAGTAGGCTTCTTTGGAAGTATTGGGGGAAGAAATTTCTGGCCCTTTGCCAGACTTCTCGACCCAGTGGGCATGAAAGCCCTGGCTCAAGGCCTCTGGCTACCCCGGCCCCTCAGAGCGTGTTTCCTTTGGCAGGAGGAGAGGGACCTGCCAGCTGCCCGTTGTGCCGCGTCCTGGTGGTAGGTCAGCTCTGCCTTCCTCCCACCCCCATTCCTGCTGACCGTCAGCTGGTGCCACTCACCAGGCCCGGGCGCGAAGCCCACACCAGGTGCCGAGCAGGGCCCAAAGGTACCAAGCCTCTTCCACTCTCCCACTTTGTGCCTCCCGTCAACTTGGCCGAAATTCCCGCGTAACCATAGGAGCTGCGGCCCGGGGCTCATCTTCTCTGTGTGCATTTCCTCGCTCGTGGGCCAAACAGGGAGACATCTGTGTTTCCCCAAACCCAAACTTTTGGCCAGTGATTGCCTTCCTACCAGGGAAAAGGAAAAGGGAAAGGAAGGGTAATCCCTGGCCAGCCAGCCTCCCCCTGTGGAAGAGTGGTCTGGGAAACAGATTTTCAGTGGAGAAAGGGTGAAATGTAAAGATAGAAAAGTAAATAAGATCGTTGAAAAATCAAAAAGAATACATTCTGATCCAGACAGGGATGGGCTTTCAGTTCTTAGAAGCAGTAGAAGAAATTGTAAAAGATCAATGAAGTTTACTACAAAGAACCATAAAGCTTATGTTTTATATCAAAAGACCCAAGACAAAGTTTTAAGTCAAACTAAGAAAAAAATATTTGTGCTAGATATGGCAGAGAAAGAATATTCTAAAAATAAAAATCTTTAAAACAAGAAGGCTCTTAACATAACAAGAAGGCTCTTAAGAAGGCTCTTAACAATAACAAATATTTACATAATACTACGGGACAAGTACCATTCTAAGTATTTTACACCTACTTACTCATTTAACGCTTGCAAACAACTTTATGATAAAGGTACTATTATCCCCATTTAACAGATGAAGGAACTGAGGCACAGAGACACTAAGTAACTCGCCCAAGGTCACTCAGCTAATAAATAGAGGAGCTAGGATTTGAACCCAAACCATCTGGCTCTTGGATCTGAGCACTTAAACCCTTGTATACTAAATAGGAAAAAGATATGAAGCAGAGAATACACAAAAGAGGAAATACAAATATCTGAGTAACGTAAGAATTATTTTTCAGGTTTTTAAAAAATTTGTTAATGTTTATTTTTGAGAGAGAGAGAGAGAGAGAGCAAGCAGGGGAGGGGCAGAGAGAGACTAAGACACAGAATCTCAAGGAGGCTCTAGGCTTGGAGCTGTAAGCACAGAGCCTGGCGTGGGGCTTGAACCCATGAACCATGAGATCATGACCTGAGCTGAAGTTGGACGCTTAACCGACTGAGCCACAGAGGCGCCCCTTATCTTTCAGTTTTGATGGCAATAATACACAAATACAAACAATGAGAAATCTTTTTGTGTCTTCAAATTAGAAAAGATTTTTTAAACATTATAATGAGCACTAAATACTGGCAATGCTGGAGTAAAACGGAAACTTCCACAGATTGCCATAGTTGTATTCAGGTGGCCTTTCTGAAAAATATTGTGGAAGCATTAAAAATAGTACTCAGGAATCTCAAAAATGTCGATACCAGTTGACCAGGAATTCCCGTTTTAAGAATCTAAGTTGAGGAAGATACTAGGTAGAAAAAGATACATGTGCAAAGATACTCACAGGAATATTATTCAAGTTATTCAAAATAATGAAAAACTCGAAACAACCTGCATATCTGTTAATAGGATACAGGTTAAGGAAATTGTTGAATCTCCATAATGGACAATCAGACAGTCATTTTAAAGAAATTTGTTTAACAAAAGATACCGTAAGCAAAGTGAAGAGACATGCCATGGACGTGTGGGAGAAGACACAATGCATAGAATAGCAAAAAAGTAGAAAATAATACATCAAGAAAACTCACAAATCCATTAAAAAAAAAAAAAAAAAAGACAAACAGCCAAAGAGAAAAACAGGCAAGAATGTACAGAGGCAATTCATAAGAGGAGGCGACTCAGGGCTATAAATGAAGTGACGCTCCCTCTCACTAGTAGTCGGGGAAATGCAGATTGGTTCATTGTACTTATCAGAATAGCAAAGAGTGCGAAGGTAAAGATCGAGGGAAACATTCATATCCATCGCTGATGGGACGGGAAGTAACTGCAGCCATTGTGGCAGCTATTAGCTGTATCTAAATCTAAACGTGTGGCTCCACTCCGCTCACGTCTGGGGACCGGCTGTGCGCAGACGCCTCTCTGTACAGGGAGACGTGCTCAGGGGTGTTCACGGCAGCGCTGTTTACAATAGCGACAATATTACTATGAAGTACATGATATTGTACATTATATATTGTGTAAGAAGATAGCAACAATTGCCATCATCAAAGAACTGTCCATCCGAAGGGGAATGGATAAGTCAAATAAGATTTATACATAAGGGGATACTGAGCACAGTTAAAATAAATGAACTTGATCTGTGTCAGCTCGGATAAATTTCCAAAAAGAATACTGAGTGGAAAGGGCACGTGTTATAAAGATAGATATTTCAACACTATTTATATAAATCTTTAAAACAGACTAAAAATGCTACATGGCATTTAATGACATATGTGTAGAAAGTATAAAACCAGTAGCAAACACCAACTTCAAAATAGTGGCTCCTTCCTGGGAGCAGAAATGGCTGGAGGGCAAGAACGGGAAGCAGGGCTTAAACTGTTATCTTACTGGTATATTTTCTTTTTTTTAAGGGAAGCGTTGAAGCAGATATGTTGACGAATGTTCTAAATCTGGACGGAGTATGTTTCTTTCTGCTAAGTTATTTCTTGTATCTTTCTGCATATTGAACTATTTCAAAATTTCAAACAAATTCTTTTTAATTTTCTTTTTGAACCCTTTGCAGTTCTGTGGAGAAATATTTGTGTTAGTAAGGGACAAAAACAGAACAAAATATACACAAATATTTACAAATTTCACAAATTAAAGGTTTAACATAGTAGTGCCAGGATCAAAGTCTGCTTTTTCTTTACACTCATCCATATTTTTCATTTTTTTTTTGTCAGGAAGATGTATTATTTTTATAAGTTGGGGGCAGAAAATTTTTAATGACTACAAAAAACACGAGTGAGTTTAGACCCTAGGAAAGGGTCTAAACCTAGGAAGAGATGCTGTGATGTGTGGGGGCATCATGCTGGTCTAGAGACTTCTGGCTGTATGACTGTGTTCATTCAATCTTTTATCTCATCAACGAGCCCTTATTGAGCACCAGCTGTGTACCAGGCTAGAGATACCGCAGTGAATGAAACGTACGTGGTCCTTCCCTCCTTGTAGAGCACATCGGCTAGTGAGGAGGGGACAGTACACACATGATACACAAGTCATCTATCCACCACAAAGTGCGAGGGCCCCCGTGGGGGTGAAGTCCAAGGGCAATATCAAGAATCTAAGTTAGATAGAGTGGCCAGGGAATCTGGCCTCAGAACGACATTTAACTTGAATTTAAAAGATGAGGAGGTCTGGAGCCCATTAAAAAGAGGACCTCAAGAGAAAGGAGGCCCCACAAGGCATATGTAAGGAATGGAAAGAAGGCAGGGGTTTTGGAACGTAGTGAGGTGGGGGAAAGTAAGGGGAGGGCAGCAAGGTGGTCAGGAGCCAGGTCACTCAGGGCCTCACAGGCCAAAGAAAGGCCTTTAAGGGCATTGGAAGTCACAGAAGTCTTTTAAGCAGGGGAGTGATGTGATTAGATTTGCAGTTGTCAGAGATCATCTAGACGCTCTTTGAAGATTGGGGCAGATGGTGAGCTGCCCAGTTAGTCCCTTGGCTGTTGGCACGGCCCAGCACGCGGGAGAATGGTGCCGGGATAAGGGGAAGGCAGTAGAGATGGAGAGATGGAAGGATTTGAGCTATTTCTCTGGAGGAAGAGTCGGCAGGTCTTGGATTATGGGGTGGGTGTGAGGGAGGAGGTTACGGTGAAGGAAGGAGGAAGGCCAGGTTTGGGACAGGGACAGCTGTGGGGTGGCAGGAGTGAGAAACACTGGGAAGGCTCTGGAGGGCAGGGTGGAAGCAAGGGTGGCAGGCAAGCCACCAAGTACGGTTGAGCTTTGGTCTTGTCACGTGGAAACCGGGGTTTAGGATATTACCTGTGTCCCCAGGTTGATTGTTTGAGCCCTGTTCTCAAAGCCACTTCTACAGCAGTCTTTTCTTTTCCACAGGAGGGACGTGCTACTCTTGGGGCTGGAACGAGCACGGCATGTGCGGGGACGGCTCCGAAGCCAACATCTGGGCCCCGAAGCCTGTGCCATCTCTGCAGTCGTCACTGGGACTCCTTGTGGGCTGTGGGGCTGGCCACTCCCTGGCGCTCTGCCAGCTGCCAGCCCTCCCTGCATTGGGCCAGCACCCCAAGGTCACCGGCCCTTCCCCAGATGCCGCCGAGAGTGCCAAATCTCAGGAAGCCATGGACAGAGAAACTGGAAGGAAAGACAACCAGAAACTTCTACTGAAAGCCTATCTGACAGGTCCAGAAATGGGGGGCTTGTGACAGAGGCCCTTTAATAAAGTGATTTTTTCCTACCCGAAGTGTTCCCAGAGAATTGCTTGGTCAGGTTGTGTGGTCGGCCTGAGAAGGGGGGCTGACCACAGGCCAGAACAATGGGAGGCGGCCGGCTCAGCGTCTGGGGTTCAAGGAGACAGACATCCTTCCTGCCCAGCAGATGGTGCTGGGACCCCCCCCCCCCCCGAGGGCAATAACAAGAATCTCACTTGGTTGCATGGCTGGGGAGTCTGGCCCCTAAGCGACATTTAAACCGGAATCCCCAAAGGACATGGAAAACAGCAGCTCCAGCCTGTCTTTACCTGGTGGGGACGGAATACCCAGCCCCATCCCCCGTGGTTGTTTTGGTCCAGCAGCCTTCGATTCGGCAAGAGAAACGGTTCCCAGGCCATGCTCAAAGCAGCCAAAGGCCTCCCCTGAGGTTTTATTCTCAGCGCCTGGAGCATTAATTTACTGATTGGAGGATTAGTTTGCAGGTGGATACTCGGATGGGAAGGAGTTCTTGTCTTGGTGACTAGAAGAGAGAAGTCCCTGGATAGGAAGTGGAGATGAATAAGTGGAGGAAGAGATAGGACTTCTGGGAAGATCCGACAGAGGAGGCACCTGGAACAGACAACAGAATCTAGAACCAGTGAACTCTCAGAGGATGGGTGTCTTCATCCGAGCCAGGCAGCACTCTGGAGCTGGCCTGTGTGACTAATTGCCAAGCTGTGTAGTTTCGGGTGAGGGACAGGCCGCAGCATGGGAAGGGGAGTCTGACCCCAGCCCCTGACATCTGCCTCTTAGCCCTCCTTGCCTCTGGAGGAGGAGGAGGAGGTAAAATGGGGTGTAGGCCAGACCACAGGCCCCAGGCCTCCCCAGGTGGCAGCTGTGACTTTGGGGGACATAGCACCTTTCTGCTGCCTCAGGAAACAGCTTTCCCTGGGGACTGTGTGGCAGTGTCACCAGCTAGCTAGTGGCCCATCCCACACCACCTTCCCTTTGGGACTCAGGAGAGGATTGGGCCTGTGAGGGCTAGACTACGGTGGCTTCAGGAAGTTACACTCCCAAGATATCAGAGCTGGAGGACCTGTAATGACCTTCTCGCCTAGTGGCCTTCAAAGTGCATTTGTTAGAGCCCTAGAAGTCTCCTGAGAATTCAGTGGCCACCTGGCGGTCTATGGATGAAAGGAAGCCATGTGAACAAAGATCTGGGCCCACACCCTCCACCTTATTCACAGCAGCTTTATTTTATTTTTATTTTTATTTTTATTTATTTATTTTTTTCAACGTTTATTTTTGGGAGAGAGACAGAGCATGAACAGGGGAGGGGCAGAGAGAGAGGGAGACACAGAATCGGAAACAGGCTCCAGGCTCTGAGCCATCAGCCCAGAGCCTGACGCGGGGCTCCAACTCACGGACCGCGAGATCGTGACCTGGCTGAAGTCGGACGCTTAACCGACTGCGCCACCCAGGCGCCCCTCAGCAGCTTTATTTTAATTTATATTATATACTGGGCTCCACATAAGATTGCACTTGACAAGGGTTCCTTAAGAAAGTTTTGAAAACCATTAGTCTTATCGAACATTTTCATTATTCATGTGGGAAAACAGAGACCTAAAAAGGGGAAGGGACCACACACCTCACTCCTGGCTCAGTGTCCTGACTGGGAGGTGACCCGTCCCAGGCCTTGAGCCAGACCAGGGTGGGCAGATGAGGCTCAACCCTGGGATCAGGAGTGGGTTCAGCTCAATGGGGTGGGGATGAAGATAATCCTGAGCTCCCCAGGCCTGAACCTAGACATCACCCACGGCCGTTGGCTGACCTCGAACACCCGTGCATGGAGTCCTGCTCCCGATACTGTACCCAAAAAACAGCACTGCCCTGGCCAGCAAAGGCCTTGGTCCCCCACCTCCCAGAACCAGCAGAGGCTACAACAGCCTCTAAGCACTTCCGCAGTGGGAAGAAGGACATCTCCGTGCACTCTGAGCTGGTCTTGCCAAGGTTCCCATACCCTCGGAGATGGAGAAATTGGATGGTCCGGAGAGGACCACACCGGAGCAAGCCCACAGTTGCGGGCTGCCCGCCGCCGTCCTACACACAGTCCAGAAAGCAGTCCCACACTGGAGACTACTCAGGCCCACACCTCCCAGACAGGCCTTCCACTCACGAGCAGCCGACACACGTGAGCTCACAGCACGCCAGTTCAGAGTTCCCTCCTGCCTCCCTCAGCTCCTATAGAAGAAACCCAGTTCCAAATCTACTGCTGAGCCCTAGTGCCTCTCCCGAGGCCACCTGTGGGCACAAGAAAGAAGTGTCTTGGGGCTCCTTCCCAGCCTGAAACAAGGCCAGGGGTGCTGGCTCAGAACGTGACTCAGACCCTTCTTGATAATCCACGCATGGAAGAGCGAATGGCCCCTGGTACTAGGTGCCACCACAGACAGCCCTGTCACCGGAAGTCCCTCCGTTCTGCCCTTCCTGCAGCGGCAGACAGGCTTTCTCTAGGCCCGTTCACTGGACCTGATGAGTGCCTGAAAGCTCAAGGGGCTGTCCACAGGGTCGCCCAGATTTTTTTCTGGGCCCTTTGACTCCCCTGGTCATCCTCAGATTTGTAGATGTCCAAGCCCCTCATTCCAAACAGACCCTCAGCTCTTCGAGAGTGAGCGATCGGGTCTTGGTCGGTTCTGGAACCCTTCACCAAAGATGGGCCCTGATACAGAGGAAGTGCCCAGTAAATGTTGAACTGGTGTGTACACCTTCAGGGCCACCAAGGGGGTAGGGAGGTTAAATGAGGGGGTCATGATCCCCTCACACCCCCCTGTCCTCTGTGCTTACCTCTTACAAGTGTGTGATAACTGTGCTGTGCAGATTATGACCAGCTGGGAGTTAATGTCAGCATCCCCCACCTGGTTAGCTAGTGAGCCATAGAAGCCAACTTGAGTAAATACCCACTCGTTTTCTTTACTTTTTTTTCTGATAGACGAAGTAGATTGGCCTTTGTATTCCTCCCGTAAGGGGAGGGGGAAGGAAAAAGAAGAGGGGAGTGAGCTCCGCCGTGTGCTCACAGCTCTTGGGCCCGGCCTCTGGAGTGATTGTGTGTGGTCACCACATTCCAGGCGTTCGTGGGGTGTTTGTGTCCTCACCGACCTACCACAGGCTCTCCCCTCCTGGTCACAGGCACCCCCTCTCCCCTTGATACCCCCACCACCTTCAGTCCCAGAAGGCCATCAGGCCAGGAGGCCAAACTAGATGAAACTGTGCCTGCGAAGGTGAATCAGGGCCTGGGGCTCAGAGGAAAGCAAGCCTTCCACCCTGCCCCCAGGCACCTGCCACTTCCAAAGCAAGACCTCGTGATGGATAGAAATTGGGAGTTGGAAAGTTAGTCAGGAAGTGGTGGGACCATAGAGGGAGGGAGTTCCAGGTCCTAAAGTGCATGTGTGTGACCGCTACGGGCTCAGGCTTACAGAGCAACTGAGGCACAGAGGTGAGAGAAGAGGAGAGGTGGCCAGGAGTAGGGCAGGGGGCATGCTGGCCAATAGAAGGAGCTTCAGTTTCCCTCCTAGGGCAACAGGTGTTCAGGAAGGAGAGTGAGGTGGCCAGATGTGCGTGTAGAAGGTTTGAGCAGCCTGTGAAAAGCCCCCCTCTGTCATACCCATGGCGCATCATGAAGGAGGGCAGGAAGCCACGTCCTGAGGGTCCTGGGATTCAGGATGAGCCTCTCTAGTGTTCCTACCTATTCCGCTCCTGCCCCAAGAAGGCCCCAGTTAGCTTGAGACAGCTTCACCTGAACTCTGGAGTCAAGCCTGACTGGGTTAAAATCTTGGCTTCTGTCTTTCATTGGCTGTGTGGCTTTGGGCCAGTTGCTTTACCTCTCTGCACCTGTCCTCTAGCTCCAAAATGGGCAGAGTGAATTACTGTGGGCTGTCATTAGACAATGTTTCCCAGCTGCCCCCGGCGCAGCAGATGCTCAGTGTATGTCAATCCCCTTTCCCCATTAGCTAGTGTGTCCTGGAAAACCCACATTGTAAATGGCTTTCTGTTAAGTCCACTTGAGTCCACCAGAGAGGCACTTCCTCCAAACTGGATCCCAGGTAGAGTGAATGTGACCTTCCCTGCAGCAGCTGAGGCTGTTTGGCTCCCACATCCTGATAGTTATGAACGGCTGTGACATACACAGTGTGCTCTGGCAGCTCTATGGCCGCGTAGCCCCTTGGGCAGAGGCCTTACTGTACTCACTGCTCCACCGACCCCCAGCCCGTGGTTCCCGGACCACACAGGATGGAAGTTGAGGCAAAGGCTTTGAGGGGACAAGGAACAGTGAGATGAGAATTCAGCATCCACCTTCGGCCTCCCACCCGCCCATCTGACGGCTGACTCAGGCCATGCTGGGGGCACCAAGGGAACTGAAATGGGAGAGAGACACCCACTTGTTTCTGGCCCTGGGAAGATCATTCTCTGTGGACCTCAGCTCCTCATCTGTAAAAGGCTCGGAGGTTGACTACCATGATCATTAGATATTTTCCCACCTGAATATTCCTGGATTCTCCAATGGATAAGGAAAGGATAGGAACCCCCAATCCCCACTCTATCCCCCATGAGAAGCAGAGTGAATAATCGTCACAAATCAAGACCCCTGAGGGAGGGCTCCTCCCCTTCAAGATGCCTCCAGGCTGAGAGAGATGCACGGGTGGTCCCACCAGCTGAGCCAGCAGGGTGCAGCTGGGTAGGGCACCCTGCCTCTGCCACTATCAGATTCAACAATGGCCCCAGGAGGGAGGTGACTGAAAGGTCTGCACGGGGGCTGGGAGCTCGGACATGGCCAGATTCAAGGAGTCATCAAAATGGCATGACTCACACAGAAGTTTCCATGTCAGTGAACCCCCTAGAGTATGTGCTTGTTTTAGGGTCAGGTTCTTGTATGCCCCATCCCTTCTGAGAGCTGCCTCCCCTCCCCAGACCCAATGGGATCTGCAGAGGCGGGGGCCAGAGCAAAACTTCTTCCTTAAGGCCTGGTTTTTTTCCCAGCGGGAGGACAGCCAGCACCTTGCTATGTCGTCGAGACCAGAAGAGCGAGGGTTCAGGTTCACCCCACCCCAGCCCCGCCACAGCAGGCCCGATCACAGGCAGAACCAAATCACGACACTGCCCAAGGCAATAAAAACCCAAACCCGTGCTTCATCTCAAAAGTCAGCTTTTTATTATTGAGGGCCAGAGCCCAAGGAGGGGAGGGTGTTGAGCTAAAGCAGCATTGCTCTCTTTCCAGGAAATGTTTCGAGCTGCAGTGAAGGCTCGAGATGTTGCATTTTTTGTTTTTTTCAACTCAAGCATGTGTTTTTCAAAAATATCATCCTTCCCCACCCCCCACCCCACCACTAATTTTAGAATCAGACCAAAGCCAAGCTACTGTCCTCTGTTTCTGTTGGGAAAATACTATATTTATTCAAGATGCAGAAGTGGGTCTCTGCAAACCTCCAATTGCTTCAGGAAAACAAATCTGCTTTAGACTATACAGAAACCATGATACAAAATTTATTTCATGCTAGAATCGCTTTGCATAACATTGGGCATGCAGTTTTTTACTCTGAAGTACTAAATTGCATACAATGCCAGGTTGTGCCTTAATAAAGGTGGAGGAGGGCCACCCCTCCTGTGGTCCTGATCTTTTGGTGCTCTAAAGTAACACTTGGAAAATCCGTATGGTGTTATTTACTATGAACAATTTGTAATGAAAGCTGGTCACACTGGATCTACACACCGAGAAGATGATTGAATCAACCTAGACTAGCCGCTGTCAAGGGTCTTGGGGAGATGTCCGCTGGGTCACAAGCATGCCAGACAGAGAGGGGAGAAAGCAGCAGTGCGTGTTTCCACAATTCTATTTGGAGCAAAGTTCTCAGTTTCCACGTGAGAAATGAACTATGAAGGTGAGGTCAATATGACCGATGACTGACCGACTGCCCTTTTTGGAACCTTGACTCTCGATCTCGTGTACAAAAAGGGAAGCCATCCATTCCCCATCCCCACCCCTCCTCCCACCCCCAGAAATGTACAGGTTTCTACCGAACGCCGTTACAGTCTGGCTCCAACAACGTGTGTAATAAAAGTAAAGAGCTTTGAAAGAAAATAGAGGACTTTTTCCTTTTTCTCGTCGTTGTTGTTGTTTAGGGTGATCATTACAGTTGCAGGGGGGTTGGTGGGTTTGGTTTGCTGGGTTTTCTGTTTAACTTCATGCAAGTCATGCTAAGGAACCCCTCCACCACCCTCCCCAAATAAAATAAAATTTAAAAAAAAAAAAAAAAAAGGAAAAGAAGGAAAAGAAATCCTCTACGGTCAGTTACCATTTGGCCGTAGAAAAAGCTACGTCCGTCCTAGTACAAGACCTGGGCCACTCGGACTCGTCCGGCAAACCTGCATGGCGTGAATTTACTCTGTCCGAGGGTGAGGAGGGGCTGCTGGTCCACCCAGATGCTTAATAGCCACCAGTGTCCTCGGCCAAGCCGCCTGGTCAAGTCACTCTCACAGCCTCTGTCGGCATATACTTAGCAATGACAGGGCTTTCTTTGCAAAGATCTGTATGTAAAGAATACAATTAACACTTGAGCTTCTCTTCTTGGCTTTCCCATCCCGCTTGGTACTTAGTTTTTAAGGAAGGAAGAGGAAAGACAGAACAGCCGCATGCAGAGGCAGGCAGATTCTTCTCCAGCGGGCTTGGTTTTCCCATGCAGTGAGCCGGCCCAGCACGCCTCTCTTTCTCCCTCTTGGGGACCGGGTTGAGTCCCTAACTCTCCTACTCTGCATGTGGCTTGTGCACTGGAATTATCCTGAGAAAATCAAGTCCTCGGCGCTGTCATGACTCCATGAGAGCAGGGCCGGGTGGATGTGGGTGGGGGCACTTCACCCTTGGTGCCTCCCAAACACTCTGGCCCCCCACGCCTCTGTGGGATTGGGGAGCAGGTACCACCCGTGGACAGTGGTTGCCGCCGGGCTCCCTTGGCCACTACAGGGAGATGGGGCTTCTTCCGTCCCACACTCCCTGGGCTTCTGGAAAGAGACTCTCTCTGTTCTTTTAGGCCACACAGATTGATCCAATAGTGAAGTTGAAAGAGACAGGCAGCCCATGAGACCTTACCGGGCAGAGCACAGCCACAAAGTCTACCTGCTTTCCCCCTCACTCCCCTGGGCTGCCCCTGCTCCTGGTATTCTAGAGCCTCTACCCAGGAAAAAGCCAGGTGCAAAAGGGAGCATCAGGCCTATCCATGGAAGGTGCCAAGGATGGGCCCACCCCAGGCCCGCAGCCCTCCACCATGCAGCACCATGCGGGCAGCGGTTTGCCGCACTGGGGTCCGAGGGACCTCCAGGCAGGGCAAGGAAGCAGGGACCAGACTGGATCAGGTGGGCACACTAAGCACCAGTGACCAGAAGGACTTCCCCATCTCAGTATAGGCTGCCTCTCCTCTTCTGGGTTGGGTTTGCCCTTTATTTGGAATTCTGTGTTCTCTCCTTGTGTATTGTTGGACCACTTCAAGTACTGGAGCAGTTGTGAATGGCCACAGTCTACACCAACTATTGCTCTAAAAAACCAACTATCCCTCGGGCCCAGCCTGCTCACTCTGGTCAGCATGCATCCCGTGTGAGCATGTGAGGCACTCCCAGACATGCACGAGTTGCCCAGCCAGCCCGATATGTCAAGGATGGCTTCCTCTACCTTCCAGGCCAATGCCTGAAGCCTGGGGCTAGGGTGCTCTGGGCCCCTGCCTCAAGATTCTCTCCAGCCCATGCTCAAGCTCTAGTAGAAATCTTTTCCCCAGGAGGTCAGCCTAAGATAAGGGTCTGCTAACAAGGAGACCTTGAACAGAGGCCACTATGGGGCTCAGCCTTCACCAACCACAAGGGGGCGCTGATCACACCCGGGGCGGTGACCAGGGAACGAAGGTGCTGCACCGGGTGGTGCTTCACCTTCTTGGCAAGTTCTCTGACTGCCACTAGCAATATTCTGACTAGCGCACATCTTACCTCTGCAATGACATTGGTCTCACCCCCAAGCCCTGAAGCCACCTCTCTTCATGCCTCTCCTCCCACTGGCCTACAGATTCTCTTTAAATGGTGCTCTTCCAGAACATGCATCCTTGGGTGGCTACGTCCACAGGGTCTTGGCCAGGCCAGGCCCACCCCACTGCCCTCCTCAACCAAGGGACAGGGGAGATCACTTTGCTTTCTGGGTCTCACCTGCCATCTGCCAGAGCAGCCTGGAGGAGTCGAGACTCCTCCCACATCCCCGGGTAACACCCTGCCTTAGGGTCACAGCCCCGTAGTCAGCCAGCCCATTCCGGCACCCCTTCCTTTCCCCTCGGGCTCAGTCCCAACCCACAGCTGCCAGGACCTCAGATTCTCTGCCAGCCTGACATCCTACTTGGGAGAAAAGGACTCAGACCTCCAAGGGCCAACCCTGGGGGGGGAGGGGGCTCCTTCTGCACCTTGCCCCCCCTCAGCGTGCCTGCCTGCCCCTCAGCACCCCTCGCCCGCCGCCCCACCCGCCCATCTGCAGGAGCGCGAGGCGGCCCAGCTGATGCAGAGTGCCCCCCGCCTCCTCTACATACCCTTTCTCATTCCTCCACCAGGTGGGCACGCGTACTCCCCGGTTGATAAGAGGAAGCAGGGTCCGTATCTCTCGCGGGTGCCCGAGCGAGTAAAGGGCAGGCCCTCATCAGGAGTGAGGGCCTGGTCTATGTGGGGGCAGTCTTCGTTCGCCAGCGCGGCCTTCGCCACCTCCCCATTCAGTTTGGAATCTTCAAACATATAAGCAGAAGCTATTGAGACACTGAAAACTGTTTAGTGGGGGAGGGGGACAGGCCAGAGGTGGGGCATTGGCAAAGGGCAGTCTGTCCCTGAGGACAGAAAAGTGAGTGGACCATGGAGGGAGGCAGGAGGCTGGGGGTCCCCGGCTCATTCAGGCAGCCTATGGGCTGCCCACAGTGCAGGGAAGGAGGGGGTCCTGGGTTTGCTCAAAGTTTGCAAAAAGATGAGTTAGTGATGGGTCCAGCAAGTGCGGTGCTGGGGGCCTGGCCCAGGGCCCAAGGCAGGGCCGATGAGACAGGATGGTGTGGATGCGTCATGGGTAGGGGGCCAGACACAGAGCTCAGGGAGAAGACAGACAAACACGCAGAAAAACTCCAGTCCAGAGAGGTGGCCTTTGCAGACCTCTCTCTCCTGCTGACCAGAGCCTGGCTGCCTCCCGTCCACATCTAGCTGGCTTCTCAAGGCTTCCCTAGCCCCATCTAGACCCATCAGTCAACTCCACCCCACCCCCATCGGGATCCCACCGCATCACACCCTTCACGCTGTCCTCCACACACACCCTATCTCATCACTCATCCTGCCCCGACCCATTTGGATTCAACCT